>NW_006399795.1:8922031-8928367 GCF_000299155.1 Elephantulus edwardii
TGATGCCTTTGAGCTCTGGTGCTGGAGAAGAGTGTTGAATATACCATGGACTGCTAGGAGAACAAACAGGTTTGTCCTGGAGAGGGTGAAGGCAGAGTGTTCCCTGGAGTCAAGGATTCTGAGGCTTCGTCTGACATATTTTGGGCATGTTGCAAGGACGGACTGGTCCTTGGAAAGGGACATCATGTTTGGCAGAGTGGAGGGGAAGAGAAAGAGAGGAAGACCTTTGGTGAGATGGATTGATTCTGACTGGAGCGGTGGGAATAAGTGCATTTGAGATGGCTAGGTTGGCACAGGATAGAACAGCATTTAGGGCTCTTGTACATAGGGTCGCTATGAGTCGCAAGCGACTCGATGGCACACAACAACAACAACAACAACAACAACAACAACAACAACAACAACAACCTGGTTGTAGGTGATTTTGGCCTTTTTATAGGTAAGGAAAGCACCTTGAATCCTAAGAAACTTGTTTGCATATGGGCCTCTGTTGAGAAGTTATTGCTATAGACTTAAAAGGACGTCAAAGGAGATTAGAACTGGTTCACAGTCTTTGAGAGGCTTTGACCCTTCAGGAACAGGTCTCCAGATCTGTCTTCTGAGACACCTTCCGGTGGGTCCACAGCCAGGGCCTTTGAATAAATAATTCCTTCTCTCTGCTGGGAATTTGTTAAAATGTAGGTTCTGATTTGGTTAACACATGTAGGGTGGAAACGCAAATTTTCAGCAGGCTGTCAAACAGGAATGAACAAGACCAAACCGCCAACCTTTCAGCAAGTAGTGCAGCGTTTAAACACTTGTATCTCCTAGGGATTCTTACTACCAAAATAACAAACTCACTGCTGTGGAGTTGATTGGGGATCCTTCCAATCAGGTTTCAGAGGCTGTAAATCTTCATAGGAAGAGACTCCATCATTCTCCAGCTAAGCAGCTGGTGGATTTGAACCGCTGATATTTAGTCAGCAGTTCCACACATTACACACTAAACCTGTACTAGCCCTGTATGGATTCCTGACAGGAAAGAAAACCCACTGCCTTCAAGTTAATTCTAACTCATGCCATCAGTCCATTAGGTTTCTGTGGCTGTTTCATCTTTCTCTTGAGAAATCGCTGGTGGATTTTTATCTGCAGACTGTCTGCAGGGCTCCTTTTACCCTGTCGGGAAGAGGGACATAAAGTAGGTTTGGTGGCTACAATCTAATTCACCATAGAAAACGTCTTATGAAAACAAGCAGACATGAAGACTTGGGCTTCCCCCTAACATGAATTACAGATCGTGGTGTGGGCTGCGCTCCATGGTGTACTGAGATTGGAAGGACCAGGGGAGGCCAGTGCTTGAAATTAGTTCTAGGCTTAATGATCATTATTATTATTTAATCTGAATACAAAAGGAATTCATGTTCATTGTAGAAAATCTAGGAAATGCCCAAAGGTGTACAAGGTGGGAAAAGCAACTCTAATTCCTACACGTGGAGATGCTGCTCTTGTGTGGATTTGTAACCCCCGGGGAGGCGGCGGAGGCAGGCGGGGTGGACAGCGGCGCGCCGCGGGCAGACACCTCGTGATGCTTTGTGCCTCTGCCGCGGCGATCCGGGCGGCCCAACCAGCCCATTATTTCCGTTCTTCGTGCCCACAGCCTTCTCTTTCGGGCGGTGACACAGCAGTTCTGTATTCATGCTCGTTTCGGGGACATATTCTTCAATTTTCTGTTACGGCTGATTTAGGAGAAAACAATGGGTGAGGGCGTCCGGGGTCCCCTTGGTGCACATGGCCTTTCGACCGGCGGAGCCTGTGCAGAGGAGGAAGGCCTTTCACATTTGACCCCAAACGCACTATTCTTCATAAGGTGCTGGAAGCGGCGTCTCCACCCTCGCTGGCCGGGCCCGCCCAGAACAAATATTAACTGCGGCGCCCGATGAGGTAGAATCCCGGCGCCTCGGCTCGCTCGTAGAGAGGCGGCGGCTACCCAGGACCCGGACGCCCGGTTTCCTTAAGGCCAACAAGGTCCAGTCGCAGCCGGCTGAGGCCGCGCTCGTAGCAGCCCAAGAGTTCGGCCTCGCGCCGGGGCGCTCCAACGGCCTCCGAACCTTCTGGAAGCGGCGATCTGCCGCGACACTCGCCGGCGCCCGAGCTGGGTGCCCGCAGAGGCCAGCGGCGGCCTTGGAGGGCCGGGGGGCGGGGCCTGCGAGGAGCGGGGCCGGATGGGGGTCGGAGCCGGAGACGCGAGGCGGCTCTCGATTCGCCCGCGGCGCGTAGGCCCCGCCTCGCCGACTCCATGACTCCGCCTCCTCCCCCTCCTTCCATGGCGCCGCCCGGGCTCATTCATTCCGCGCGGGTCCTGCCAGACACCTGCGCTCTCCTGCATCCGCCAGCCATCACCACTGCCGCCGCCGCCACCGCCGCTGCCAGCATGTCGGGCTCTGCCACCGAGGCCCCGTCTGCCATTCAGATCTGCCGGTAAGCGATCGGGCCCGCGTGGCGCCGTAGCAAGGAACGCCGAACCAATGACCTCGGCCTGCTCCCACCACGCCCGCCCGCCCGGGGTCCCTGCGGCCCCCGCCCTACTGGCTCCACGCCTCTCTGGCTGGCCAGACCCCTCCCTGAAGCTCCGGGAGGGTGGGGCCGCGCTGCAGAGGCTGAGTGCTCGCTCCTGGCCGGACCTGTTCCCTCCCCTTCCTTCCCCGCGACCCCCGCCTGCGCGCCCAAGATGCGCTTAGCGGATGGTGCCGAAGTCGGCGGCTTCACGGAGCTCGGCTCCTTGCGGCCTCCGCCCGCATCCGGAGGGCGGCGGCACCGAGGCTGCGCCGGCCTCTTGGGCGAGCACTGGGAGCATCGCGACGCTCCGGGCCCCTTCCTTCCCCGAGCGGTGGTCCGGACCACTTCCCCTCTCGCCTTCTTTGGGCTCCGCCCCGCCCTGGATGTCCCAGCCCTTCCGACTCGCACTCTAGGGGTTCCGTTTGTCCTCATCATTCGGGGTGATTATCTGGGCGGTCATGTCAAGCTAACCGAAGCCATCAAAAGGCAGAGAGGGCAGGTAACCAGGTCTCTGGAGACGCGAGACGTTGGTTTGTTCCACTTAGGGGATTCCCAGTTCTCAGAGTGGAAGGACATACTAGATAATCTATTCTTGTTCGGGTCTTTTTAAAAAATAAAAAATAAATAAAAAAAGAAGAACAAGGTGTTAAACGGAAGAGCAAATAAATACACTCTTTTGCTCTTCTTGCGGTTAGGGAAAGGCTGTGGGGGATGGGGTATCGGCTTGTCCATTTGTACCTAGGAGCGTCTTACACAATAGGGGCACAGGGTTGTGCTTCCAGTGCCCCCCTTCCCCCACCGGATGAGTGCATATGGGCCCCCGGAGGAAGCTGGAGATCATGAGCTAGCTCATTTCGCTGGAGGAGGTGGGGAGGACAGTCTCAAGGTTGTCGGGTGGAATCCGAAGCAGGGGCAAACCCGGACTTTATTTGAGCTTGAGCTAAGGCAGGGAGGCTGGCCTTGCTTGCAGTCTCTGTGTGCACCCATCTACTGTGGCCCACGCGACAGGGCCTGCCCTGCCTAACATCCTCGATATGATAAAAACCTGAAACTTCGTAACACATTAGAAATGAAGCCCGAGGAAACCCGTGCTTACCTTGTTTACTGGGTACTGCGTCCTTGTGGGGGATTGTATTTGAAAAGAGGCTTTGGTTCTGTAGGAAGGGTTGGGAGAAAGATGCCAACCTAGGAGCAGAATCTCTGGTGTGGTGAAAAAAAATTGTTCATTACAGATTAGTAAGTAGACATGAGATAGCTTGTGTTTACCATCCTTATTGGGCAATCCACTCCTGTGTGTGAGGGACCAGCCACTCCCTTGAGAACTCCTCTCTGTTTGGATGGGCTCCCTGAGTCTGGAAATCACAGCGACCTGAGGCTAGTTAACTTTCTAAAGATGTTTACATCGCCTTGGAAACAGGGATTGGGCTAGGCAGATAGTAAATGGGACAATTTCCTGCCCTGCCCTGGCTATTGCTCAGGTCCAGGTGTCTTCTTGACATGAAGAACGCAGATGTACTAGTCTCACTAAGAACACCAGGCAAAAATTATTGAAGAAACTGATATCTGGAGACGGATTCTCTTGCATGAAACTCTGTCCAGTTGGCCAGGTGACCTTGAGCTCCATTATTTGTAAATAGCTTGCATGTGTTTCACCTCCCTTGGCTTATCCTTCTTTACTGGGATCCACTGCTTGAGCTGTGCAGGGGAGGACGTGGAGGTCCTGGGAGATTGAGTAATTGTGTAAAGGTATCCCAGCTCTTGAGGGCTGGAGGGTCAGGTCTCTGGCCAGGTCCTCTGACTCTAGTTCCAGTCAGTGTTCTTTCCATTACTCCCGCAAGTGAATAAAATATTGATCTCCCTGGATAAATTAACGTGTTGGCATCTAGTCAGAACCAACTCATGGCTGACTCTCCAGCAGGTTTCTGAGGCTATAAATCACCCAGGAAGAGAATGCCTAGCTTTCTTTCAAGGAGCCGCCGGTCAGAGTTAGCAACGCAGTGTCCTGCAGACTGCATGACCAAAGCCCCTTTTCTGTATAAGGCTGGGTTTTTATTTCATCAGTACATAACAACCACCTCAGGATGATGGATAGTTTTGTTGTTAATTGTTATAAATTCCAACGCATAGTGACTCTGTGTGTGTGTGTGTGTGTGTGTGTGTGTGTGTGTGTGTGTAGTCTATAACTACTCATAGCTTTTTTTTAATAGCATTTTTAAGACTATAATTTTCAGAAACAAGTTGACAGATCTGGTTTTCAAGATGTCTCTGGGTGGATTCGAACTGCCAATGTTTTGGTTAGTAGCCAAACACTTAAAAGTTTGCTCTACTCAAGGACACTGATGAATCAAAACCAAACACCATTGCTGTCCAGTTGATTGTGACTCATAGTGACCCTGTAGGCCACGAGAATTGTCTCATAGGATTTCCAAAACCATAGTCTTTATGGAAATAGACTGATAATATCTTTCCTCTGTGGAGCAGCTGGTGGATTCCCACATCTAACCTTTTGATTAACAGCTGAGTATTTTAACCTCTGTACCACTAGGATTCATTTTTTTTCTGATGAATAATCTGTGTTGTTGTTTGCAGTAGAGTTGGAACAGAGCCATAGCAGACCTCCAGCAGGTTTTTGGAGGCAGTTAATCTCATGGGAAGAGATTGCCTATGCCACTGATCATCTAGTGGCTTTGAACCACATACTCTTGGCATTCTAGCACAGCTTCTTACCACTTGGCCACCAGTTTCTCACAGTTAATAGTTTTTTTTTAATTCCTGTTTTAACAGTTAAATACATTTTCATACAGCTTTAGACACATGCTGGAAGCTCTTGTGGCCTAGTGAATAAAGAGTTGTGCTACCAATCCCAAAGCAGGTGGTTTGGATCTACCAGCTGCTTTTCCGGAGAAAGATGTCCAGTCTCCTCCTGTACAATATACAACCTCTGAAAGTCTGCTATGAATCGACTCAATGAGTTAGACACAGGCATCTGTGGACACAGGTGTGTATGGGTGTGTGGACTTCTGCTTTCCCAGTCTTGCTTCACTGTGCTTTTAGGCTGCCTCTTGTTGTTTCAACTGCTCATTTGCCTGTTGTTTCTCTGCTGCCACTACCATGGCTAAGGGTCCTATGAGGCAGGATGCCTGGCTGGAGAGGACAGTGGGTGCAGAGTAAGGTAACAAAGGAAGGAGTTTCTCTGAAGGGGGCGGATCATGTGGATTTGACCCAAAAAAACCCTAGGACACTGGTATGTGATTGCATAAAGGTGGGGAGCCCTTTAAGGACATCTGAGCCTACACCCTGTGTTGAAAGAGGAGCTTCCTTGGTCAGGACAGCCAAGCCCATGAATTTAAGAAGGCTTCACTGAACACCTCTGTCACAGAGCACCCATGAAGGAAATCAGCTTGTGGAAAATTTAGGCAGTCTCAAAGGGAGAGGATGCTAAAATCTCCCCCGTCCTAGACAACTAAGGGTAATCTGTCGGAACAGACAAAGGGCACTATGAAGGGTTTTGTTGTTGTTGTGTGCTGTCAAATAGGAACCAATCCATACCTGAAAACTAGAGGCAGTTAATTACATGGGAGGAGATTGTCCATATACTTCTCCTGCCGAACAGCTGGTGGATTTGAACTGTGAGACTTTGGGATTGCAGTACCCCGTTTCTTGCCAGTATTCCACCAGAGCTCCCTAGGTTTAAAAAGAGGGAAAGCACACACCCATGTATATCGCGATTTTGTTCACAATAGCAAGGAGTTGGAAACAACCTAAGTGCCCATCAACAAACGAATGGATAGAGAAGCTGTG
>NW_006399795.1:8928467-8931550 GCF_000299155.1 Elephantulus edwardii
GGTAGCATTGAGAAATAATGTGGTCACCTTGATTTGATGGCAACTGGTTTTGTTTTTTAAAGTAGTGAAAGTTTACAGAAAGGATGGATTTTTGTTCATTCACTGATGCACATTTTCCTCCCTCCCACTTCCCACCTCACTTTTTAATGCATGTGTTGTTCCAGATGGTCACTTGTCATATACAGTGTCTAATCATCTATCCCCTTAAGATGGTCCCTCCCTTCTCTCATTCCAGTTTAGTGTTATCTATCCATTCTTTTCCTGCTCTTCCCTTCCGTGGGTCTAACTTATCACAGTGGCCCTGTGTAGTATTTGTCTTTCTGTGACTAAAATATTTCAGTCAGCATAATGTCTTCCAGGTTCAACCATGTTGTGTAGGGTTAGAAAAAGTTGTTTTTCAGTGCTGCATAATATTCCACTAGTGGTGTTTATGTGTAGGTATCATAGGTTTTCTAATGATTCATTTATTGATAGGCACTTAGGCTGCTTTCATCTCTTCACTACTGTGAATAATGCTGCAATAAACAAAGGTGTGCATAAATCTGTCGGCTTCACTGTTCTGGTTTCTTTAGGGTATATTCCCAGTAATAGGATAGCTGGATCAAATAGCTATTTCCAAATTTTTGAGAAAAATATGCCAGACTGCCTTCCATAATGATTGCACTATTATACATTCCCACCAGCCATGAATGGGAATTCCAATCTCTCCACATCCTTGCCAGCATTTGTTGTTTGCTGCTCTGTTGAACTTTGCTATTGTTGCTGGAGTGAGATGATTATTGTTCGAAATGGCTTCCCTATCCAAGGACTAATTTTGTCATGTTGATGGGCAGGAATATGCAAATATGGTATGTTAGGCTGGCTAATCTCACAGTGCACAATGGGAATGGCTATTTTTGCCATTACATTAATTAGATCCATCAGGATTGGAGAAACGTCACCATTAGCAAAGAAAAAGCAAGAGACTGTAATGTGTTCTCTGGACCAGAGATTCTTGTGCCAGCCAGACCAAGGACTATGGGAGCAACAGCCAGAGCAACCACATCAAAGAACCAGAGGTTTGATATGAGAGGAAGTGGACCTTGGGACTTCTATGCCATTGAACCAGAACTGAGAGCCCTTTGTCCAAGTTTCTGGAGGACTACGCAGGGGCAGGGTCATAATTAACAGGACTGAAAGTGTGGTCACACTGGCCTAAAGCCATGAGGCTCAAGGCTGAGGCACCAGCAAGTACATTTTGGAAGGTGTACTGACTGCATTCTGCTATTAACCTGAATTATAGCCTTTTGACTTCCCTAATATGATTCCATTGGAGAATATTGAATATTCCAAGGATTACCAAAAGAACAAACAAATATATCTTGGAGAGGTTGCAGCCAGACTGCTCCTTGGAGGCAAAGATGGCACAGCTTTGTTTTTCATACTTTGTACATGTAGCTAGGTGAGGCAGAAAGATGGGGGACAATGAATTTTTTTAAGGAGAAAAGTAAGCTGGGTAGGGGTAGGGAGGAAAATGTGCAATAATGAATGAGTGAATGGATATCCAAGTTCTTGGTAAACTTTTGTTAAAATCTTAATAAAAAAAAAGAAGTTTGGTAATTGACATTAATAGCAGTAAAACAACCAGTTGAAAGAGAGCAGCTTTACTTGATTGCAATCATGTGAGAAAATCATTCCAGTGTTGCCATATCTTCCAGTTTTTTGAAGAAAAGTTGAAAATATAGTTTTCTTTTAAGTGATATTTTCCTATTTATAAATGTTATTGAAATAAATTTAGTTAAAAGACTACGGGTTAGATAAAAGGTCTGTAAATTATATGTTGTTATTTTAGTCTTCTTCTTAAAGTCTAAGTATCATAACAGTTCAGATAAAATATTTTGTGGCTAACAGTAGGTTTTGATCTGGATTTTGGTGGGTAGTTGTAAGAGGTCTTCTAGTTTGCAAAATAGCTTAATTCCAGAGCAGTGCATGTTGTTGTCTGAGTACAGTGAAAAAGGTAACATGAGCAGTCTCTTAAAAAAATAATTGAGATGGCCCAAAGAGGACAGAGATGTTTAGATTTATTGTGGTTAATTAGGGGAATTCTACTTTAAAATGACAAAAAGTTTTCTTTTTTTTAGCATAAATTTGTAGAGTAAAAGACAGGAAAGAGAATGGCTACTTAAAACTATGACTCCCATTAAAATGTAAAAGAAAATTTATGTTTATAAATTAAAAAAAACAAAGATGAGGGGTGAGTGAAGGAGAGAAAGACCCCCAATGATTGAGCTTGACACAGTGACTTCAGCAATGGGGTCTATCTAGTGTGTCAGAGATAATGAGGATAGCACAGGATAGGACAGGTTCAAGCCTGCTGTGAGTTGGTTTGCTATGAGTCTTACTCAACTTGACAGCATATAACAACAACAATATGGTTTTGTGTGGCCTGTGAGCTATCACATTGTAGTTTGGACCCAGTAAAGCAGTAAGACTGGTGTTGGGATGAGTAAAAAGAGATGTGAGAGTGTAACGGGTATATGTCTGACCTGATGGGAATTGGTTTTGTGTTGCCGATGTTGACAGGGACAGTTCCCCTTTGTGGAATTAGTAAAGGTCAGATATGGCCATCCCTAGGTGGCCCTTGCTCTCTTTCACAGTTAGCAAAGAATTTCTTCTTTGGTGGAGTGTCTATTCATATCTTGTACCCACTTTGTTACTGGGTTGTTTGCCTTTTTCTTGTTGTGCTAGATTTTAGGTGTGAGTCCCTTATCAGATATATCATTGCCAAATATTTTTTCCCAGCCTGCAGGTTTTTTTTTAACCCTGTTGGTGAAGCTTTTTTGATGCGTATAGGGATTTAGTTTTTAGAAGTTCCCATTCATCTATTTTATCCTCTCCTGGTTGTAGGTTCTTCTATTTCCTCCTCTTTGGCTCTAGTTGTTGGTGCATATATTTGAATGATAGTGATATTCACTGGACTTCCTTGTATGCGTATGGATATTATCCTATCACTCACCACATTGTATTTCAGGATGGATCTAGAAATGACTTTTTTAATTATGAAACCAACCCCATTTTTTCTCACCTTTTCATCCCCAGCATAG
>NW_006399795.1:8940225-8948223 GCF_000299155.1 Elephantulus edwardii
CGATTGGCACAGGACAGAGCAGAGTTTAGGGCTGTTGTACATAGGGTCGCTATGAGTCGCGACTCGACGGCACATAACAACAACAACAACAACAGGAGTCTAGAATGAAGGCTGCATAGTGGAGTGGACCTGGGGGGAGGGATTATAAAACAAGGAAAGAATTTTCCTTTTCAAAGAGAAGAGTAAACTGGGCGCGGGAGGGGTGAGCAGGGTGAAAAGTGCAACAATGAATGAATGTAAATCCAAAGTCTGTAAATTTTCATTAAAATTAATTTATAAAAAAGATAAAAAAAAAAAGAGGGAAAGATAGTGGTCACAGCTCCAGCTCTGCAGTCTGAGGCGTGGGTATGAGTTCTGCTGCTGCCACTTGGTAGCTGTGTGACTTGAAGCAAACTGCTTCACCTTTCTGTGCCTCATTTTCTCTTGGATTGCTCTGTAGGTGAACAAAAATAAGGCATATCCAGTGCTCAGCAGCGTGACTAACTCCCTGAAAAGAAACGATAGCTCTTTACCTGAAAAACGGAGACATTCAGGCTGGCTATTTAGCAGCACTCTTCTAAGAAGTGGTGGCCTAGTGGTTAGAAGCTACACTGCAGTCTCGAAGGCAAGCTTCTCCATAGGAGAAAGGTGGGAAATCTCCTCCCATGTGATTTAACTGCCCACTGGAGGGTCAGCTATGAGTTGGTTCCAACTCAATGGCACAAACCAACAACTAGCTGTCTTAATTGTAAATTAGGGATAACGATAGTGCCCACTTTAGGATTATTGTGAGGGTTTACAGTGTCTGGCATGGGTAAACAGTTTACCTCTGAAAAGAAAAACTGACCAGTCAAGCCACTGTGGGGTGTTATCTTCTCCCTATTGAAGAGAGGTAAGTTCTGGGATAGCATTTCAAGTCTCTGCAAAGCATATTTTCCTTTGCATTGTTTGGAGTAGTATTCATGAAAATTTAGGGGCTAAATGACAATTTTTTTTGTTGGACTCAGAGTTCCACAATGTCGGTGTAAAAGTACCTTAATATCTCTGAGCCCGGCTCTGTTTTATATATGAGAAAGGGAGGCTGTCAGAGAATGAGCATCTTTCCAAGGTCAGCCTTGACCTTGACTTCCACTTGGCACTGTGGGTCATATCCTGACAGATGTTCTCGTGTTTCCCCAATGGTCACTGCAGCTTAGCTTTATATGCTTGGTTGCAGAGCTTAAACATAGTGCCTTGGAAGGCTCCCAGAGAGGCTTCCCGAGTGCCTGTCAAATTTAAAGATGAAGGTCATCCCTTTTAATAGGTTGTCTGTCAGAGACTATGACACTGGAACTTTGCACCATCTGTCCTCCATCCAATATGGTGACCACTGGGAGTGATAATGGCCTAATCCTTAGAGAGTCGTGCTGCGAACTCTGGCCATGTCTCTCTGGTTCCAATCCACCAACAAGCGGCTCCAAGGGAGAAAGAACAATCTTCTTTGTAATTTACAGCCGCGAATCCCAGTGGACGGTCATTTATGAGTTGATTGCAATTTGACAGCAATGAGGGTGAGCCACCCAAAGGAGGGCTTGATGTGAGGGAGATCTGGTGGCCTAGTGGCAAGTACCTGTGCTGCAGATCCCAAAGGCGCATCGTTCAAACCCACCAGATGCTCTGCTGGAGAAGAAAAGGCAATCTCCTGTGCCCATCGGATCTGATTCAACAGTACACAACAAGAAAAGGGGGGGAAAAGTACTCGATATGGTTAGGCTATGGAGGACCCAATTTTAATTTGTAATTGTACTGTTTTTTAATAGGTACGTAAATACCACAGTTAGTAGTGGCTACTTTATGGGGCAGTGAAGAATGTATAGGGATTTAAAAATCAGAATTCACTCTAGGCGTTTGAGGAGGAAGAGTTTACAACTGCAGTCAACTTTAGATAGCCGTTCTGATGGAGTGGGGCTTTGGTGTGGACCTTGCCCTGCGGGCTGATAACCTTAGAGTTCTTTATTCCGAAGAGGAAGAGGTTGGTGAGCTCTACGAAGTTATTTGGCATGCCCTTAGCTACAAATCTAGGAAGTTTTATGAGGTCAAGGCTGGTTTTATTTACAACTGCGCCAGAAATGCCTAATAAAGTACAAGGCATCTAGTAGATAAACCAATAAACAGTAGTCGACTGAATGTGAATTTAGTACACTATGGACTTGAAATTGGATCTCTGTCTGTAGCTTTACAGTGGAAGTAAAGAGAACATGTTGTTACCGTGTGCTGCCTGTCAATTCTGACTCATGGAGAACCTATGACAGAGTAAATGGCCTCATAGGGTTTCTCATAGGGCTGTATTTCATAGGGAGTTGTGGTGGCCTAGTGGTAAGAAGCAGCATTGCAATCACAAAGCCACACGGTTTGAAGCCAGCAGCTGCTCTTTGGGGGAAAGATGGGCAATTTCCTCCCATGAGATTTATGGCCTCTGATCACCCACTAGAAGGTGTGACTAGAAGGCACACAATAACAACTATCCACCGGTAAGCAGATCTTTTCTCTAGGGCAGCTGCTAGGTGGCATTGACCAGCCAGCTGTTATTGAATGCTTAACCATTATGCCTCCAGGGAAGCACACTCAGCGCTAGCATTTCAGATCATTCCAGAAAATGATTCCCAGGGTTGACTTCCTTCCTCCCAGGCTATGGGTACCCTTGGCCACCCACAAGAGCCTGTGGCTGGGGAGGCGTGTGCTATTCATGTCTTGTTCAACCTCTCCATGTATCTAGGGCAGGTAGCCTGGTATCATCCCCATCTTGGCACCTGCAGCTGGCCAACTTCTTGGTTTCAGTCAGGCCAGAAGTTACTTTGTCCTGTGAGAACTACTTACCCTGTACTCTGCTGAGTTCTGGGGGTGAGTCTTCTCCAGGTGGGGGGGGTCCCTCAGGTGTGCCTCTTTTCCTGATCTTTTGTTCAGCCAATTATTTTTTCACTCATAGATGTCATGGGGATAAATACTAAAGGAACCCCCATATCTATGGACTACCTGCATCTGTACCTTATAAACAATACAGATTTTCTGCCTATATATTTCAGTAGAAAGTCCATAAAATACAGATTTCAGAAACATTTATGAGATGATCAGGGACACTTGGGGCAGTCCACTGATATCAGGGAATTACTAGGGGTTTTGGTTTGTTTTATATTGTGGTGAAAACAGAGCTAACACAGTGTTTGCCAATTCAGTTTTTACACGTATAATTCAGTGATGTTGCTTAATTTCTCCTGCTCACCAAGAACTTTCTGCCCACTGTAAGCCAGTCCCTCCATGTAGGGAGGTAACATATCACCAGGATAAAACGTGGCCCACACAAGAGCTTAGGGCGGGGGAGGTTACCAACGAGGACAGAGATCCTGGTCCAACGTCACCACGATCCTTTTCCAAATTATTTCACCACCATTGACAGAAACTTGGTGCCTCCTAAGCAGTGACACCCCCTTCTTCCCGCTTCCTCCCCTCTGTAGTAACCGCCAATAACCTGTGGTTGTTGTACATTTCTTCTGTTTCATATGATTGAGATCACACAGCATTTGTCCTGGTGGACCTAATTTCACTGAGCAGAATGCTTTCACGATTCAGGCATGTTGTAGCATGAACAATAATTTAGTCTGTTGTATGTACTACATTTTGTTTATCCGTTCATCTGCTGGTGGACATTCAGGTTGTATGTGTACCTTTTGGCTATTGTGAAACATGATATAATTGATATTAGTTTTTTTAAAAAAAAATAAAACTACAACCAACCCACTGCTTTTGAGTGTATCCTGACTCTGTAGAACTTTTTTCTGGGGAGCGGCTGGTGGATAGAACTGTCTACCTTTATGGTTAGCAGCCCAACATGTTGTGTACTACACCACCAAGGAGATATTTGTGTTCCTGCTTTTACTTCTTTTGGGTATATATACCTAGGACTGGGAATGCTGGGCCATATGGTAATTATATTTTTGACTTTGTGAGCAGCTGCCAAGCCACCAAGTTGCTATATGTGTTTATATAATTTTGCATTCCTATTGTTATGTGCAATTCTCTGCTGATGTGCTGTTCCAGTCGTTTTTGGATAATCTTCAGTAGAATCTTGCTTGCATGTGAAACCAATGATATTGTTCTGTAGTTTTCACACTCTGTTGGGTCACCCTTCTTTGGAATGGGAACACATATAGATCTCTCCCAGTCAGTTGGCCGAGTGGTTCTTCTCCAGATTTCTTGGGCAGCATCTGTTAGCTGAAATACGTCATTTGGTATACCATCTATTCCTGGGGCCTTATTTTTTGCTATTTCCTTCAAAGCAGCTTGAACTTCATCCTTCATCACCGTAGGCTCTTGCTCATATGTTGTAGCTGATGTTAGATGGATCTTAGCTGAAAGCAGGGAATACCAGAAGAATGTCTATCTGTGTTTCATTGATTATGCAAAGACGTTTGACTGTGTGGATCATAACAAACTGTGGCTGACTCTGAGAAGAATGGGAATCTCAGAACATTTAATTGTGCTAATGGGAAACCTATACTTGGACCAAGAGGCAGTCGTCAGAACAGAGCAGGGTAACACTGCATGGTTCAAAATTGGGAAGGGTGTATGCCAGGGATGCATCCTGTCTCCATACCTTTTCAACTTGTATGCAGAGCTGATTATCCTGGAGCCTGGGCTCTATGATGAGAATTGTGGCATTAGGATTGGTGGAAGATCTATTAATAATCTGCGTTATGCAGATGATACAACCCTGCTTGCTGAAACCGAGGAGGACCTCATGCACTTGCTGCAGAGGGTCAAGGACTGCAGCCTTCAGTATGGACTGAGGCTCAATGTCAAGAAGACAAAGATTCTCACCACTGGACCAATTGGTAGTATCAGGATGGATGGAGAAGAGATTGAGATTGTTCACAGCTTCAGTTTGCTCGGCTCCATGGTCAACACTCTTGGCACCAGCAGCCAGGAAATAAAAAAACGTATTGTGATGGGAAAGTCTGCTGTTAGGGACCTCTCTAAAGTACTGAAGAGCAATGGTGTCACTCTGGAGACTAAGGTGCACCTGATACAGGCCATGATCTTTGCACTCACTTGTTATGCATCAGAGAGTTGGACAATGACTAGGGAGGACAGAAGGAGAATTGATGCCTTTGAGCTGTGGTGCTGGAGAAGAGTATTGAATGTACCATGGACTGCCAAGAAACATTCATCCTGGAGAGGGTTAAATCAAGCTACTCCTTGGAGGCAAGGATTCTGGGGCTTCGTCTGACATACTTTGGGCATGTTGCAAGGAGGGATGGGTCCTTGGAGAGGGACATCATGCTTGGGAGGGTGGAGGGACAGTACAGTAGGGGAAGACCCTCTATGAGATGGATTGATTCAGTGACTGGGGTAATTGGGATGGGTGTGTCAGAGGTAGTGCTATTGGCACAGGATAGAGCAGAGTTTAGGGCTGTTGTACATAGGGTCGCTATGAGTCGCAAACGACTCGATGGCACATAACAACAAAACAACATTGTTATGTGCTGTCAAGTCATTTGTGACTCATAGCAACCCTATATACACCTAAACCCTGCTCTATCCTGTGCCAGTCTTACTGTCTCTGACTCACCTACCCCCAATACCCCAGTCACTGAGTCAATCTATTTCATTGCGGGTCTTCCTCTCTTGTCCTGTCCCTCCATCCTCCTAAGTATGATATCCCTCTCCAACGACTAGTCCCTCCTTGCACAGTATGTCAGATGATGATTCAGAATCCTTGCCTCCAAGCAGCAGCCTGGTTTCACCCTCTCTAGGATGAATCTGTTTGTTCTCCTAGCTGCCTATGGTATATTGAATATTCTTCTCCAGCACCACAGCTCAATGGCTTCAATTCTTCTATCTTCTCTAGACATTGTCCAGCTTTCTGATGCATAGCAAGTGATTGCAAAGATCATGGCCTGAATCAGGTGGACCTTGGTCTCTAGACTGACATTGTTTCTTTTCAGTACTTTGGAGAGGTCTCTGACAGCAGACTTTTCCAATGCAATTTGTCTTTTAATTTTCTGGCTGATGATTCCAAGAGTGTTGATTGTGGAGCCAAGCAAACTGAAGCTGTTAATATTCTCAATCTCTTCATCATCTATCCTGATGCTGCCAGTCAGCCCAGTGGTGAGAATCTTTGTTTTCTTGATATTGAGCTTAAATCCTTATTGAAGGCTGCAGTCCTTGACCTTTTGCAGCAAGCACTTCAGGTCCTCCTCAAGTTTCAGCAAGCAGGGTTGTGTCATCGTGTAACGCAGATTGTTGATGAGTCTTCCTCCAATCCTGATATCCCATTTCTGTTTATATAGGCCAGCCTCCTGGATGATCTGTTCTACATATAGACTGAAAAGGTATGGAGATAGGACACATCCTTATTTGGACTGAGAGACTTCTAAACTCAAGAGATACTGGCTGCAGCATAAGAAACTGGCAGCAGCTTGAGAAGTTCAGAATCACAGAAGGCTTGAGATACAAGCCATCATATCAAGGGAGAGATAGCTATTGGATGGCTCAGGTGAGAGTAGAAGGGAATGCTCGTGGAGCAGGGAAAGGGGTGGGTCAAGATACATGTGTCAAGGGGTGGGGACAACACTGAATCTATTGGTTATAATTGGGGAAATATCTTTCATAGGCTCTTTTCTGTAAAATGCTTGTCTGTCAGACATTGTTTTAAATCTGAGCTTTCAAATTAAGATAGACTAAGAAGAAAGATTGGCTATTCACTTCTAAAATAGCAGGCCTTCGAAAACCTATGTACAATAGAGCGCAGTTAGACTAATAGATGTGGCAACTGAGGCTGAGCCTTCACGTATGGAAACAGAAAGGAGGAGAAACAGTTGTAAGCTGACACTAGTGATTGGAACATGGAATGTAAGAACCATAAATGTAGGAAAATTGTATATTGTTAAGAAAGAAATTATTAAGAAATAAAACAAAAAGCAAGGAAAAAAAACACACAAATATGAGGATCCAAGGTAGGAGTAGAGTCGGGTAGGGGGGTAGGGGGAACAGAGAAGTGAGGATGGGCAGGGGCTGGAGGTTAATCATAGGGTTGCACAATTTGATAGATGGGGGGTGGTGAAGGAAATGAGAAAAATAATATATTTGAACTTTGTAAATAAACGTGTGTGTGTGTGTGTGTAAGCAGGAGTGGCATCCACTTCCTAAATAACATGCCTCTGGAAACTATGAATTTTGATAAATGTTGGTAGTTGTAGAAGAGCTTCAGGCCTTTTGTTCACAGGGTCACTGTAAGTCATGCTTGACTCAAAGGCAATCAACATACATATGTTAAAAAGAAAAAAGAAATGGAACGCATGAATATTGACATATTAGGTATTGGCATTCCTACTGGCAATGGATAAATTATGTTTTTAAAAGCAACTTTATCATGGTGTCATGTACACAACAAAATGCACCTATTTTGATTGTGTCTCAGGGTGACTTCATGAGGCACAGTAGAATTACCCCAAAGTAATTGGTTTTCCTGGCAGCAACAGATCACCAAGACTCCCTCAAAGAGCTCCTGGGTAGGATTGAACCACCAACCTTTTTAGTTGTGCCACAAAGGCTCCTTCTAGAAAGATTGCCAAATGCAAAGTGAACCCTTTGCCATTCCCCACCCACTGAGACACTCCATTGGGTTTCAGAGACCTTAAGTCTTAACAGGAGCAGACTGTTTCGTTTTCTCCCAAGGATCCACCGCTGTGTTTCAACCAGCAGTCCAACCTATAACCCATTATGTAATGCCACCAGAGTACCTTCTAGAGAGATGACAGCCTTGGAAAACTGTACAGAGCAATTCCACTCTGTGACATGGTGGTGGTGGGGGTTGTCTCTTTGATCTGTCATACACTTAACAGCATTGGGTTGGTTTTGGTTTTTTTTTTTTTTTTTTAGTATTTAGGATTGCCAAGCCATTGATGTCTGAGATTTCTTTTTTCTTTTATTTTTTTTTAAATTTTTATTGTATTATTTTTACGTGTACCATCAAATCAGATC
>NW_006399795.1:8948323-8964651 GCF_000299155.1 Elephantulus edwardii
TTTAAATTTTTATTGTATTATTTTTACGTGTACCATCAAATCAGATCTGACTGGTACAGGAGGAGATTGCCCCCTCCTTCTCCAGCAGAACATCTGATGGATTTGAACCGCGTACTTCTGGGATTGCAGTGCAGCGTCTTGCCACTAGGCCACCAGAGCTCCCTGATGTCTGAGATTTCTTTCAGAATAACCAGGTGCAGAGAGTAGGTGTGCACTGAGGTGGTCAGATAAGCTTTGAGGTGGTTCATTTGAAGGACCATGTTTGGTAACCAGGGGGCTCATTTCACTCTTTTTTAAAAATTAATTTTAATGAAAGTTTACAGAGACTTAAGAGTTTCCAGTCATTCATTGTTGCACTTTTCTCCCTGTCCACCCCCTCCCCCCTTCACTGTTCTGGAAAAGTAAAACTCTTTCATTGTTAGGTAATCCCTCCCCCCAAGTCCACTCCACTGTGCAGCAGCCTTCATTCTGGACTCCTGTCATGACAATAATACCCAATCATATATCCCTTCTCAACAGTTCTCTCCCTCATCTGTTTCAATGCAGTATACATCATTCCTCCCCTCCTTCTCTGCGTTCCCTCAACCCTGATGTCAGTCCCATCTTGCAACATGTCTCTGCTCGTTTGAGCAAACGTTATTTTTCACTCTTAACGATAAAAAGGAAAACAGGCTCTGGGTCCACGCTCCGCACTACTGCCTTGGAAGCTGGGGAAGGATGTGATGGAATCTGGGAATGTGCACTTCTCTCAGCTCTGCACTGGAGCTGGAGAGCGGCTGCCTGGGGAGAGACGGGAGCCTGCACCGGATCCTGCACAGTCCGCGGGTGCATCATCCTTCCGCACAGATGCAGCCTTCGCTGGACCAGTACCTCTGTGCTAGTTGGCCAGCCTTCCAAGGCTCCAGGCGTGGGTGACATTTCTTCCTGGTGGACTGTGTCCTTCCCCACCTCTGGGGGCATGTGACGTGTCTCACATGTGAGAAGCCGGACCGAGGACTTACAGGGTAGCCGAGGTCCTGGGCCCGCCCAATCCGGCCGCAGAGGCACCTTGCCAGACAGTGAGCACCGGAAGCCGAACACCAGCTCAGGACTGGACCGGAGGTGGGGGCGTGGCCAGGGCCCTGGCGGCTTCTCTGCTGTCCCCGTGGAGGAGCAAGGCTGAAAGCGGTGTGGCGGACTCACTCCAAATGAAGCTGCTAGCCAGGACTCTCCGCCTCGGCAGGGGGCTGGTGGCTGTCCGGGTCTGCGTGGGGTCCCCGGAAAGAGGCTGGCCTCTGGGAGCTAGGACTGATCTCCTATCACATCCTACCTGTATCACTTCAAGGTAAGACAATAGGAGCCTTTTTCGATCCCGCCTTGTAATACTGGTCCAGTTAGCTGCTCTGGGATACTGGATATGGAGGACCGTTTGGATGCCATTTGGTATGGATCCTGTGTGCTGGGTGTTTGGTTGGATTGAGTATGCTCGCTTTTTTAGAGACCGGTATGTCAAACCTCAGGGGCTTTATTAAGGAGGTGGGCTGTCCCAGGCAGTGGGAGCTGGGCCTTTGAGGGCCTGGCAGATTTGCAGATCAAAGCACCCTGAGCTCTTAGCTGTGAAGGCAAGTTACTCTCTACGCTGAGCTGCTCCCACATGGACCTGTCTTCTTCCCCTCCCCCTCAAGATCAGACTGTGATTTTTAGCACAAAAGGGAAGAGCCCAAAGGGGGGTTCTTTATGACTGACTAATCTGTACTAATGTAGAATCGTACTGCTTATAAGTGCCTTTCATGTATTTTATTTCTTCAGAATGTTACAGAAACTTTGTTGAGTGGGTATATACTCCCCCCTTCAAAATTTATAACAGCTTTATGGAGACTTAATTCACATACGTATGGTTCATCTATTTAATATGTACACTGTAGTATAGTCATCAGAGTTGTGCAGCTATTACTATACCAGTTTTATAATATTTTCATCTCCAACTAATAAGCCCTGTACCCTATAATTTATTTCCCTGAATACCTACAACTGATCCTAAAACTCAAAAATGCTAACTCACTGTCTTCAAGTCTATTCTGACTCATAGCTACCTCTCACTGGAGTTCCTTGTAAGTCATAATGGGAGGAGACTCCAACTTTGTCCAGTGGAAAAGCTGGTGGATTTGAACTATTGGAGTCACAGCCCCTTTGATCAACAGCACAACTCACAACAGACTATACCACCTACGCCTCCCTCCTGACTTTGTTGTTTTTGTTAGGTGCTGTGGAGCTGACTATGCCTCATAGTGACAGTATGAACAACAGATTTGAACCCTACCCTATCCTGTGCCATCCTCACCTTTGACACACTTGAGCCCATTGTTGCAGTCACTATTTCAATCCTTCTTGTTGGGGGTCTTCCTCACTTTTACTGACCCTTCACCTTTCCAAGCGTGATATTTCTTTCCAAGGAATAGCTTCTCCTAGCAACGTGTCCAAAATATGAGAGATAAAATTTTGCCATCCTTGGCTGTACCTTTTCCAAGACATTTCTGTTCTTTTGGCAGTCTACAGGATATTCTATTAGTCTTCCCCAGCACCACAATTCAAAGACATCAATTCCTTCTCTGTCATCCTTATTCATTATCTAGCACTCGGATGCATAGCAAGTGATTGAAAAGATCATGGCTGAATCAGGCACAACTTAATCCTCAAACTGACATCATTACTCCAGTATTTTGGGAAAGTCTCTGACAGCAGACTTGCCCAAAGCAATCTGTCTCCTATCTCCTAACTTCTGGTACAAAGGGTGTTGACAGTAGATCAGAGTAAGGTGAAATAATTGACAGTTTCAGTCCATTGTCCATCTGTCATGTTGTTGTCTATTGGCCTGGTGGTAAGGACCTTTGTCTTCTTGATGTTGAGATGTCATTTGTATGGAAGACTGTAGCCTTTGATCTTCTGTAGCAAGCGTTTCAGGTCCTCCTTGCTTTCAGCAAGCAAGGCTATATCATCTGCATAACTCAAATTGTTGATGAATGCTGCTTTATTCTTCATAGTCTAACTTTGCAAATTATTTGCTCAGCATACAGATTGAAGAGGTAAGGAGAAAGGATACAACTCTGATGCACACCCTTTCTGATTTTAAATCATGCAGTATTCCTTTGTTCTGTTTAGACAACGGCTTCTTGGTTTAGGTATAGATTTTTCATGAGTACAATTAAGTGCTTTGGATTCCCATTCTTCTCAATGTCAATCATAGTTTGCTATGATCAAATGCCTTTGCATAGTTAATGAAACACAGGTAGACATTCTTCTGGCATTTTTTTCTGCTTTCAGCCATCTGACATCAGCAGTGCTGTCACTGGTGCCACTGCCTCTTCTAAACCCAACTTGAACTTCAGGCTGTTCCCTGTCAATATGCTGTACTAGCCACTTTTGGATGCTCTTTAGCGATATTTTGCTTGCCTGTGATATTAGCGATATTGTTTGATAATGTCCATGTTCTGTTAGATCACCTTTCTTGGAAATGGGAACAAACGTGGATCACCTCTAGTCAGTTGGCCTCCACATTTCCTACATGGACTGGTGAGTGTGCTCAGATTTCATCTGTTAGTTGAAACATGTCAGTGGGTATCCCATCTACTCCTGAGGCTTTATTTTCGGCTAGTGTCTTCAACACAGCTCAAAACATCTTCCTTTGTTACCGTTGGCTTTTGTTCATATGGTACTTACTGACATTTTTCATTGCCAGCCAATTCTTTTTGATATAAATCATCCTGTTTATTTCTTCTATCTTCATTTGATGCTTCCTGGATCATTCAAGTTTTTGCCTAAAGCGTCTCTCAATATTGCCACTCAAGGCTTGAATTTATTTTTTTTTAAGTCTTTCAGGATTATTTTTAATTAATTTATAGAATTAATTGTAATTTAGGTATTAATGTACAATGTTGAAAACATCGACAGTTCTGCAGTGCTTAATCATGCTTGTGTGAAACCTGCGCATAGACCAAGAAGCAGTTGTTTGAACAGAGTAAATGGATCCTGTTGTTGTTATGTGCCGTCAAGTCGCCTGTGACTCATAGCAACCCTATGTACAATAGCTCTGAACCCTGCTCTATCCTGAGCCAACCTTATTGTCTGTGACATACCTACTCCCATTACCTCAGTCACTGAGTCAATCCATCTCATCTCATCTTCCTTTCTTGCGCTGTCCCTCCACCCTCCCAAGCATAATATCTCTCCAAGGACTGGTCCCTCCTTGTAACATGTGCAAACTATGTCAGACAGAGCTTCAGAATTCTTGCCTCCAAGGAGCAGCCTGGTTTCACCATCTCCAGAATGAACCTGTTTGTTCTCTTAGCAGTGTATGGTATGTTAAATACTCTTCTCCAGCACCACAGCTCAAAGGCATCAATTCTCCTTCTATCATCTCTAGTCATTGTCCAGCTTTCTGATGCATAGCACATAATGGTGAAGACATAGTTTAAAATCAGGAAAGGCCGGTTGTCAGTGTTGTATCATTTTGCCATACTTCTAATTGCTGAGCAAATAATCTGAGAAGCTGGATTATATGAAGAAGAAGGTGGCATCACGATTGGAAGCAGACCCATCAACAATCTACAGAAGATACTATTTGCTGGTTATAGGCAAAGAGGACTTAAAATACTTTTTGATGAAGTTCAAAGATCGTAGCCTTCAGTTCAACTTATACCTCAACATCAAGAAAACAAAAATCCTCACAATGCAATCAATAAACAATGTCATGGTAGATGGAGTAAAAATTAGAGTTGTCAGTGTTTTCATTTTACTTGGATCTATGATCAATGCCCGTGGATGACAATAGTCAAGATATCAACCTATGTATTACACTGGGCAAATCGGTTACAGAAGATCCATTTAAGTTGCTGAAGAACAAAGGTGTCACTTTGAAGCCTAAAGTGGGCCTGATTCATGCTGTAGTATTTTCACCTGCCTCATACACACATCAACTACCTCATATGCAGGCCATGGTCTTGTCAGTCACTTGCTGCTTCTGAGAACTGGGCAGTGAATAAGGATGGTAGAAGAACTGCTGCCTTTGAGTTGTGGTGTTGGAGAAGAGTACTGAATAGCCTATGGCCTGCCAAAAGAACAAATATGTCTCAGGAAAAGTACAGCCTGAATGCTCCTTGGAAGCAAGGATGACAAAACTTCGCCTCACATACTTTGAGCCTATTGTTAGAAGGGGCTAATCCTTGGAAAGGGACATGATGATGGGAAAAATAGAGGGTCTTCGAAGAAGTCCCTCGAAGGCCCTCAATAATATAGATTGACAGTGAGTGACTGCAGCAATAAACTCAATTATGAGAATGATAATGATGACACAAGATAAGACAGGGTTCAGATCTGTTGGTCATAGGATCACTATGCATCATACTTGACTCGAGAGCACCGAACAATAACATACGCATATCAATTACACAGTGAGTATTGAATTATGCGGGGAGCATGCTTCCTGCCTGAAAGGGCTTAGTTTTCTTCTGGGGCTGAGAAGGGGAAGCCTACTTTTCCATCCCCTGCAAGTCTTGTAGGTTTGCTGCCTCTCCTTCTTGCTGTCTCTGGTGTTACAGCTTTTTGCCTCTTTAAGATTAAGTTTCCAGAATAAAATGTTCTCCACTACTGTTTGTTCCTTTTTTTGGTGGTCAAGTCCCCATTCTCTGCTTTTTTCTCTCTCTTACTTCTTGAAAGGTAAAGGCTGAGATAAGCAAGAGTGTGATTTAAGTAAGATAGTAAAGGATGGTGACTTGAATATAGATGGTGAAGAGAGTGGCTGGGGTGAGGGTAGTGTGACCTGCTGTTAAGATGGCTGTGAAAACTCCTTGGAAGGTGTAGAGGCAGTAGTGTCTGACCTCCACTAGCTTCCCACAGGGAAGAATCCCAATCTACAGAGATAATTCCTTTAAGGTCAGACTCACACTCACACTCCATGCTCTCCAGACCCTTCCTCTAATTCTAAAACCAATGGGTCTTCTCACAGCACTCACTATTGGGTTTGAGAATTCATTGCAGTGGTCTCACAGAACTCATAGATGACACTGGGGATTATGAGATAGTAAGTTTAAGAGACCCACGATATAGTTCTTTAATCAAGACAGCTTCTTATCGGTAGTGTTAAAGTGGCCCTTAGCCTTGTACCTTGGACCTGCTCAGACAAGTTTTACAAAGCTCTTTTAACTCTGTCAGTTATGTGCCATTCTGTCAGTAAAGCTAGGTCCAAAGGTGTCCAGTGGTATCTGTGAGTCAGGAGATCTGGCATCTCCAACAACAAGCCCTTAACTTTTTTGCTCTGTGGGCTGAGAGCCCAGTTATGTCTCATTCCAGTCTCACTGACTCGTGCCAAAACCACTGCTGCCATTGTCGTTATCATCATCTTATCCTGTTGCATGCTGTGTCATCATCTTCTGGTCTTGGCGTCTTGCACTGTCTCTCTAGTGTTCTCCTAATTTATGCAAGACTCTGATGTCCAGGATGCATTGCACTATCTGGCTCATCTTTCTTTCTCCTCTTTCTTTCTGTCTTTCTTTCTATCTTCCCTGTCTTTCTGTCTGTCTATCCTTCTTTCTGCCTATCTTCTTTCCTCCCTTCCTCTCTTCCTTCCTTCCTGTCTTTCTCCCTTCCTTCTTTCCTTCCTTCCTGTCTTTCTCTCTTCTTTCTTTCCTTCTTTATAACCCCTCAATTTATAGCTAAACAGTAGAGGAGAATACTAGAGAGTTATACTCTCAGCACCAGGCGTCAGGAAATCAAAAGACGAATTGCATTGGGAAAATCTGCTCTTAGGGACCTCTCCAGAGTACTGAAAGGCAACGATGTTAGTCTAGAGACTAAGGTGCTCCTAATCTAGGCCATGGTCTTCACAGTTACTTGCTATGCATCAGAGAGTGGACAATGACTAAGGATGACAGAAAAAGAATCGATGCCTTTGAGTTGTGGTGCTGGAGAAGAGTCTTGAACATATTATGGACCACCAAGAAAACAAATAGGTCTGTGTTGGAGAGAGTGAATCCAAGTTTCTCCTTGGAGGCTAGGATTTTGAAGCTGTACCTCACATACTTTGGGCACATGGCCAGGAGAGACTGGTCCTTGGAGAAGGACATCATGCTCAGAAGAGTGGAGGGACAGTGTAGGGGAGGAAGACCTCGGATGAGATAGATTGATACAGTAACTGGGGCAATGGGGGTTTTTGTGTGTTGGAATCAGTGAGACTAACTTAGGACAAGGCAGGGTTCAGAGCTGCTGTACATACTTTTGCTATAGGTTGCAGGTGACTCGAAAGCACATAACAACAATACTCTAAATGTGTGTGTGTTCTATCTACTTAATCAGTTGTTTTTTTATGTATGTAGCAAAACAATATTTTTTTGTCTCCCCTCTCCCTAGCTTCTCATCTCTGTTAACTCTCTACAATTGATTCTGTGTATCAACAGTTTCTTAGCTTTCACTGTTAGTGATTTTATACAATAACTGTTCTTTTGCATTATATCACTCAACATAATTTATTCTAGTTTTGTGAATGTTTTACAGTATTTCTCAGCTTCTTGATCATTTGTTGTTGTTAGGTGCTGTCAAGTTGACCATCATAACTCATAGTGACCCTATAAAACAACTGATCTAGAAGACCTAAACCTTACCTTATCCTGCACCATCGTCCCAATCTCTGTTATGTTCAAGTTCATTGTTACGATCACTGTGTCAATCCATCTCCTTCAGGATCTTGTTCTCTTTCCCTGATCCTGTCTTTCCCAGCAGGATGTCTTTCCCCCAAGCTCTAGCCTCTCTGGACAGCATGCCCAAGGTTTGTGAGAGGCTGTTTCACCATCCTTACCTCTGTAGAGCACTCTGGCTCCAATTCCTACAGGAAAGATTTGTTTATTCTTTGGATAATCCGTTGTATAATTTTCTTCACCAAAACCACAGTTCAAAAGCATCAGTTCTTCTTCTTGTTGTTATATGCCATTGAGTGGGAACGGATTCCTTAGCTGACCCTTTAAGTGGGTTTTTAGAGGCTGTCAGTCATGCGGGAGGAGATAGTTCATCTTTCTTCCATAGTGCAGCTGGTGAACCACATGCCTTTGGGTTGGCAGCACACATCCTTAACTACTAGACCACCAGCGCTCTCAACTCTTCTCTTGGGTCTTGATTCCTGATTGTCTAACTTTCAGATCCATAGGAGAGAATTGAAAATACAATGGCTTGGATCATGTGCACCTTTGTTCTTAAATTAACATCTCTGCTTTTCACTTTAAAGCAATCCTTTATAGCAGATTTGCTCAGTGTAGTAAGTCTTTTGATTTTTTGACTCCTATTACTCTGGGTGTTGATTGTAGATCCAAGTAAAATGGAATCATTGATAACTTCAGTTTTTCCTCTATCCATCGTGCAGTTGCCTTTGTTTTCTTGATGTTAAGTTGTAATTCATGGAAGGCTGTTGTCTTTGATCCTCTAGTGCTTCAGGACTTTCAAGCAAGAATGTTTCTGCATAATACAAGTTGTTGATGAACTTTCCTCCAATCTTCATGTCATTCTTCTTCATACACAGTCCAGTTTCTTATTGACTCAGCATAGAGATTGAACATGTATGGAGAAAAGATACAGCCCTAACATATCTTTCCTGGTTTTAGACTAACTAGCCAGTGTTACTGTTACTTTGTTCTGTTTTAACAACTGCTTCTTGATCTATACATGGATTTCACATAAACAGAACTAAGTGTTCTAGGATTTCCTTTTTTCTCATAATTGTCCATAAGAATTAAGTACACAGAATGAAAAGCTTTTGCATAGTCAAGAAAATGCAAATAAACATATCTCAGATATTCTCTGGTATATGTTTCTGGATATCATTGCTGATGTCAGATGGATTTTGGCTGAAAGCAGAGAACGATCCCTTATTCATCGGATCACTGTGAGTATTAGTCAACTCAATGGCATATAAGAACAACAATACTCCATTGTGTGAACTGACCACAGTTTCTTTAACTTTTGTCTATTGATGGACACTTGGGTTGTTTTAACTGTTTGTTAATGTAAATAGAGCTGTGGTAAGCATATACCTGTTCATATCCCAGCTATTTCTTTAGGATATATACATAGTAATGGGATTATTTGGTCAAATGATGTTTCTATTCCCAACTTTTTAAGGAATTGCCACACTGCTTCTGTAGTGTTTGCACCATTTTACATGCTCATTAACTGTGTAAGAGTATCATTCTTTCCATCCCCTCAATAGCAGGTGTTGTTTAATGTCTTATTGAACATTCTTATTTTTCCTGGGGTAAGATATTGCATTGTTGTTTTGATTTGCATCTCTAGTAGGTAATGATCTTGAGGATTTCTTCATGTGTTTGTTGGCCATCTGACTATTTTCCTTGGTGAAATGTGTATTCATATTCTATGCCTATTTTGTAAATGAGTTGTCTTTTTCTTCTTGAGGTGTTGGAGTTTTCTGTTTTAAAAGATGTCAGCTCTATTATTGCCATATATTCTTTCTCCAGCCTATAAGTTCTTGTGTGTGTGTGTGTGTGTGTGTGTGTGTGTGTGTGTGCGTGCGCGCGCGCGCCGTCAAATCAGACCTGACTGGTACAGGAGGAGATTGTCCTTCCTTCTCCAGCAGAGCATCTGGTGGATTTGAACTGCGCACCTCTGGGATTGCAGTGCAGCTTCTTGCCATTAGAACACCAGAGCTCACTCTAGCCTCTAAGTTCTATCTTTACTCTCCTGGAGAATTCTTTTGATGCACATAAAAATTTCTTTTTATGAGGTTCTAATCATCTAAGTTATCTTCTGTGGATTCTGTTATCAGTGCTAGTTGATATTTAAGTCAGAGCTGCTAAATTTGCTGTAATTTTTTCTTTGATGATCTTCAGTTTTAAGCTTTGCAGCAAAGCCTCTGATCCATCTTGAGTTAACTTTTTATACATACCTGGCTTTTCTTTCTTGATGGTAACAGAGTCCCATTTCCCACCTCTGTGATGCCTGCTTTAAAGCCTACTGGGGTGGCAAAATTGACTAATGCTCATGTTACCTTTCTACACGTCTTATTTGCATTGTCTCACTAAAATGAATGTGAGGTACCTTATTTTCATTATTGGCAAGCTGTCCAAGCAGCTTGGTAGGCTATAAGCACCTCACATTTTCATAGCCCTACCTACTAGTGAATGACAAGGATTTCATAACCGTGTTTAGTAATTCACTACACGGTAGTGGTGGTAACCCAATATATATATTACCCCCTCATTTACTTAACAGACAACTAACACTCAAATGAGACCATAACTGCAGGCACAGAGGCTGGGGCTATGTAAAAGGGAGGATAATTGCATTAAAGCAGAAAAGAAAAAAAAAAGAATCCCAGGACAATCACAGCATTAAAGAACTGTAAAGGAACAATACAATTAAGATGGTGAAAGATGACTCTAAGAAACCAAAGGGCAATATGTCTGCATATGCCTTCCTGGTGCAGATGTGCAGAGAAGAACATAAGAAAAACCCAGAGGTGCCAACCAATTTTGCTGAATTCTCCAAGCAGTGCACAGACAGGTGGAAGACTATGTCTAGGAAAGAAGGGTCTGAGTTTGATGAGTTGGTCAAGGCGGACAAAGAACCTAATGACTGAGAAATGAAGGACTACAGGCCAGCGAAAGGAGGCAAGAAGAAGAACCCCAATGCCCCTGAATGGCCTCCATCTAGATTCCTGCTTTGTTCTAAATTTCATCCTAAGATTCAATCAGCAAACCCTGGCATCTCTATTGGCAATGTGGCCAAGACGCTGGGTGAGATGCGGAGTCATTTGAGTGATGGTGAGAAGCAGCCTTACAAGGCAGTCAGACTGAAAAAGTATGAGAAGGATGTTGTGGATGGAGAGTCCAGAGGGCAGTTTGATGGTGTGAACGGTCCTACTAAAGTAGCTTGGAAAAAAATGAAAGAAGATGAGGAAGAGGAAGAAGAAGAGAAAGAGGATGATGATGATGATGAAGATGAATAAAAGACTTGTCTCTCTGTCTCCTCGTGAACACCTCAGTGTAGGGGAGTGCCATTATTTCTGCATCTCTTGGAGACCTGTCTGCTGCCTTCATAAGGTTTAATTACAAAACTGGATTATGATCATCTTGTGGTCTTTTCACAGTGCTCTAGAAATCATAAGGGGTTTACCTGAAGTGGCCGTGGGTGTCGAGAGCACCCTGAAACTGTATCAAAGCTGCACATATATTCAAACATTTTTAAAATGGAAAGGTACTCTTGTGTTCTTCTCACTATACACTTTGCTGTTGGTGTGGCAAGGCATTAAAGAAGTTTCTGGCACCTCCCTCCCATCCCCCATTTGTCTGGTTTGTAAGGTGGTGTTAACTATTGATTGTTGGCTAGAAATCCTGCATGTCTATAGTTTGTAAAAAAGGGCAAAACAACCAAGATAAGCTCTTGGTGGTCCCTGTTTGGCCTGTTTGAAGCTGGGAGTGGGAGGGCAGATGCCCCTCCCCCAGGTCTGACATGAGCTGTGAAGCTGACCTGTTGACACTGACTTTTAGCTTCAGACCGATCTTTTCTTTTTTATATAGTCAATCTGCATGTGCTGCCATTTTAGCTATGGAAGGAGGCAGAGTGTCAACTGGACTGAGAAGTATTTGTATTTTGGGAGGATTTGTTTTTGTAAGATGCAGTCATTTTAAAACGATTTCTTTATAAACAAACAAGTATTCAGTGTCAAAAAAAATGAAGAGCCACCGCATCCATGGAAGGTCCGGAACCTTCTGTACTTACACAGTTTGCAATGTTTGGTTCCTTTTTTAGTATGTTTTAGAATATTGAAATGTCTTTGAAGTTAAATAAACAGTAGTAAACTTTTTAAAAAAGATCAAGCCACTGAATGTCAAAGTCCACCCAAGGTGACATCTAAGTCACAGATTGCATACACCTTATTTGCATTAACAGTAAGTTGCTAATTATCTTGCTGGGTTACAAGCTCCCTTTTTGCATAACCCCACCCAATCATTTTGTTTAGAAGAGCCACGTTCTAGAATTCACTCTTCAGTAAGAACAAAATTTGGCCCAATCTCCATGATCTTTGGCATATTTGAGTTGCTTGACAGCTGTTGAAGCAATCTATCTCATTGGGGATTTCCTTTGCTTTTGCTAACCCTCAGCTTCACTAAACTGATGTTCTCTCTTGGTGATTGATCTTTCCTAATACTATGTCCAAAGTCACAGTCTCACTGACCTCAGTTCTAAAGAACATTTTGGCTGCATTTCTTCTAAGCCTGCCATCCATAGGGTATTCAGTATTCTTTGTCTTGCTTGTTCAGTTTTTAGCTTTTACATACTTAGGAGGCAACTGAAAAGACCGTGGTTTGGATTAAGTGCACCTCAGTCCTCTAAGGGGTATCTTAGTTTATTAGAACTTTAAAGAGGTCTTTTGCAGCACATTTGCCCATTGCAGCACATTGCTTGATTTCTTTCTAATCTATTGCCCTGGAGGTTGTTGATCCAAGTAGAAGGAGGTTATGGACAGCTGAACTGTTTCTTCACTTATGACGTTGGTAATTGGTTTAGTTGTGAGGATTTTTGTTTTCTTCACGTTTATGTTCAGTCATAACCCACACCAAAAGCTGTAATCTTTGACCCTCGTGCTTCAAGTAGTCATGATAGATGGTGAAGAGATTGAGATTGTTAACAGCTTTAGTTTGTTTCGTTCCACAATCAATACTCTTGGTACCAGCAACCAGGAAATCAAAAGATGAATTGCATTGGGAAAGTCTGCTGTCAGGGACCTCTCCAGAGTACTGAAAAGCAATAATGTCAGTCTGGAGACTAAGGTGTGCCTGATGCAGGCCATGGTTTTCACAGTTACATGCTATGCATCAGAAAGAAGAAGAATTGAAGCCTTTGAGCTGTGATGCTGGAGGAGAGTATTGAATATGCCATGGACTGCTAGGAGAACAAACAAGTTCATCCAGGAGAGGGTAAAACCAGGCTGTTCCTTGGAGGCAAGAATTTTGAAGCTTTGTTTGACATACTTTGGGCATGTTGCAAGGCAGGACCAGTCCTTGGAGACTGTCATGCTTGGGAGGGTGGAGGGACAGCGGAAGAGAGGAAGACCCTTGATGAGATGGATTGATTCAGTGACTGGGGAAATGGTGGTAGGTGTGTCAGAGACAATAAGGTTGGCTGAGGGTAGATCAGGGTTCAGAGCTGTTGTGCACAGGGTTGCTGTGAGTCGCAGGCGACTTGACGGCACATAGCAACAACAAATCCATCTATTTTTTTTAAATAAAATTTTCTTTTAATTGTGATTTTGATGAAAGTTTACAAAAGAGTTAGATTTTCATTCATTCATCGTTGTACATTTTACCCCTCTACTTCCCTTCCCATCCCCCAGTTCACTTTTTAAAAACATATTCATTCATTGTTGCACAATTACTTCTGCTCTTCCAGTCTTCTTTGCAATGTACCTCTTACTCTAGGCTGTTGTCAGGGTTAATAGCTAATCTTATCTTCCTTTTAACTAGCTCTTCATCTGTTCCAATGCAAAGTTCTTTATCTGTCTACTCTTATCCTATCTCCTTCCAACGCCCATGTCAGACCTTCTTCATAACAGTGGTGCTATGAAGTATTTGTCCTTTTATAAAGGAGATATTTCACTCAGGATAATGTCTTCCAAGGTCACCCATGTTGTGTAATGGTTTATGTGTTCATTGTTTTTCAGTGGTGTGTAATATTCCAGTGTATGAATATATCATAGTTTTCCTATCCATTCGTTCATTGATGAGCACTTGGGTAGCTTCCATCTTATTACTATTGTAAATAAGCAGCAGTAAACATGAATGTGCATCTGTATGTTTGGATGGTGGCCCTGATTTGTTTAGGGTATATTCCCAGTAGTGAAATTGCTAGATCAAATGGTATTTCTATTTCCAACTTGCCGAGAAAGCACCAAACTGCCTTCTATGTGGTTGCACCATTTTACACTCCCACCAGCAATGATTAAGGGTTCCAATCTTTCCACAACCTTGCCCACATTTTTTTTTCTGTTGAACTTTGCTGTTGTTGCTGGAGTGAGATGTTACCTCAGAGTTGTTTTTAAATCTATCCATTTCCTGTTCTCCCTCCCCAGCAACCTGCTCTTCCTGACAATCCACTGCATCCTAGCTTGCCTTTCTTCCACCCACCCCCTAAGTGTTCTGCTGCTTTCATCTGTTCTACAATAGGTGACAGGCTCTCTCTGTCCAGCTTTCCTATGAGATTTTCAGTGGAGACCATGGCAGGGCTGGGCTGGAGAGTCCAAACCCAGGGAAACTCTGGTGGTGAAGTCCATAAGGTGCTGCACTGCTAATCCAACCCCTCGGGTTCTTAGTTTAATCCCATTAAGGCCTTCGGGTCTGGAGAATCAGATCAGGGGGTAGTAGACATGGCTGTGATTATCCAAAAACCCACTACTGTTGCGTTGATTCCAAGTCAGAGTGATAATTCATCTTCTAAGGCTGGAAATCATAACAGGAGTAGAGTGCTTAATTTTTTGCTGTCATAGTGAGTGGTAGGTTTGAACCATCAACCTTTTAGTTATTGACCCAAATATAGTACCAAATATGCAGCCAGAGATCCTTCCTTCCTTTAACCATTTAACAAGCAACTAGCTACTCATTGCCTCTGAGTTGAGACCAAATCAGCCACAAGCCAAGGGCTTTGCCAGGGGTGTGGCTGAGCTGCAGGTGGATGTACAGAAGGTGGTACCAGGAGGGTCAGGTGTTCATGGTGGTGTGCTGCAGTACTACACCCCCCAATGTGAGAAAGTGCTGTGTTACTCTGCCCTCTGGAACTTGTCTGAGGGGACTTAGAAAAGCACTAAAGTGTGGATGCTGTGCTGGTCACTCAAGGTAAAGTAAACGTGTCGATTCTGACTCCTAACCACACTAGGTGAGTAGAACTGCTGTGTTTCTTTGGCTGTAATCTTTACAAAGCAAATTCCTAAGCATTTCTTACTCAGTGATGCTGAGTGGGTTTGAACCACTGACCTTTAGGCTAGTTATCATATACAAACAGTTTGAGACGCCCTGGGACTTCAGTGAAAGAAAAGGAGCCAGCAGAAGCTTGGGGCCAGCATTCTGGTCCCTCCACACTGTCCTGGTAGGCGCCCCCACACCTCCTCCACCAGCAGGGGGCGTGCCTGAGATGCCAGGAGCAACCTGTGCGCTGGATGAGTCAGACATTCCCAAAATGGGCATCTGCCTGCAGAAAACTGGACAGGATCCACATCTCACACTATACACAAGAAGCAACTCAAAGTGGATCAGAGACCTAGGGGTAAAACCCCAAACCGTAAAGAGCATAAGAGACAAATGGGAACACAATTAGAAGCCCTGGCCTATGACATAAAGCCTGGAGAAGATAAAACCGATGTATGGATCATTATAAAAATCAAATCCCTGTGTGCATCAAAAACTTCCTCCAGTAGGGTGAAAAGAAAGCCTACAGATTTGGGAAAGAAAAAAAAAAAATTCAACATTGCAGACAAGGGTCTCTTTTAGTTACTAAAGTTTAGAAAATACCTTCACAAGAAAAAGTCTGATAAACTCAATCATAAAATGACAAAAGGCAAGAAAAGATTCTTCACAAAAGAGGACATTTGGATGACCAATAAACAGGGAAGTGTTCAAAATCATTACTAGTCAGAGAAATGCAACTCAGAACAATGAGATGCCATCTCATCCCAGCAGCAGTAGCAAAATTTAACAGGGCATTAACCAATAAATGTTGGAGCTGATGTGGCGAGATTGGATGCACTGCGGGTGGAGTTGTAAAATGTTACAAGCACAATGGGAGACGGACAGTTTGACGTTTCCTCCAAAAAGTTGAACATAGACATCCCATATGACCCAGCTATTGTTCTGCAAGGGATATATCCCAAGGACATCAGGACTGAGACACAAATGGAGGTATGTACACTTGTGCTCTTAGCAGCATTATTCACAATAGCATGAAAATGGAAACAGCCCAAATACTCATCAGTGAACGAATGGGTTGAGAGATTGTGGTACATTTACACAACACAATGCTGTGCAGCACTCATTAACAACAGTTTTATTATTGTTGTTGTTTTTTAAGTTTTTAATTGTGATTCTTAACAAAAGTTTACAGAAAAATTGGATTTTCATACATTTCCACATTTTCCTCCCTTCCCCTTCCCCTTGTTCACTTTCTTTTTTAAAAAAATATTCATTCGAACAATCCCAGAGGCGAACGGTTCAAATCCACCAGATGCTCTGCCGGGGAAGGAGGGACAATCTCCTCCTGTACCAGTCAGATCTGATTTGACGGTACACGCACACAAAAATAATAAA
>NW_006399795.1:8965166-8980418 GCF_000299155.1 Elephantulus edwardii
AATGATTATATAAAACACAAGGTACCTGATTGAAACACGAGGCATGTGAATAATTGTATAAAATATGTACAAAACACAATGTATATGGCTGATTATATGCAAACTGAGGAAAAAAAAGTCAGTACTCTCCCCAGTTATTGCAAGATCTCAGTGGAATATCTCACTGTCTTAGACTCTGCATGCTGTGTGGAGGAAACAGTCTAAATAGTGGGTGGGAAGTGTGGCGAGGGGAACTTGATCCACGTAAGTGATCAGGACGGTGAGCACATGTGGGTGAGCTTCATACCCCGCACATGCCAAAGGTGTTGCTATCTGTGTTTCTTTGCTGCTGTGGGCCATGTTCATGCAGACGTGACTGGTATTCTTTGCTTCCTTTAATACCAGATAAAACCCATCTCATGTTCTTGGGTAAAGTCTGTCTCTTAGAGGTGGTAACATCCATAAACCAGCCTAAACTTGCCTAATTGACCAATGTTATCTGAAACATTTTAAGTGCATTCCTTATTCAGCCTTTCTTAGCCATAATCTTTGAAATTGTGCTTTTTGCTCTTTGTTGTACAGTGGTAGTAACTAAGTACTAAAACATTTACCACTTCACTGTCTTTACACATATACTTTCACTTTACAGTCTTCACATACACAGTTAATTGACATAAAGTATTTTCGTCATGTTCAACCATTACCTGTTCCTGAATTTTCCCATCACCTTCAACAGAAGTCCGTATCCATCCTGTAAGAACTTTCATTGCCCATCCCTGTAGCCACTAGTAAATTTTGTTTTCTACATTTTGGCCTGCTGTAGATAATTTCATAAAGAACTCGGACAGTGCACTGAATTAAGCATTAGGTTGTTCACTGAAATGTTAGTGGTTGGAGTCACTAGTCGCTCTGTAGGAGAAATATGTAATAGTTTGCTTCTGAAGAAATGAACAGCGTTGGGGTGGGGCTGGGGAAGAGAAATGTACAGCCTTTGAAGTGCAAAGAGGAAGTTCTGTTCTGTCCTTTCGGGTCTTTACAGCATTTAGTGGTAGTGATAGATTTCACAGAAGTTCAGTTTCATACACGTTTTTGTTCATTGCTGTCATGTCAACTATGACTCATAGTGACCTTATCAACAAGGCATCTGAACCCCTGCCCAACCCTGTGTCCCCCTCATCCTCTCTGACATACTTGACATACTTGAGCCATTACAGTCACTGTGTCAATCCTTCTTGTTGAGAGTTTTACCACCTTCCCTGACTCCTCCACCTTTCCAAGCATGATGTCCTTTTGCAAGGACTGACCTCTCCTAAAAACATGGCCAAATTATGTGAGACCATGCTTCACTATCCTTGCCTCTAAGAAGCACCCTGACTGCACCTTTTCCAAGACCTATTTGTTTGTCCTTTTGACAGTTCCTGGGAAATTCAGCTCTGTTCTCTAACACTACACATCTCAATAACATCAATTCTTCTGTCATCCTTATTCCTTGCCCAACTTTCAGATGCACAGCAAGTAATTGAAAAGATCGTGGTTTGCTTTAGAGTAAGCCCAAGGTTAGTTTTGCTAGAAGCCGGCTGAACTGTCCTTTGAATTCTGGCTGTGTCTTTTTGCATTCCCACCAGCCGTGAATGAGGAGTTCCTCTGGCCTTCTCATCAGCAGGTGGTATTGCCAGGTGTTTTTGGATTTCGGCCATTCCAACAGGTGCACAGTTGTGTCTCATTGTTCCCTAGTGACATACGATACTGGGTATCTTTTCATATGCTTCTTTGTCATCTGTACATCTTTTCTTGGTGAGGTTTCTAGTCACCTCTTTTACCCTCTCTTTAGCAGGGTCCTTGTCTAATTTTTGAGATCTCCTAGTTCTTTGTGCAGATGCAGAATGCCTCTGTGGAGAGCAGTTGGGGACCTCCTCAAAAAGTGAAACATGGTTTAGAGGGTAATGGTGCAACCACATGTCCTGGCAGTGCCTCTTCTATGTAGATACACACCCAAGAGACTTGAGAGCAGCAACTCCGACAGACACCTGTCCACTAGCGTTCATTGCAGCGTGTTTACAATAGCCAGTGATGGAAGCATCTGCAGTGTGGATCAGCGGATGAATGGATGGAACAGTGTGGTTTATCTATACGATGAAATACAACTTAACCATAAAGAGACATGGAGTCCCGACACCTACGTCAGCACGGATGAACCCTGAAAACATGGTGTTGAGTGAAATAAGTCATTCATGAAAGGCCAAGTATCGTACAACCTCCCTTCAATGAAATAACGAGAACAGGAACATGTACAGAAACCAGCGTTTATTAGGGCTACCAGGGACAGACACATTGCTAACCAAGTGAGTGTCTCTAGCGGCTTAAATCCACCAGGGCTCCTCAGTAGAAAGATCGGCAGTCTGCTGCTATTAAGATGCACAGCTCAGATACCCGATGGAGGGTTGCTGATGGTCACCCTGAGTCAGAACACACAGGAAGGTGGTGAGTGACGTCACCAAGGGTGGGGGAGGGACAGGGACAGAGGGTGTCATTGCTTAGGAAGCAGTCATGGGAAATGGGGTGGAAGTTAGGAATGATGGTTGTGCAAAGTGATGAATCTGATTGATACCATTGAATTGTGTACCTGGAAGAGTGCCAAATCAGCAAATGTTAAATATTTTTATATAGCCATAAGTGAAAAAAGGGAAAAAAATAGCAAATACAAGTCCCTTATCAAGTAGGTGTTTTGTAAATATTTTCTCCCAGTCTGTGGCCTTGCTTTTTTATTCTCTTGGCAGTGTTTTGTGTTGTGCAGAAGATTTACTTTGCAACTTAATTTTGGTTTTTGTTTTTCACTTTTGGTTATCAGAGGACCACAGTTTGCCACCAGAGCTCTGGGGTCAAGATTTTCATTTTTCTAAACCAGAATGAAGCATTATTCCTTTGGCAGACGGGGTGGTGCCCTCACTGTGATCGGGGCATTGTGACTGCACCATTTCCTCAGGCAGGTGGGCTGAGATGGGGTAAATGATACACACTGGGGGCTGTGATGGTTTGGTATCTGCCTGGCTCCCTAACTGGGTGGAGTTCAGGACCCAGGGCAGATGCCCGAGATCACTGCAGATTTGTTGGCATGCCAGGCAGCGCTGTGCCTTCCAATATGTCTTTGCTGTTGTCTCCTGTACAAGTGTAGGTCAGATCTGGAATGAAGAGAGAAGAGCTGCCAGAGGGGAGGGTCCTCTTCATCGAAGGCTATGCTGTAGGATGAGCCGCTTTGCAGTGATCTCCATGCAACAGCTGGTCCTCGCCGACTTGCTTCTCAGGATCCTGTGTGTGGATGTGGTGATGGCCTGGTCCAGGAAACTGAACCTCTGGGAGGCCTCATGGTCCTTCAGAAGCTTGGCCAGTGGTTACCTCAGGCTGCAGAAGAGTTTAGTTTACTATAGTAGCAAATTTTGCTTTCAGCTTAAAAGGGGCCACTTTGTTTGGTTGTCCCGTATCTGGGTTCATCTGACACCAGCCACCTTCACCATACCACCTAAGTTCAAATCCAGTGAGATCAAAGTCATGTACCTGATATGTACCAATAGGGAAGTCCGTGCCACATCTGCTCTGGCCCCCGAGATTGGCCCTCTGGGTCTGTCCCCCAAAAAAGTCAGTGATGACATTGCCAAGGCCACCAGGACTCAGGATTACTGTGAAACTGACCGTTCAGAACAGACAGGCCCAGATTGAGGGGGTGCCTTCTGCCTCTGCCCTGACCATCAAAGCCCTAAAGGAACCACCTAGAGACAGAAAGAAGCAGAAAAATATTAAACACAGAGGGAATAAACTTTTTTTTCACCTAGCTCACATATATATTATTTTTTTAATCTTTTTTTAATTAATTTTAATGAAAATTTACAGAGAATTTGGATTTCCATTCATTCACTGTTGCACTTTTCTCCCTGCCCTCCCTTTCCCCCACCCAGTACACTCTTCTCTTTGAAAAGTAGAAGAAAAATTCCTTTATTGTTTTACAATCCCTCCCCCAGGTCCACTCCACTATGCAACCTTCATTCTGGACTCCTGTCATGACAATAATACCTAAACAGTTTTCTCCCTCATCTGTTTCAATGCAGTATACATAAGTTATCCCATCTTTCTCAGTCTCCCCCCAACCCCGATGTCAGTCCCATTTTACAACAGTGGCACTATGCAGTATTTGTCCCTTTGTGACTGAGATATTTCACTCAGCATAATGTCCTCCAGGGTCACCCATTTTGAATAATATTGCATGAGTTCCTTGTTTTTCAAGGCAGTGTAGCATTCCATTGTGTGAATATACCACGGCTTCTCTCTCCGTTTGTTTGTTGATGGGCGGAATATCACTTTTGATGAAATTGTTGGCATTGACCAGAAGATATGACACCGATCTTTAACCAGAGAACTCTCTGGACCTCTTTAAAAGATCCAGTCTGTGGGCTGCCATGTCAATGGCCACCACCCTCGTGACATCATAGAAGACATTAACAGTGGTGCTCAGGTAGCTAAAAACTAGAGGTAAAAGTATTTCAATAAAGAATCATTTGTTAACCAAAAAAAAAGTTGCAACTTTAGCCACATGGCTCATCAGTTTTAGGAAATGGTAATGTTGGTTTTGTTCCTCTGATTCTTAACCCAGTGGGTTCCTTTAATGAGACATGACTAAACACGATGTGAATGTCTGGGTGTTTCCTAATCAGTGGAGTCTATTGGATGGTAGAGAAACCTTCAGCTCTGCAATTGGCTTTTCATTCACTGCACAGATAAAGAAATCGAGACCCTACTACTCAGAATATGTAAAGAACTCTTACCATTCAACCACCAAAACCAAGCTATTGTGGCATAGTAAGAATGGTACTGGAATTGTATGAAAGAATTGCATGGAATTGTACTGCCAGCACAAAGGCAGGTGATTTGAATCAACCGGCTGCTCCTGGGGAGAAAGGTGGGCAGTCTCCTCACATGCAGTTTACAGCCTCTGAAAACCTGCTGGAGGCCAGTTATGAGTTAGTTCCAACTTGACAGCAGTGAATGGTAATAAAAAAAGCAGACAAATGACTTGAGTAGACATTTCACCCAAGAAGAAACACAGATGGCCAGCGAGTGTAAGAAGCAATGCTCAGCATCATTGGTCACTAAACCCACCAATGCTGGTTGCTGCTGGGTTGATTCTGCTCAGTGACTCCATGCATGCCAGAGCAGGACTGCGCCCCACAGGGCTTTCAGTGACTGCTTCTTGGAAGTAAATCACCAGGCCTCAGTCGTTATTATGTCATTTTTATGTGCTCTCCATACCTTTTCAACCTGTATGCAGAACAGATTATCTGGGAGGCTAGGTTCTAGTAGGAGTAATGTGGGGTCAGGGTTGGTGGAAGATCTATCAACAATCTGCGTTATGCAGATGACACAACCCTGCTTGCTGAAACTGAGGAGGACCTGAAGCACTTGCTGCAGAGGGTCAAGGACTACAACCTCCAATATGGTTTGAGGCTCAATGTCAAGAAGACAAAGATTCTCACCACTGGACCAATTGGCAGCATCAGGGTGGATGGTGAAGAGATTGAGATTGTTCACAGCTTTAGTCTGCTTGGCTCCACAGTCAACACTCTTGGCACCAGCAGCCTGGAAATTAAAAGACGTATTGCGATGGGAAAGTCTGCTGTTAGGGACCTCTCCAAAGTACTGAAGAGCAAGGGTGTCACTCTGGAGACTAAGGTGCATCTGATACAGGCCATGGTCTTTGCAATCACTTGTTATGTATCACAGAGTTGGACAATGACTGGGGAGGATAAAAAGAATTCCTGCCTTTGAGCTTTGATGTTGGAGAAGAGTATTGAGGGTACCATGGACTGCTAAGAAGACAAACAGATTCATCCTTGAGAGGGTTAAACCGGGCTGCTCCTTGGAGGCAAGGATTCTGGGGCTTCATCTGACATACTTTGGTCATGTTGTAAGGAGAAACTGGTCCTTGGAGAGGGACATCACACTTGGGAGGGTGGAGGGACAGCACAGGAGGGAAAGACCCTCTATGAGGTGGATTGATTCGGTGACTGGGGTAATCGGGATGGGTGTGTCAGAGACAGTGAGATTGGCACAGGACAGAGCAGAATTTAGGGCTGTTGTACAAAGGGTTGCTATGAGTCACAAGCGACTTGACGGCACGTAACGACAACAAGTCAAACCATCCTATGAACAACAGATCCGAACCCTGTCCTATCCTGTACCATCCTTGTCATCTCTGACATACTTGTGCACATTGCTACAGTCACTGTGCCATCTCATTGAAGGCCTTCCTTTCGCTGACCTTCCACCTTTCCAAATGTCTTCCTCTCCAAGGAATAACCTCTTCTAGCAACATGCCCAAAATATGTGAGATGAAGCTTTGTCATCCTTGGTTCAAAGGAACATTCTGATTATATCTTTTCCAAGATAATCTGTTTGTTCTTTTGGCAGGCAGTCCATGGAATATTCAATACTCTTCTTCGTTTCAGTACTCTTCTCTTACACAACAATTCAAATTCTTCAATTCTTCTTCTGTTTTCCTTATTCGTTGTCCAGTTCTTAGAGGTTTAGCAACTGGATGAGAAGATCGTGGCCTGATTCAGGCACATCTTAGTCTTCAGACTGACATCATTGCTCCTCTTTGGAGAAATCTCTGGCTGCAGACTTACCTAATGTAGTCCATTTCCTGATCTCCTGACTACTGGTACCAATGATGTTGATTTTGGATTCAAGAAAGATTATATTGTTGACAATTATCAATCTTTTCTCCAACTATCCTGATGTTGCTTATCAGTCCAGTGGAGAGGATTTTTGTCTTTTTGATATTGAGATATAATCCAAAATGAAGACTGTCGTTTTTGATCTTCCACAGTAAGCATTTTGATTCTTCCTCATTTAAACAAGATTTTATCATCTGCATAACGCAGGTTGTTGATGAGTTTTCCTCTGATCCTGATGCCACATTCCTCTTCACAGAGTCCAGCTTCTCAAAAAATTTACTCTGTATGCAGATTGAATTAGGTATACAGAAATAATACAATCCTGATGCACACCTTTCCTGATTTTAAATCATGCAATGTTCCTGTGCTTTGTTTAGACAACATTGTCTTGGTCTAGATACAAGTTTCGTATGAGCACAATTAAGTGTTCCAGGATTCCCATTCTTCTCAATGTTAGCCATAATTTGTTATGATCCACACAGTCAAACGTCTCTGAATATTCAATAAAAACACAAACAGACATTCTTCTGGTATTCTCAGTCCTTGTTGTTGTTGATTGCCTTTGAGTCGAGCACGACTCAGCGACTCTATGAGCAAATGGCCTGAAGACCCTCTGCAACTATCGACATTTATCAAAGTTCATAGAGTTTCTGGAGGCATGTCATTTAATGACACATTTTACCTGCTGGAATGGCAATAAAAGGAACAGAATATAACAAACGTTGGATGTAAACATTGGTTTCTCTACGTTGCCAGTGGGAATATAAAATGGTACAGCCACTGTGGAACACATCGTCACCACTGTCGTCATCATCATCATCATCTCAGCGGCCATCATTGCCATTGCCCCACCCCCACCGCTACCATCCTCCTTCTGATCTCTGTCATCACTGCTGTCACCACATTTACATCCTCTTCCTCTTGTCATCACTGTTTTCACCACCATCATCACCAGCACTCTCCCCTGGTGACTCAGGAGACAGCTGAATCCCTACAGAGAAAGCAACATTTATACTTCTACCAAGAGAAGTTCATGGTGGCAGACCACCTTACCTCTACATTTTGTCAACTACCTTTTGTTTGGTGACAATGTTTGCAATCCCTACTGTACTCCATTCCTCTCCATTTTCCCTTTCCTATCTCTTCTTGCCTTTAAGCTTTGCCTGGGGGCAAATGCTGCCCTTTTTTAGGTTAAATGGTTGATTAGTCTTAAGGAGTGTTTTTCCCTGGCGTTACTGTTCACCCCCTAGATATGCCTGCCATATTGTCTCTAACTATTGAGCTTAAGCCTTGAGAGACTAGTGGGTCACAGAAACTTGGATCTGCCTTTCTGGGAGGTTCTTAAGCGAGAAAATGGCTCATCTTTTCCTTGACAAAGTCAGCCTCTCTGTTTAAGGACTGGAGTCATCAACTCAAAGGTGATATTGCATGTCTCTGGTGTTTCAAATTTACTAGCTCCTCCCACTGGAAAGAGGAAGGAAGATGAACAATTGCCCGTCCATGCTCAGAAAGTCGGCTGTGAATTGATTCTGCCTCTAAGGTACCGTGTGAGCGATTATCAGGAGAGGTCTTACAGTGCTCTCCTGGGTACAACCCCCCAGTGACCTCTGCAGATGATGGGGTGATGCACTAGAAGATGGCCAAGTGTGTATCTAATGTTCCTCAGTGGAATTAACTTTTGGTGGCCTATACTAGCTGATTTTTTCATGAAGCTCAAGAAAATTTTATTTTAAAAAAGAAGAAAAAAGAATCCTCTAGTATGATCTATTATCATTGACTTTTTTTGGTTAGTAATTTTAAAGGACTATCCAAGTTTGATTTTTTTTTTTAATTCCCCCATGTTTTTCCATAGTCTTATAGTCTTTCCAATTACTTGCTATGCATCTGAGAGCTGGACAATTGATAAGGATGACAGAAAAAGACTAGACACCTTTGAGCTGTGGTGTTGGAAGAGAGGATTGAACATCCCGTGGACAACCAAGAGAACAAACAGATATGTCTTGGAGATGGTGCAGCTGGAGTGCCTTTTGGAGGCAAGAGTGATGAAGCTTCCCCTCACATACTTTGAGCATGTTTCTAGGTGGGGCTATTCCTTGGAGAGGGACATGATGGTAGGAAGGGTGGAGAGTTGGTAAAGGAGAGGAGGACCTTCAACCAGGCTCTTATGTGTCAGAAAGTGTGAGGATGGTGCAGGATAGAACAGGGTTCAGATTTTTTTGTTCATATTGTCCCCATGAGTCGTACTTGACTCGGTGACCCCTAACAACAACGTGCAAATTTTAGTATGAATCAATACCTCATTCCTTTTTGATGGCTAATTAATTCCCTACTATATGGATATATCTATATGCAGAATAAATCATTCAGGAAACTGGGCTTTATGAGGAGGAATTTATCAGGATTGGAGGAAGACTCATCAACAACCTATATTATGTAGATGACACAACCCTGCTTACTGAAACGAAAAAGGACCTGAAGTGCTTTCTGCAGAAGGTCAAGGACTGTAGTCTTCAATATGGATTGAAGCTCAACATCAAGAAGAGAAAGATTCTCACCACTGGGCCAGTTGATGCACCATGATGGTTGGAGAAGAGATTAAGGCTGGGCTCCACAATCAACACTCTTGGCATCAGCAGTCAGGAAATCAAAAGATGAATTGCATTATGTAAATCTGCTGTGAGGGAATTTTCCAGAGTACTGAGAAGCAAGATGTCAGTCTAGAGACTAAGTTGTGCCTGCAGGCCATGGTCTTTGTAATTACTTGCTATTCATCAGAGAGCTGGACAATGATTAAGGATGAAAGAAAAAAAAATCGATGCCTTTGAGCTGTGGTGCTGGAGAAGAGTCTTGAACATACCCTGGACCTCCAAGAAAACAAATAGGTCTGTCTTGGAGAGGGTGAAACCAAGTTTCTCGTTGGAGGCTAGGATTTTGAAGCTCCATCTCACATACTTTGGACACTTGGCTAGGAGGGACTGATCCTTGAAGGACACCATGCTTGGAAGGGTGGAGGGACTGCACAAAAGGGGAAGATCCTGGATAAGTTGGATTGTTACAGTTACTGGGGGAATGAGGTTTGGTGTGTCAGAATCATTGAGACTGGCTCAAGACAGGGCAGGCTTCAGAGCTACTGTACATAGGGTCACTATGAGTCACAGGCCACTCAACAGCAAGTAACAACAATATGAATATACCACAGTTTATTTATCCAGTTAACCACTTACAGACATTTTCAGGTATTTAGTTTTATCATTAGGGGAGTTGGTGTTATGTGCTGTTGAGTCCTTGTGACTCATAACAACCCTATGTACAACACCTCTGAATGCTGCTCTATTGTGTGCCAACCTTAATTTCTCTGACACACCTACCCCCATTTCCCCAGTCACTGAATCAATCCATCTCATTGAGGATCTTCTTCTCTTGCACTTCCACCCTCCCAAGCATGATGTGATGTCCCTTTCCAAGGACTGGACCCTCCTTACAACAGGCCCAAACTATGTCAGATGAAGCTTCAGAATCCTCGCTTCCAAGAATCAGCTAGTTTCACCCTCTCTAGGACGAATCTGTTTGTTCTCTTAGCATTTTATGTTATAGTCAATACTCTTCTCCAACACCACAGCTCAAATGCATCAATTTTCCTTCTATCATCCCTAGTCGTTGTCCAGCTTTCTGACACATAGCAAGTCATTGCAATGACTAAGGCCTGGATCAGGCATGCCTTAGTCTCCAGAATAACATCATTGCTCTTCTTTACTCTGTAAAGGTCCCTGACAAGAGACTTTCCCAATGCAGTTCATCTTTTAATTTCCTGGCTCCTGGTACCAAGAGTGTTTATTGTTGATCCAAGCAAACTGAAGCTGTTGGCAATCTCAGTCTTTTCTCCATCCATCCTAATGTTACTAATCAGCCCAGTGGTGAGAATCTTTTGTTTTCTTGATGTTGAGCTTTAATCCATATTTAAGGCTGCAGTCCTTTACCTTCTGCAGCATGCACTTCAGGTCTTCCTCAGTTTCAGCAAGCAAGATTATGTCATCTGCATAATGCAGATTGTTGATGAATCTTCCTCCAATCCTGATGCCACATTCCTCCTCATAGAGCCCAGCCACCCATATGATCTGTTCTGCATATAGATTGAAAAGGTAGGGAGGTAGGGCATATCAGCATATCCCTGGCATACACCCTTCCCAATTTTGAACCATCCAGTGTTCTGTTCTGATGACTGCCTCTTGATCCAAGTATAAGTTTCGCATAAGCACAATCAAGTGTTCTGGAATTCCCATTTTTCTCAGAGTCAGCCACAGTTTATAAACATGATCCACACAGTCAAATGCCTTTGCATAGTCAATGAAACACAGACGTTCCTCTGGTACTCTCTGCTTTCAGCCAAGATACATCTAACATTAGCTATAGTATCACTAGTACCATGGCCTCTTCTAAACCTAGCCTGCACATCTGGCAGTTCTATGTTAATGTGTTGTTCTCATCGGTTTGAATAATTTTCAGCAGAATCCTGCTTGTTTGTGATATTAGGAGAGTACTGGTGGTATTAACTATAGTCAGTTGTTCTGCTAACCCTAGAGGCCTTGTGTCTCTGAAAGTCTGAATCGACCAGTGTTTTCAAGGGAGAAAGATGTACCGTCCCCTCCTATTATGATTAATTGTCTTGGAAAGGCAATGGAGGGTCACTTTGAGTCAGAACCAGTATGATGACAATGAGTTTCGGTTTCATCATTTAAATAGGTTATTCCTGGTTAATTTAGTACATGTGAAATAGTACCCTGCAGCTATTTAAATTTGAAATTATTAACTCATAAAGTTCAACTCTCTGATACCAAATGATTTCTTTATTGCGTATTAACTCGGCGTCTTGATCTACAGTCTTAATAACTTGACTGAGTTTTAAGTTTAACTTACGTCATTTATTGCAGGTCCACCCAGGTTTTACTTGTTTGCGTCTCCAGATTTTAAGTCAGTCAGTCTGCCTATCCCTTGGTGAGATGGATTAGCATAGTGGCGGTAACAATGGGCTCAATCATAACAACAATTATGAGGATGGCGCAGGATTGAGCAGGGTTTTGTTAGGATCTTGTGAAGAAGAATGTGCCGTCATAGTTGGAGGAGGACCCATCAACTACCTGCGTTATGCAGATGGCGCAACCCTGCTTGCTGAAAGTGAAGAAAACTTGTAACGCTTACTACAGAGATCAAAGACTCCAACCTTCAATGTATGGATTACTTTTTAACATCAAGAAAACCAAAAGCTTTATCACCAAACCAATAGATGACATCATAATAGATGGGAAAAAGATTGACATTGTCTACTATTTATTTTTACTTGAATCCACAATCAACACCGTGTGTAGCCAGCAGTCAGAAAATCAAAAGATGTGTTGTACTGGGCAGATCTGTTGTAAAAGGTTTTTAAAGTGCTGAAGAATGGGAATGTTAAGATTAAGACACTCCTGTTCCAAGCTACAGTATTTTCAGTTGTTTTGTATGCATCCGAAAAGTGAACAATGAATAAGGAAGACTGAAAAAGAACTGATATCTATCTATCTATCTATCTATCTATCTATCTATCTATCTATCTATCTATCTATCTATCATTTACTTACTTATGAGGAGGGAGGCTCTTATTTACTTACTTATGAGGTGGAGGGGTCTGGAAGAGGGCAGTGGGCGGGACAGGGGTGGCTGGAACTCAGGGGGGGATGAGTCAGGGGTAGGGCTGTCCTCAGGCCTGTTGGGAAGGAGAAACTGAGGCTGACTGGCTGGAAACCTGACCCAGAGGATGTAAGGGTAGGATTAGGGCTTGGACATTAAGGGCCTCTCCCTCTGGGCTGGACTTGGGCCCGGCCCCACCTCATTCTCCTCCAAGAGGGATGCAGTCCCTACTGCTTGCTGGGCTACATGGCCCCCAAACTTTGCTGCACCAAGGTGGAGGAGAGGGCTGGGCCAGGAAGGGGAATGGATAGGGTCAGGAGAATTGGGGAGCACTCAGTGGGGTCCACAGTGCACAAAAGGGGGTGGTGGCCATCTGGATAATCATTTCCTGGCAGCAGTGAGCACAGAGAGGGCTATATCCTCCAGGGCCACGACTGTGGCTCCAAACAGGCATTTCCAAGGGATGGTCCAGGCACCCTTCCCAGGGCACTTGGTGGGCAGCCGCCAGGGGTTGCCCAGCATCTTCTAGTACAGAGCAGTCTCTGTGTTCCTCTGGGCTGTTGCTTCTACACCAGCTTTGAGAGCAGCGTGGGGATCATCTTGTTGGAAGGTTTCGGCGTCAGGGCCTCTTGCAGGATAGGGATGGCCTGTCTGTACTCACCTTACTGGGTCAGCACCTTGCCCTTGTGGAAGAGCACCTTACGAGTATTGCACTGCTGAAGAACCTTGACTGGCGTGAACTGCCGAAAGGGCGAGGGCTGTGGGCTCTGGAGGTGTGGTCCGTTGGGAGTTGCGTTGCTAACCCAAAGGTGGTGCCACTCTGCTGGTTTGAATCTACCAACGAGTCAGTGTGGAAAAAAGTTGGGCAATTTACAGCATTCCGATACGTGCCGAAGGGTCAGCTATTAGTCTACTCTGACTTGATGGCAATGAAATAAGTTGCCAAAAGAATAAACAAAAGAATAAACGTGCATCCAAGGAGTTCCTCAGAGGCAAAGGTGGTGAAACTTAATCTCCTATGTTTTTAGGCATATTGTCAAGAGGGATTAGTCCTTGGAAAAGATTCAGGGAAATGTAGAAGGTTGGTGAAAGAGCAGAGGGCCCTTACGGAGATGGGCTGGCACACTGACTAAGACACGGGCTTGGACAAGGTGCAGAGAGTGTGAGCGACACAGAATAGGACAAGATCTAGAGGGTCGCTGAGTCTTAATTGATTTGATGGAAGCTAACAACAACATGAGTCAGAACCAACTGAATGGGACTCAGCAACAATAGCATCATTCAATGGATCTGATTCCAAATCTGAACACTGTCTTAGCTCTAATGATTGAGACAAGAAGATAAATTTTTTTTTATTTTATTTTTATTATTTTGTGTGTGTGTACCATCAAATCAGATCTGACTGGTACAGGAGGAGATTGTCCCTCCTTCTCCAGCAGAGCATCTGGTAGATTCGAACCGCATACTTCTAGGATTGCAGTGCAACTTCTTGCCACTAGGCCACCAGAGCTCGCCAAAATTTTTTTTTTTAATATTTTATTTTATATTGGTTTGCGTACACAATTCATATACATTGTGTTTCACACTTTCCTTCATTCACATTGTGTTCCATATAATCGTTCCCATGCATTGTGTTTTATAAAATTGATCATCACTGAATGATGCCCACCAGGTCCCCACCAGATCATTCCCATTTCCTTTACCCTATCCCTCCACCCACCAGATGTGTGACCTCATCATTCCCCCCTTAAATATCCTCATCCTTCTGCTCCCACACTTTTGCCCTTGGACACTGATACACATTTTACTTGTTATCCTTGTGTTTTTTTTATTTTATACAGTATTTGTCCTTATGAGACTGAGTTAGTTCACTCAGCATAATTCTTTCCAGTCTCTCCCAAGTTATGTAGCATTTTGGAAAATCATTTCTCCTGAATGCTGCGTAGTATCCCATCATGTGAATGTACCACAATTTTCCAATCCATTTGATTGCGGTTGGACATTTGGGCTGTTTCCAAGTTTTTCTATGGTGAATAACACTGCTATGAACATTGGTGTACAAATCTCCATTTGTGTACCAGTTCTTCTGTTCCTAGCAGTGGAATTACTGGGTCGTACAGAATTTCTGTGTTCAGTTTTTTAAGGAAATGCCAAACTGCCTTCCAGACTGGTTGTACCACTTTAAAATTCCACCAACAGTGTATAAGAGTTCCAATCTCTCCACATCCTCTTCCACATTTATTACTTTCTGTCCTGATAAATTTTGTCACTACTACTGGGGTGAGATGTTTGTTTTTTTTCTTATTGTGGTGAAAATATTGGCCTTAATTTTTGTAGTTGGTTTAAAATTATTTCTCCGGATTAATGTTTTGATGGTCATGGACTTCATGGCTAAATCAAGAATCATTGTAGCTCATTTTTCTGCGTATTAATATCCTGCATTATATCCTTGTGCTGCTTTCGTTTGATAGGTGTATTTTAAAAATACTTCTTTAAAAAAAAACACAAAACTTCTTCAAAGGAGCTCTGGTGGCTTAGTGGCAAGAAACTGTGCTGTTTCAAATCCACCAGATGCTCCGCTGGAGAAGGTGGTGCAGTCTGCTCCTGTGCCAGTTTGAACTCTTATACACAACAAGAAAATTTAAAAAAAAACAACTCCAAACCAAAAAACCCAAACAAGCCAATCACAACCAAAATTTCTCCAGATGAGGACTAGCTTCTGAATTCTCTGTGTTGTTTCAGTAGGAAAGCCTGTTACCATTTTAATGATCTTTTAATATAAAAACTCACACTCATCACCATCAAGCTGGAATCAACTCATAACTAACCCTCTGTTAGTCTTCCAAGGCTGTACATTACATGGGAGAAGCTTGCCCATCTTTTG
>NW_006399795.1:8981547-9027470 GCF_000299155.1 Elephantulus edwardii
ATAGACATTCTTCTGGTATTCTCTGCTTTCAGCCAAGATCCATCTAACATCAGCAACAATATAGCTAGTACCACGACCCCTTCTAAACCCAGCCTGGACTTCCGGCAGTTCTCTGCTGATGTGCTGTTCTAATCGATTTGGATGATCTTCTGTAGAATCTTGCTTGCATGTGAAATCAGTGACACTGTTCTGTAGTCAAAAAGAATGAGGAAAAAGAAAAAGACAAAACGCAAGCTATCAGACCAACGCCTGACAGGGGCTAATTGTCCTGCTGCTCTTTGATACCCCTGTTTGAATGTTAGTCATTTTAATTGAGTTCACTGTGTTGAGTCTTGGTTACCTCACTCGCTCGCTTGCTCATTCACTCACAGGACTGACTCACAGCGAGCTTCTGAAATGGTAAATCCCGTGGGGGGAAATTGCTCCTCTTGGTCCCACAGAGCCGCTGATGAATTCTACGCACCAGAGAGGCCTGGTCTGTGGTTTGGTAGTGCTGCTCCCTGAGGACTGGGCCACCAGAGCTCCCTCTTCATTATCTCCTGCTGCTGAAGCAGTTACCACGAGTGGAGGCTCTCTTAAACAGACGTGTTCTCTTACACTTTATGTTATGCACATAATGAGTTGGGACTGACTCACAGATGACCTTGCAGCGTGTTTTCAGAAGCTGTAAATTGGAGGAGATTGCCCATTTTTTCCCTATGGAGCAGCTGGTGGATTCGAACATGTCTTTTTTAAAAAATCTTTTTTCGGCGAGCTCTGGTGGCCTAGTGGCAAGAAGCTGCAACTGCAATCTCAGAGATGCACAGTTCGAATCCACCAGATGCTCTGCTGGAGGAGGAACAATCTCCTCCTGTACCAGTCAGATCTGATTTGACAGTACACACAAAAAATAATGAAATAAAATAAATTTTTAAAAAAATCTTTTTTTCTTTTCACGTCAGATGGGTAGTGTGCCTATGTCGTAACAAGGTTTAAAGGGTGGCACATGTCATACAGAAGCATGCACACTCAATCATTGTGCTTCTGAACCGGAAAAGGATCACCGCATGGCTTTCGGCTGGCAGCACAGCCCTTTACTGCTAGGCCCAGACTTCCATCCAATTTAGGCACCTAGAGATGCCGGCTGAAAGCCTTTGTCTGTGAGTCTCTTGGTTCCAGGATCTTCCCAGTTTAGAAATCTGGGTACAGAGAATGAGCTCCACTCATAGATCTTCTCTTTTGATGGTACTGACGCTCTCCTCCCTGCTGGCTTTTCTCTCCCTCTATCTCTTGTAGGATAAAAGGTGATGCAGGCCACACCCCAAGAAACTCTTCTTACATCCTGCCAGGGTTGTGACCTGATTAAGGGTGTTGATTCCACCCTAATCTCCTTACGTCTGTTTGGCTGATCACCTGTCAGATCCATCCTAAGGGGTGATTACATCATTACATAACCATCCCTAAACCAGCTTCCTTAACACGTTGTTGTTTGTTGTGGGTGTGTGCCCTCCAGTTAGAATCACCCATAACTGACCCTCCAGCAGTTTTTCATAAACAGTAATCACATGGGAGGAGATGGCCCATCCTCCTTCTGCAGTGCAGCTGGTGATTTGAACCAGGTGCCTTTGGGGCTGCAGGGCAGTTTCTTATTACTAATCCAGCAGAGCTTATTAACATAATAGTGATTTGTATTTGTAACACAAGAGTAATTGCATAAATGCTGAGAATCATGGCCTAGCCTAGTTGACACGTAATTTGTGGGACACAGTTCAATCCATGGCAGTTTATAATTTATTGAAATGACATTAAGTCTTCATAATATCCAGAAGAATTGTTCTTTCCTGCTGGCCTTCCTCACTGGTTGGCATCACTGGTGTTGATTTGGGTGGTACGTGCCATCCATGTCTAACTGACGTGGACCTAGGGCGAGATTCCTAACTTCTCCACTTCTTTCTGGATGGAAGGAATCTCCTGGGTCGGGTGACTTCCTAGATCTGTCTGAGCTCTAATTTCCTATTATTGTAAGAGATTTGGAAATCCATGGGATCAGGCACTATGGAGCGGTGTGGTAGTCCTGAGAGAGATGCCTTCTACCTGGGGTGGATGGTATGCCCAGTGCATCCAGGGTTGTGGCTGTGTGGAGGGAGAAGCCAGAGTTGCTTAGAGAAGTGGCAATGCCAGGCTGGAGGGATGGAACCGAGTCCAAAGGGCACAGCAGAGAGCAGAGACAGCAGAGACCGGGTTCCCGGGTGTCATTAGACTGCAGTTTCAGGAGTAAGCCGGTGAGTCCTGGAGAGACCATGCTTCTGCTCCGGCAAGGCTTGTCCCTGAAGCTCCTCTGGAAGAGAGTCCACGAGGCCCTTCTTGGGGAGAAGGCCAAGCAGTGAGTTGGGGAGCTGCCAGGGGCCTGGGATTGCCAGGAACCCTTGTTCTCTGTGTTCATCTAGAAACTGTTGCTTCTAGACTCTGGCTCTGAGGTGATACTGTGACTTTGAAGATGAAATGTCGCCTACCAGACCCAGCACGTGGCCCTCTTTTTTGAAGGGTCACCCTGAGTCCACTCTGGTAGTCCGTAGTTCTGACCGACTGTTGGAAGCAAGCAGATGCTAGGCTTCTGCTAGAATAGAGGGAGGTGTCGGGATGGCCTGGTGCCTAAGTGCAGAAAGGCCCAATGCCTATCTGAGGGGAGCCTGGAACTGGGGACCAGGAGACGTGCAGCACGGTGAGAGGCCCCTTTGCTGGCATACTTTCACTCTGATTGGCACAGATTCATGATGACTTCTGCCCTCTCAGTGCCAGGAGTTGGGAGCACAGCTGTGAGCAGGAACAATGGGAGGGCATGTCCAGCAAAGGGAGTTATTTCTCCTGGACAAAGAGTTGTTTCTGCTCCAAACAGACTGAATAGTGGGCACAGCCAAGGGGACTGAAGGATGTATGCCATCCTTGAAAGGAGCCCTTCTTATGGGTCGGGAGCATGCAGAGCTGGCCCCTGATTTAGCCCCGACTCCTCACCTTATCTGACCCCGCTGAGCAGTCCGAGGAAGACATAGTGGATGTGGCGGGTTCCCCAGAACATCCCCTCTCACCTCCTGGCATGAGGCATCACTGACTGGCATGGCCAGGGGCAGTCCAAGGACTTCCTGCCCTGATACTGCTTCCTCGTGGAGCTGTGCCAGGGTGTCTGCTGCAGATCTCTGCGCCTTGCTGTCTTCACACACAGGTGGGAGGATGGACAGGCAATAGAAAAGCACTTGTGCTTTTGGTAATTATTTACCTCTGTGACTTTTACCAGAATTACCCTTTGAATCAAGGAGGTCTCTGGGGCTAGTGGCCACTTCAGGGAGGCAAAAGTTCCGTCAACAAGGTGGGTCTGTTTGTCTAAGGTCAACGCTTTGAACCTGCCAGCCGCTCCACAGAAGAAAGATGTAGCAGTCTTCTGTGGAGATGTATAGCTTTTGAAGCCCCGTGGGAGTCAGGATGGGTCTGAATTCACTTGGCAGTGGTTTTTTTGGTGGGGGGCGGGGGAGGAAGTGATTTGGCTTGTCTAAGTCTAATCAGGCTATGGTGTTTGCAATCACTTGTTATGCATCAGAGAGTTGGACAGTGACCAAGGAGGATAGAAGGAGATTGATACCTTTGAGCTGTGGTGCTGGAGAAAAGTATTGAGGGTACCATGGACTACTAGGAAAACAAACAGATTCATCCTGGAAAGGGTCAAACTGGGCGGCTCCTTGGAGGCAAGGATTCTGAGGTGCCATCTAACATACTTTGGACAGGTTGTAAGAAGGGACTGGTCCTTGGAGAGGGACTTCATGCTTGGTAGGGTGGAGGGAAAGCACAGGAGGGGAAGGCCCTCTATGAGGTGGATTGATTCAGTGACTAGGGCAATTGGGATGGGTGTATCAGAGATGGTGCGAGTGGCACAGGACAGAGCAGAGTTTAGGGCTATTGTACATAGGGTCGCTATGAGTCGCAAGCAACTCGACGTCACATATCAACAAGTCTAATCAGAGCATTTATTCCTTTTCTTTACTTTTGACAAAAACCCATACCCTGGAGAGATCAGACCTGGGGTTAGGTCAGTTAGACTATCCATTGATGGGCACTGGGCCATTTGAGACTTCTTATTGGGCAGTGCCCATCCAGAAATGCAACCCAATGTTGGGGCACTGGTCACAGTGAGAATACATCTGGCCTTCCCATCATGGCCTGCTTTTCTGGAATCTTCATACCTGCTGGAAGAGAAGGGGGAGGGGAGAAGGGAAGAGTGATTTCCAAGTGCAGGCCCCCTGGGAGAGGGAAGGCTTGGGGGAATCTGGAAGGGTCTGGGGTATCTTTTAGAAGGACTGGAAAACAGGAAACAAACCACATACTCTGAAGCTGGGTCTGCTTGGGGAGAAGCTGGCTTGATGCCCACCCATTTCCCCTCAAGTAGTTCCCCAGGCCCTGGGAGCTCCTTGGACCAGGTTGGGGGTGTCACCTTCTCTCAGTGGGATGCAGGCTTTAGACCTACTGGGACTTCACCTTGTGTGTCTCCCTCTGGAAGGGGCTGGATCTGGGGCCAGTCTTTGTTGAGATCCTGGAGGAGGACTGGGGCAGATTTCTGTCCTCTGGGGGAATGAGAACAAAGAACCTGGAACAGTATGCTGGGGTGAGGCTAAGAAAACACAATTGTCTTGGAATTGAGGACAGCCCATAACCTCAGTACTGGGCTTTACAGAGTTCTAATTTTTTTTTTTTAAATTGTGATGAAATATACTTAATATACCTCCATGCACAGTTTGGTGACTTTGATTACGTTCTTCAGGTTGTACAGCCTTTCTTGCTCTCCTTTCCATCGAGTTTTTAGTGGCTGATTGCTTTAGAAATAGAACAAGAGGCCCTCTATCTGAGGCACCTCCGGGTAGATTCAAACCTCTAGCTTTTCAGTCAGCAGCCTCACGCGTCGACCACAGTTTGCTTCCCCAGGGACTTCGGTGACATTTATGCCTTTCCCAAGGCAGCTAGCTGTAGCACTGGTTGACCTTGTGCCCCAGCAGTAGGAAGGGCTCTCGGGATTGCTTTTTCTCCTCTTGTAATTATTTATAAAGTGAGGTTTCTATGACAACTACCATTTGATAGCCTTTCCGGATTGGTTGGTGAGTTGCTTCCTGGCTAGACTGGGCAGCACAGGAAGTGAGTCCCCCTCCGCGCCCCGCCCAGCACTTGGGGACCTGGGACGGCCTTTGCATCAAGGCTGAACCTTGAGGGTCGGGTGACGGGGACCTGTTGGTAACCCAGCAGGGCTGCCTGCTGCCCGCTTCTCTGCGTTACTCTAGTCCTGATCCTGTGATGTCACAACTAAGCAGGTACCACTTGGTCACAGCCATCTACCAGGGCAATGGGGCTGCTGTGGACAGTGCCTAGCTGGGGTTACTTTGAGGTGGGTAGTGGGAATGGCACTCTATGTGCCTAGCAGGCTGGCTGGCTTTCTGCAGGCAGGAAAGGTCACCAAAACAGAACACCATGCCTGCCCAGGGCTGAGCCTCTGGAAGGCCCAGCTGGCCAGTTCTCTCTGACCATAGACATCAGGTGGTTAACTGGAGCCAGGACAGGAAGTGTGGCCTCAGGGGGGCCTGCGTGGGCTGGTAGGAGGAATCTGTTGATGATGCTTTGTTCAGAAGGGTCCCAGCCACACAGCTCCACCTCTCCGGCCTCGCTCGGTCCAGCAGGCACCACAGTAGCCACTCTTGCCGGCTGCCCTGCCCTTCCTGCTGTGTGATTGCCTGTGCCAGCTCTCTAAGGTGGCTGGGTCTGAGTGTCCTGACGACTTGAGCCCTGAGGTGCTCCAAGAGGTCATTCTGTACCTCCCCTTCCCTGACCAAAAGGTGAGGCATTACTTCAGGGATGAGAGTGCCCTGCCCCTGCCCTGTTTGGAGCCTTGGAACCCCCAGGAACTCTCTGCTACATTTCTGACTCCCTTTCTCCTGCCCCCACCTGCCTCTGGGGGATGTAATGGAGTCTTTGGGGTGTTACATGAACTCTGTCAGAACTTTGTTAGGCAAGAGACAAGGACACTCAGGACCATGAGACTTCAATTCCTAGTGCTCCCTGGAAGAACAAATCCTTGTGGCTGCCTCACCTTGGTGTCACTGAGGCCTTGCTGTCCCCGTCCCATGTGACCCACTCTCCTGACCCCACCCTCTGGCTACATGTGTGCCCCAGGGAGTCTTTGCATCTCCTCTCCCTCCCCCTCCAGGAGTGACAGTCCCTGTTGGTATGGGAGGGGATTCCTGCTCCCCTGTCTGTCCCTCCCATCCCTCCAGCCCAGCTCTCTGGCCAGATGCTGCCCCTGTGCAGAGCTTCTGAAGGAAGCTGGGCTACTTGCTGCCATGATCCCAAAGGGCAGGAGGGAGGGAGGGAGCCCTGACTGACTTCCACAGCTTCTGGGAGCAGCCTTGGGCAGCTCCTCTTAGATTTACCTTCGCCTCTCTGGTTTGAGGTTCCTTTCAGAAGGGGGAGCCCCCTGGAGCTTTTGGCCTGGTCTTATGGTCCAGTGGTGGCCCCACCTGCCAACTGTGGCAGCTGTCACCAGAGCTCTGTCTGTCCCTGGTGCAAGTGGAAATGCTGGGAGGATTTTATGTCCCATAAGCCTGACTGTGCTTGGTGCCACCAGCTTTCGCTTCTGGTAGGTAGTCAGCTTTCACCGTCATATCAGAGGGACAAGGGCCACCCTACCCCCTCGCCCCCTGATGTTGTGCGTCAGTGTTTTAATTCTAGCCTTAATGTGGAGTACTAGCCATGCTTCCAGTGGTCTGTGTGTGGGGCTGGAAGTAGGACGCACAGCGCAGACCCATACCTGAGCCCCTGGGCTGTGGGGGTGCTGGGCTCACTCACCTCCACCCCAGGGCCTCACAAAAGGTTAGGCTTTGTCTCAGCCTGGGTCTGGCTCAGCTCTAGTTCCTGAGGCATGGGGATGGGAGGGGGGAGAGGGAGGCTGCTGTGGGGAAAGTTCTGGATCTCTGGGGCATCAGATGCTTCACCAGGGAATGAAAGGAGACCTGAAGTGTCATAGCACGGATGTGGCTTGATTCAAGTGGTGAGTTAGGACTTCAGCCAAGACCAGGAATAAGTGAATGTGGATGCCTGCTGTCCTCATCCATACCGAGCCCCCAGATCTCATCACACCGTTTCCCTTTATTCTTCACTGGGACTCCTTATAAAGGAAGACAGAAGGAAGGAAAGATAGGTGGAAAGAGAGAAGGGAGAAGGGAGAGCAGGGAGAGCAGGGGGATGTCGAAGACCGGTGAGGGATGTTGGAGGTTGGTGTGGTGGTGGCTTGAGAGAAGGAAGGAATCTAGGGTGATGCCAGTGATTCCTTCGGCAGAGCGGAGGGGCTGGATTTGTAGGTAAAGGGACAGGATCTGTTTTGAGGATGAAAGGGAGGGGTCTGATTGGACAGAGGGGCAAGTGAGTTGGGCTTTGGCCCATAAGCATTTGAGGTCCCGGAAGAGTGTTGAGTCAGTGCTTTGGGGGTCTGGATGGAGAGAGCAGAGACCATGGGCGTGGGTAGCCCATTGGTGCAGGAAGTCAGTGGAATCATCGGTCGGTGTGGGTCCTGGGTGTAGACTGAAGTGTGACCAGGACAATGGGGGATAGAAAGCTTTGACCAGGGAGCCATCATGGCAGAGCATGTACAATCTAATGTTCTAGCATTCTCTGCTCAGGGTGAGTGCTGGGTACCCAGGGTCCCTGGAGCAGCAGGTTTCCTTAGATGAGAACCCTCTCCTCACACTAGCCTCTTAGGATCTGGGTGACGCTAGGCTCTGTGCCTCCTTATCTGCTCTCCTGTCAGCCTTCTGGATGTCAGCACTTCCTCTTGGCTCTGGACCCTCAGTGCTGCTCCTGAGCCTGGCAGTGGGTGTCACTGAGGGCCAGCGTGGACATAGAGCCGGCCTTTACAGACAGGCAAGGTGAGACTAAGGGGAGATCTTACTCCATATACCTGCTCCGGTGCTTCTGGGGAGGGCTGTAGCCTCACCATAGCCAGAACCCATGCAGGAAAGCAGAAGCTCTTCTCAGCAGAAGAGCTGGCACTGCCCCCTGGCTGAGGGACTGCTGCCCCCACAAGTTCAGGGACAAGTCCCTCTTCATGCAGTGGAAAACTAGGGAGTTACGAAGCAAAAGAGAAAGAAGTCAATACAGTAGTTTTGGTATTTGAATTGTCTCCCTTTTACCTCAGGCTTCTGAAAAGCTCTTAATCTCAATGTTCTAAACCTCAACAATGTTTGTAAATGAATGTTTGAGGAGCTGGCCTTGTGGCCCTTAGTCCATCCCTTGCTGGCCACTCCTGTGTAACTGTGACCCTGCTGCCCTGAACTCCCCACAGAGTCCTTGGGGTCCTGCCTAATGAAGGCACCTGCAGCCATATGTCACACAGGGTGCAGGGATGCAGTTTGGGGCAGCAGGGGCAAATGTGGCCTGCAGCAAGCAATGTGTGTGTTCAGTGACTCTAGAAATGGCATCTTCCCCAGAACTTCTAACCCACTTCTAACTGTAGGTTACACACTTAACAGAGGAGGAGGAAACGCCAGTGATTAATATTTATTGGGTATCTACTAGCGATGCCAAGCTCATTATCTACGCTGATGTGTTAGGTGCCGTCAGGTCGGTTCTGAGTCATGGCTCGTTGGTCCTGGGCCGTGGTCATGATTTTTGGTGTCTCTGAGCCCCTGTGGCTATTGTGTCAATCCATTTTCCTGACTATTTCTCTTGTTTTTACTGCTCTTCTTTACAAAACATGATGTCCTTTCTTTTTTTAGTTAAGAGTCTTTTTTAATTGAAAAGCTAACAAACTGCCTAGGTCACATTTCTCCCTGAAAAAAAATTACACAAACCAGCTTGTCACAGAGCCTCTAGCCAAAATGCTAAGAAGATTGAAATCACAAATGCTAGGATTCAATAAAGGGAGCCCTGCAACATAAACTAGCCCTTGATATTCCTTGATTCTATGGAACTAGAAGACAGTCCCAAGAAAGCCAACTTGGATCGTGACCTCAAATAGCCCTTCTACAGCATCTAATTCATCAGTAATGATGTTGTTGTTGTTGTTAAATGCTGTCAAGTCGCCTGCAACCCTATATACAACAGTCCTGAATCCTGCCTTATCTCACTGCCTCCAACTCTCTCACTTCTACTGCCCTACTTACTGAATAAATCCATCACATCTGGCATCTTCCTCTCCTGCACTGTCCTTCCACCCTTCTGAGCATGATGTCCTTCTTCAAGGATCAGCCCCTCCTGGACATGTGCCCAAAGAATAGGAGATGGAGCTTCAAAATCTTAGCCTCCAAGAAAAAACTTGGTTTCAGCCTTTCCGAGACAGACCTGTTTGGTTTCTTGGTGGTTCATGGTATGTTCCAGGCTCTTCTCCAGCACCACAACTCAAAGGCATCGATTCTTTTGTCATCCTTAGTCATTGTCCAGCTCTCTGATGCATAACAAGTAATTACAAAGACCGTGGCCTAGATCAGGTGCACCTTAGTCTCTATACTGACATTGTTGTTTCTTAGTACTCTGGAAAGTTCCCTGACAGCATATTTACATAATGCAATTTGTCTTCCTGACGGCTGGTGTCAAGAGTATTCATTGTGGAGCTGAGCAAGTTGTAACTGTTAACAATCTCAATCTCTTCTCCATCCATCATGGTGCTGCCAATTAACCCAGTGGTGAGAATCTTCGTCTTCTTGATGTTGTGCTTCAATCAGTAGTGAAGATACAGTCCTTGACCTTCTGTCTACAGCAAGTGCTTCAGATATGAATAAAGATAACACCTTGCTAATTCTATTTCAGCAAACTTTTAAGTTGTTTTATTTACAATGCCAACTTCCAAAAGATTGCCAAACTAAACTAGGCAGAAATTGCTTTATAATAAGAGAGAAAATCCAAAATTCCACTTGCTATAGAGAACTCACAGTTCATTTTTATTTTCAAAGCAAAGGGGGAACAAGTTTGATCAAACTAGAACAAACTGAGTTACAGGTTTTGAAATCTGTACTCAAACTACACATGCAATAAGGACAATATTCTGCTAATACAATTGATTTGCTGTTGCGTTTTTATACTGTTTGTCTAATATTAAAGTTATAAACAGAACAATGCAACTAGAATTTGGAATAATCCCTACAGTGTCAGGCATATTTCACTTCTCTTCATACCACTGGTTTTCTTTGAGTACCTGGGTTTCATTTTCTCTTGTAACTGGGCTTCATTTTTTCTTGTCCCTTGACTTCTTTCTGTTCAGTAAAAGTAATCTTTTATGGTGAGCTCTGGTGGCCTAGAGGCAAGAAGGTGTACTGCAATCCCAGAGGTGCACGGTTCAAATCACCAGATGCTCTGCTGGAGAAGGAGGAACAATCTCTTCCTGTACCAGTCAGATCTGATCTGACAGTACACACACACACACACACACACACACACACACACACACATAATAATAATTTAAAAAACTATAAAATAAAAAGTAATCTTTTATATTGAAAGTCTTGGAAATCTCCTCAGGAATTTCCCCCTTGAGCATATTGGCAACAGTCTTCTTGTATGTAACATCAAGCAAACCTTTGATGTCTGAGTAGTTTGCAGCCAGGATAAGTGACAAAAGTGTTCGCTGTCAACCTTCAGAGATTCTTGATCCCAAACAGGGATGTCGTCTGGTCTCTTCTTTGTTCTCATCATCCTCAGGGGGAGGAGGGTCAGCTCTGTGCTGAGGGCACCACCAGATGATGGCCTTTTTTAATATTGCTGCGTTAACATTTGGAAGATGAGGAACTGGATCATCATCTCCGTCGTCCATTCCCAAGTTTTCCAACATGGTCTTGATGGTCACAGATTATTTGACAATTTCCCCATCACCTTTAAAAATCTCTCCATCAGAACTCTGGAGCTTCATTGAAGGCGGGGTGTTAACTTCAGGAAGACTGTAGACCTGGAACTGGTGAGATCTGGCGAGCCTGAGGGAAAGCAGAAAACAAGGCCACAAAACATGATGTCTTTTTATAACGATTTTCCTCTCTTGAGTATCACTGATCTACTCAGAGTAAGTGAGGTGAAGCCTTGCCACCCTCACCTCTGAAGAACTATCTGGTGGTATTTCTTGTACAATAGTTTCGTTCATTCTTCTGGCAGCCTGGGTTATATTCAGTATTCATTGCCAGTTATTACAGTTCAAATGCATCAGCTCATTTTATGTCTTCCTTTGATGCCTTTGATCTGTGGTCTTGGAGAAGGTGCAGCCAAGAGTGCTCCTTGGAGGGAAGGATGGAGAGGCTTCATTTCACATACTTTGGGCATGTTGCTAGCAAAAGCTGTTCCTTGGAGTAGGACACATGCTTGGAGAGGTGGGAGGATGGCACATGAGAGGAAGACTCTCCAGTCAGGTAGATTGACACGGTGCCTCTGGCAGTGGGCCTGAGGGTATCAGATCGCGAAGTTGGCACAAGATAGGACAGGGTTCAGTTTTGTTGTTCATAGGGTCTCTATGAGTCACACTCAACACGATGGCACCCAACAACAACAACAACAACAACAACATGAGGCTATTAAAGGGAGCTCTGGTGGCTTAGTGGTAAGAACCTGTGCCGCAGTCCCCAAGCTGAGAAGTTCAACTACAAGTGCAGGACAGTCTCCTCCCGTGTGATTTACTGCCTTTGAAACCTGCTGGAGGGTCAGCTGTGGGTCAGTTCTGACTCCATGGCAAATAACAGCAACAGCATGAGGCGATTGAAAAGGGGACTTCACCTCAGGTGTACCTTGTCATCTGACTAAGTAACAGCTTTGCTTTAAAAGAAGTCTGGGTGGTGGTGGTGGTAAAAAAAGAAGTCTTTGACAGCATATTTGTCCAAGAAAGTTTGTTGTGTGATTTTTTTTTTAGTGTGTGTGTGTGTGTGTGTGTGTGTGTGTGTGTGTGTGTGTACACACACCATCAAATCAGATCTAACTGGTACAGTAGGAGATAGTCCCTTGTTGTATGATTTCTTGACTTCAGCTTCTGTGGACATTGGTAGTTCGTGCTGGTAGAATGAAATCATGGACAAGTTCCATTTTTTCAATTTGTTTCATGTTGTTCAGACCTTTCCACAGTTCCCTGCAGTGCTGTCACTATTATACCCATTCTGTAGTCTCATTTTAGCAACTTGCCCAGGTCACTTAGTAAGAGCCAGAAGGATATAATCTCAGAGCCTGACTTACTTAACCTCTGAGCTCTTAAAAGGAGAGGTTAGGAGGTACCCAGTCTGAAGGGCGGTGGAAAGTGGGGGACCTAGAGGAGGCAGGCAGGTAGATAACAGTCCCCACACTGGCCAGTGGGTGCCATAGTAGGCTGCACTAGGCTGTAGGCAGGTGCTGGCATGTTGAATCTCTGGACATGCCCATGGTATAAGTCACATGCCTCTTGGACCGGCGAGGGTGGATTTAATTAGCCAGATGGTTGTCTGGTAGTGTGTCAGGCTCTTTGTGGTGCCCACGTGGGCGTGCCATGCTGGCTGGTTAGAATTCCAAAGCTCTCATTGAGCTCCCACTGCCTGCAGCCCCTGGCAAAGGGGCACTCCCTTCCCCCTCCCAAGGGCAAGTCCCAGGAGATTGGCACTGTCTCAGGGTGCCCCCAGAGAAGCTGGGGACCTCACTGGGGAGGGAGGTAGAGCTGGTGACAAGCCAGCTGTCACCTGCTGACTGCATAGAGGTCCAGGGGTTGTCACTATTCCCAGTTTGCAGAACAGCTGTAGCTACATGGATCCAGCCTTCTGGAACCATTGATGAAAAGGGGCTCCAGGAATGGACTTATTTACGCCCACAGTTCCACAGGCTTCGTCCTTGTGCCTGTCAGCTCAGTTGGTGCTGGTGAGCCTGGCTTGTGCCAGGTAGGGGCGGGAAGTGGACAACGTGATGAGAACCTTGGCACACGGGCTGCTGCCTCACTGCCTGTTTCTTTACCAAAGGCCTCAGCCGTCAGCCCCTCTGAGCCAGAGTGAAATTCTCTCTAGGGCCTGGCCAGGCCTGTGACTCAAGCAGGAATCTCCTCTTTTCTACCTCAGAACTTTTCTTTTCTTTTTTTTTTTAAAAAAAATTTTGTTGTGTACCATCGAATCAGACCCTATCTGGAGGATTTGAACCACATGCCTTTGGGATTAAGTACAGCTTCTTGCCACTTGGCCATCAGAGCTCCCTACCTCAGAACTTTTCAATCATAAAATTCCTTCCACTGTGATCATGGAGCCCAATGGGGACCATTTCTGTCTGTTGTTAGTACATAAGTGGCATCCTTCCCACTGAGACTTCACCCTGTGACTTCTCTGCTCTAGGATCATGCGGCCGGATGATGCCAATATTGCTGGCAATGTCCACGGGGGAACCATCCTGAAGATGATCGAGGAGGCAGGAGCCATCATCAGCACCCGTCATTGCAACAGTCAGAATGGGGTAAGTGTCCCCTCTGCTGCCTTGAGGCTTTAGAGGCCTCCAGAAGTTCTGCCAGTCAGAACCTGGACGGATCCCCTTGGATGACACTGGCTTAGGTCTCAGGAGGGACAGGGGTTACAGGAACACCAAGATGAGAGCCAGCCTACAGCTACCTTTTCAGCATCTCCTTCCTCCACTCCATAGGAGTCTGTTTCCTAAATCCCTTGTCTGGCCCTTGACTTGGATCTGGCTCTCCACACCTGCATGAGTGGCTCTTCATCCTGATGGTCAAGGTCAGAGACAAGGGCAATCCACCTCTGCCTCAGTTATGTGCCTTGGGCAAGTGCCTTCTGTGCTCGACCTCCTTGGCTGTTAGGCCCACAGGCCCTGGCACAATGGTGCCCATCATGACATGCCTTACAATGCCGAGAACTGTGGCTAGGACTTGAGGTGCCCTGAAGGCTACTGGGGACAGAGAGACCAGTTCTTGGGTGCTAGGGAACATTCTTTATTGCTGCTGCCCACAGCTCTATGTACCCGTTAGGTCTCAGTTCACCTCACTATGGAATCACTTATTCTCTGAGAGACGGAAGAGGTGAGAGTGTGCACATGTCTGTGTGGTTTGAATGAGACAAGCCCAGGTTAGCGTATAAGGAGGGGCGTGGATGTGTAAGTCGTGAATGGCAGAGAAGTGGGTGTAGATTAGGCTGGCATGAGGAGAAGCTTGCTGTGCAGGCAGGAGTGTGAATTTTATTCGGTGGAAAGGTGGGGTCCTTGAAGCTGTCTGCAAGCCTGGCCTCATTCAGAAAGCGCCCTCTGGTGGCTGTGGGGAGGATGGGCCAGAGAGTCTTAGGGGATTGGGCAGACACAGGCCCAGAAAGGCCCAGCAGGCCCCCAGAAACCCTCCAAGAGAGGCACAGCCAGAGTCCAAGGCAGATCTTGCAAGGGAGGCTGGACGTGGGAATCAGTGCAAAGGACAAGTGTCGGGACCAGGACGTGAGAGCAGAGGAGGGCCATAGGGGATGGATGAAGAAACCCTTAATCAGATTTCAGTTGCTCCATTTACTGAGCATTTAGTGTTTTACAAAGCTCTGAAGTGCTTTATGGGAACTCTGGTAGCTTAGTCATCAGGACTTGTGCTGGCAGCCCAAAGGCACATGGTCAAATCCATGAGATGGGCAGTCTCCCATGTGATATATTCTGAAAACTCACTATTAGTTGGTTCTGACACAAAAGTACATAACAACAAAAAAAAAAGTGCTTTATTCACATAAGCCTCACTCATCCCTAACAGGTTAGTGCAGTTATAATTATTTTTAGTCAAAGTTTACAGAGACTTTGGATTTACATTCATTCATTGTTATACTTTTCTCCCTGCCCACCCCTTCTCCCCAGAGTGCAGTTATTATTATTTAAAAAACTTTTATTATAATAAATATACACACAGGTAATCAATGCCAATGACTCTGTCATAAGTCAACTACCTTCTTTTGTTTAGTTGTCTTTGTTGTTGTTGTTGTGGAACCGACCCATAGCTGACCCTCCAGTGGGTTTTCAGAGGCGGTTAATCCTTCTTTCACGGAACATCTGTTGGCCTTGAACTGTGTGCCTTTGGGATTGTAGCGCAGCTTCTTGCCATCATTAAATTTTCTAATCAGTTCTTGTTGTGTACCATAAAGTCGGAACCGACCCATAGCTGGCCCTCTGGTGGGTTTTCAGAGGCAGTTAATCGCACGGGAGGAGACTGCTCAATCCTTCTCCCATGGAGCAGCTGGTGGGATTCGATCCACCTGCCTTTGGGATTGCAGTGCAGCTTCTTGCTACTCAGCCACCAACGCTTCCTTTCTTATCAGTATCTTCATAAAACTGACAGTGTTTTGAATGGTGAATCATAAATTTGGACATCTGCAAGTAAACATCTGAGAGTGATCACAGTAGTAAAATACTGGCTGCAACATGTTACTAACAGCACACCCAAACCCCACGCTCCAAGGAAAAGGGCCATCGTAAGGCTAGTATGCCCTGAGTTGAGAACCACCTGCATAATGGAACGTTTGCCACTTCAACGTTGTTTACGTGTGCACATCAGTTAACAATTGTGCACCACCATCCATATCTGAATTTTCCACCACCTGGAAGAGAAGCCGGTGGACAAACAAACACCTTCAAGGACTAACGTAGTACCTGAGACATGTCCCCAGCTGAATGGAGTTGGGGTGGTGGTGGTGGGGGTGTTCTCTCATCTCCTGAACAGATGTGGAAGGTGGGGCTGAGGTGAATTCCTGTCTGGGTCCCACTGGAAGCAAGTAGAAGATCTGGACCATGAATCCAGAACCAGGCTCAGGATCCAGTTTCAAGCCACTTACTTTCCCCATGCCCTTCTCTGAGCCTGGACGTGCTGGAGAGACCATTCTGAAATTGTAGTTGCAAAACACCCTACAGCTAATGGTGGCTTAGTGGTATAAAGTTGCGCTGCCAACCTGAAACCAGGCGGTTTGAATCCACCAGTTGCTCAGTGGGAGAAAGATGGACAATCTCCTCCCATGCAATTAACTGCCTCTGAAGAACTGCTAGAGTGTTGCAGACCAAGGGTTCCAAAGAATGGAATAATTTTATAATTATTAGTAATGAGACAAACAGCCAGGAATGAGATAGCATAAAACAGGGGGCCAGCAGTTCTTGACTGAAGACCCCAAGCCAAGCTTCTCTGTGTCTTTATTGAAAATTGTCAGGAAGTAAATCACAAAGAGAATTCAATGCAAATGAAGCCAAGCTCTTTCTATTGAAAACCTTCTGCTTGACTCAAGGAGGGAGGGGTCAGCAAAGGCAAGAATTTGGTTTACCCTTAAGGATTGCCTTGATACCTCAGGGTGAACTCTAGCTCAGGAAGTAACACTCCCTCTGTAGGGGGCCCCCCCCTTGCTGTCTCTTGTCTTCAGGGAGCAAACAGCTCATTTTCTGGGATCTGCCACAAGAGAAATCCTAACTTATAAATCTGTAATTCCTTCAATTCCTGAACAAGGATTTTCATATAATATTTGGTATAACGTTTGGCTTCACATACTAGAGGGTCAGCTATGAGTCGATTCTGACTCCAGGGTACATAACAACACTGTGACTAGGGCTGATGGTCTCTGGGCAGACCAGGGAGTAGGAGTGGGATTGACAACCCTTTAGTACTAGAAGGCTAGCGCTAGCTCTGAGGGCTTTACCGGGACCAAATGCAAGGTTGTGGTGTTGGTGAAAAAGAATCAAATATACTAGGCACTGCCAAAAGACCAAACAAATCCTTCTTGACAGAAGTGCAGCCTGCATACTCTATAGAAGTGAGGAGTGGCCAGTCCCTAGAAGAAGACATCACACATGGAAAAGTAGAGAGTCAAGAAAGGAGAGAAGACCCCTAAGGAAATGGATTGGCACAGGGACTTCAACGAAGAGCTTAAACACAGCAGAGATTGTGAGGATGGCACAGGAACAGGCAGGGCTTTGTTCTGTTCATGGGGTCGCTGTGAGTCAGCCAGTTCAGCAGCACCTAACAACAACAGGGCAAGAGGAACCTTCTAACCACTTTTGCTTTAACTTGTGTCTTTTTTTTAAAAAAAAAACAAACACAACAAGCTTGTGTCTTTTAATATCACAATGCCAAGGCCAGATCTATCTCTAGCCAGGCCCACCTCCACCTAGAATCCTTATTGTCCTTAAAACCTTGAAGTATCTAAAAGCAAGCTCCTGATCTTACCCCCAAACTCCCCCAATCTCTCTGTCTTCTGTAAATGCCCTCTCTGTCTTCCACTTACTCACACTCAACACCTGGGGTTGCTGCGACCTCGCTGCTTCTCTCACACCTGTAGCCTTTGACAGGCGATGCCTTCTAGATGTCTCCGGATCTGCCCTGCCTTCCCTACCTCCCACGCTCCCTCTGTCACGTTTCACCCAGATCATGGCAGCAGGCTCTAAGATGACCTGATTGTCCACCTCGGCCTGATCTCCAAAGAGCCAGGTGACCTAGTGTGTGTGAAGTTGGTCATGCCGCTCTGCTTCTAATGGCCTTTGAGAGGCTCTTGGGTCATTCAGCGAGGACTAGAGTGAGCATAGTGTCCTGTCCTTACTTCTCCCTACCCTCAGCCTTCAAGCCTCGTCTTCGCTTCTTCCTCTGGTCCCTCCCTCCGTCCAAACCGACTGCCTTGCTCTTGAATTTGCCAGGTGCACACCTGCCTTAGGACCTTTGCCTAGCTGTTCCCTCTGTGTAAAAATGACATGGGGGGTGGGGGATGCAGGGGGAATCTGGCCTTCTCTAACTCAGAAACTTAGGTAAATAAAAACCAATAACCCAAGGCTGGTTGCTATGACATGCCTTTACTCTCCACACTTTGGAGAAACGATTCAAGATACAGTTCTTGAGTTGTAACCTGATCAGAAATGACTCAGGACACAGTCCTTTGATCAGGACAGGTTCCTCTTAGCATTGCCCACAGGCATGCTTTTGGATCAATCTCTCTGACCTCTTGGCCTCTGTATTGCTCACATAAGTGCTGCAAAGCTTTTATCTGTAAGAGTTAAATGTCAGGCATCCCACTTCACCAGCAAAGCTCCTGCCTAAAGGCATTTGGTTTTATCACTCTGGCCCCCTGGGGCCCACGTCTCCACCACTGTCTGGTTCTGGCGAAGGATGCTAAGTGTCAGGGATGCTCCTCACGCAGCCTATCCCAGTCCCAAGGGTGCTGGCCATGCCTAGCTCTTCTTCCTTGGTTCTTTAAGATCCCCCTTTTTGCCTCTGGAACAGCTCATTTTAAACCTACCAGGCTGACAAGACTGACCAACCTCTTTAGGGGTGCATAAACCTAGTTGAGGGAGCTCTGGTGGCTTAGTGGTAAGGAATGTGCTGCCAATCCAAAGGAACACAGTCTGAATCCACCAGCTGCTCAGCAGGAGTAAGATGGACAGTCCCTTGCTGTGGGATTTATTGCCTCTGCAAACCCACTAGAGGGTCAGCTATGAGTTGGTTCTAACTCAATGGTATGTAACATAACATAACAGTGGCCTAGTGGTAAGAAGTTGTGCTGCCCACTCTAAGGTACGTAGTTTGAATCTACCAGCTGCTCTACAGAAGAAAGATTGGCAGTCTCCTCCTGTGTGCTTTAAAGCTTCTGAAAACCTGCCGGAAGGTTAACTAAAGTTAAATGAAGGTTAATTGACTCAACAGGATACAACAGTAACATGTCTTATTGCATGATCTCCCCTCCACTAGGATAACATATGTCTTATTTACATTAGCTAAGGAAGACAAAGATTCTCACCACTGGACCAATTGGCAGCATCAGGATGGATGGTGAAGAGATTGAGATTGTTCACAGCTTTAGTCTGCTTGGCTCCACAGTCAACACTCTTGGCACCAGCAGCCAGGAAATTAAAAGGTGTATTGCAATGGGAAAGTCTGCTGTTAGGGACCTCTCCAAAGTACTGAAGAGCAGTGGTGTCTCTCTGGAGACTAAGGTGCATCTGATACAGGCCATGGTCTTTGGAATCAATTGTTATGAATCAGAGAGTTGGACAATGACTAGGGAGGATAGAAGGAGAATTGATGCCTTTGAGCTGTGGTGTGGAGAAGAGTGTTGAGCATACCATGGACTGCTAGGAAAACAAACAGATTCATCCTGGAGAGGGTTAAACCGGGGTGGCTCCTTGGGGGCAAGGATTCTGAGGCTTCATCTAACATACTTTGGACATGTTGTAAGGAGGGACAGGTCCTTGGAGGAGGACATCATGCTTGGTAAGGTGGAGGGACAGTGCAGGAGGGGAAGACCCTCTATGAGGTGGATTGATTCAGTGACTGGGGTAGTTGGGATGGGTGTGTCGGAGACAATGCGATTGACACAGGACAGAGCAGAGTTTAGGGCTGTTGTACATAGGGTCGCTATGAGTCGCTAGTCTTGAGTTGCAATACGTAAGGATGCAGTGGGAAGAAGGTTGAATGACCTAGGAAGCATCAGTAGAAGATGGAAGAAGTACACAGAGTCACCTACCAAAAAGAATTGGCTGACACAGAAGTATTTGATGAAAGAACATATGATCAAGAGCCAATGGTGATGAAGGAGGAAGTTCAAACTGATCTGAAGGAATTGACACAAAACAAGGCCCCAGGATTTGATGACATACAAATTGACATATTTAAACAAACAGATTCTGCCCAGGACCTGCTCAGTAGGTTGTACCAGGAAATCTGGAGGACACCGGACTGGAAGAGATCCATATTTCTTCTCATTCAAAAACAAGATGACTTGACACAGTGTAGAAATTATCAAGCAATATCATTAATATCAGATGCAAACAAGATCTTGCTGAAAATTATTTCAAAACCACTGGAACAGCACATCAACAGAGAACAGCCAGATGTGCAGGTGGGGTTTAGAAGAGGGTGTGGCACTGGGGATAGTATAGTCAAAGTTAGATAGATCTTAGCTGAAAGCAGATAGTATCAGAGCAATGTCTGTTTCGTTGACTGCATAGGCATTTGACAGTGGATCATAACAAATTATGGCTAACTTTGAGAAGAATGGGAATATCAGATCACTTGAATGTGCTTACGTGAAACCTATACTTAGATCAGGAGGAAGCATCAGAACAAAGCAACAAAACACTGCATGGTTCAAAAATCAGCAAAGGGATTCATCCCATTTCCATACCTTTTCAATCTATATGCAGAACAGATCATCCAGAAGACTGGATTTTATGACAGAATGTGGCATCAAGATTGGAAGAAGACTCATCAACAAAACTACTTTATGCAGATGGTACAACCTTGCTTGCTGAAACTAAGGACACCTGAGACATTTGCTGCAGAAGGTTAAGGACTACAACTTTCAATATGGATTGAAGATCAACATCAAGAAAACAAAGATTCATATGCACACCCATGTTTATCACGGCTTTGTTCACAATAGCAAGGAGTTGGAAACAACCTAAGTGCCCATCAACAAACGAATGGATAGAGAAGCTGTGGTATATTCACACAATGGAATACTATGCTGCATTGAAAAACAAGGAACTCATGCAATATTATTCAAAATGGGTGACTCTGGAGGACATTATGCTGAGTGAAGTATCTCGGTCACGAAAGGACAAATATTGCATGATGCCACTGTTGTAAAACAGACTGACCTTGGGGTTGGGGAGAGATTGAGAAAGATGGGTTCAGTGTATACTGCATTGAAACAGATGAGGGAGAAAACTGTTTAAAAGGGATATATGATTAGGTATTTTTGTCATGACAGGAGTCCAGAGCGAAGGCTACATGGAGTGGACCTGGGTGGACACGGGGGGAGGGTTTGTAAAACAATGAAAGAATGTTTGTTTTACTTTTCCAAGAGGGTAGTGTACTAGGGGGGAGGGTTGACAGGGGAGAAAAGTGCAACAATGAATAAATGGAAATCCAGAGTCTATAAATTTTTACTGAAATTAATAAAAACAAACAAACAAAAAAAACAAAACAAAGATTCTCACCACTGCGCCAGTTGACAGCATCATGATAGATGGAGAAGAGATTGAGATTGTTAACAGCTTCAGTTTCCTTGGCTCCATAATCAACACTCTTGGCACCAGCAGCGAGGAAATCAAAAGACAAATTGCACTGGGAAAATCTGCTATCGGGAACCTCTCCAGAGTACTGAGAAGCAACAATACCAGTCTAGAGAGTAAGGTGTGCCTGAGCAGGCCATGGTCTTTGCAATTATTTGCTGTGCATCTGAGACCTGGACAGTGACTAAAAATGATAGAAAAATCAATGCCTTTGAGTTATGGTGCTGGAGAAGAGTATTGAACAATACCATGGACTGCTAAGAGAACAAACAGGTCTGTCCTGAAGAGGGTGAAACCAAGCTAGGAGGCTAGGATTCTGAAGCTCCTTCTCGTATACTTTGGGCAAGTGGCGAGGAGGAACCAATCTTTGGAGAAGGACATCATACTTGGAAGGGTTGGGGGGTGGGCAGAGCAAGAGAGGAAGACCCTGGATGAGATGGATTGACTCAATGACCAGGGTAATGGGGGTAGATGTGTCGCAGACAATGAAAATGGCACAAGATAGAACAGAGTTCAGAGCTGTTGTACATACAGGGTCACAAATGACTCAGCAGCACATGACAGTAACAACAAATGCTACTAAGTAAGCTAGCGAATCTCCTTGGTGGGTCATAAGCACCTCATTTGCATAGTCCCTCCCCAGTGATTTGATGTTATGTGCTGTCAAGTCAGTATGACTCATAGGAACCCTGTGAACAGTGGCTGTGAACCCTGCCCTATCTCTGACACTTGATCTATTTGTGTTTTTTTTTTCCACTTGATCTATTTGGTTGGGGGTCTTCCTTTCCTTCACTGACAGAGGTGGAAACTTGGCTAAGCATTATGTCCTCCTCCAAAGACTGGCCTCTGCTAACAACATGCCCAAAGTATATGAGAGGGAATTTTACCATCCTCCTTCCCAAGAAGCACACTGTTTCACTTTCTCCAGGACTGACCTGGCTAGAAGGTCAATATTAAGTACTTGACCACCCTGCACTTAGCCTGGTTGCCTGTCTCCCTTCCCCATGTCTGAGTGGCCTGCCTTTACCTTCTCCGAGGCTCTGATGAACCAGCTTCTGCATTGCTCTCAGCTTCTCTCTCCCTGAATGAATACCCACATGCCTCACTGTACCAATTTCTCCCACAGCCTGTTTCCCTTGCCTGAGTGCCAGCACCACAAAGGCAGAGCCTTTACCTGGTTGTACCCATTGGGCACTCAGCCTTTGAGGACCTCAGTGAATATTTGCTGTATGGCTGAGACACACCTCTGGACTGATAATCCTATTACTGCTTCCTTGTCCTGAGCACCCAGTGCTCGTCCTTTCTGACCTTCTGTCATCTTTCCAGCAAGACTTTATTCTTAACCCACTTTAAACTGAGGAAACTTATGGTTGCAAAAGGCAGGCTTCCCAAAGGTCACACAGAGCAACAGGAGAGGTGGAAAAGTGGGTACAAGGGCCAGTGAGGCTCAAACATGCTCATTCTCACTGCCCACCTTTGCTGGGTCCTCCCTGGTTGCCAGACAGCATTCTGTGAACTTCTCACATGTCAGTTTGTGTGTTAACGGGGTCCAGCCCCGTTAGATTGAACAGTTCCGCCAAGAGAAGGGACAAGGATGAAATGAAGACGCAGAGAGACTATCCGCTGATGGCAAGTAGCAAATCTTTATTCTCTAGACAAAGTATATATAGGCTTTTAGAAGTACCTCTGCTATAACAATTGTATTATCTCAAGTTGTCAACTATCTAGGCAATAATTAACATTTGCAAACCTCAGCACAATACAAGGGTGCTGTCCAGAATACCTTATTGTGTGCTTTAAGGAACAAATGGTTTTATTTGATAAGGACACTGCATTCTTTAAGGTTTAAGACATTTGGTCATTCTTATTTTTTTAACATCTTACTTCCTTAAGTTGATTATTGCCAAGCAGATGTTCTAGCCAAGATAGAGTTCGTTTTGCTGGTCTTACAGTACAGAGTTAGCGTGTCTCCGACAATGTATGAGCAGAGTTGAATGCCACCCCGTTCCTGAGAATAATTCACATGTGTTCCCAAGCCCCCGCACCCTTGCCCTGCCCAAGATCCCCTATAGCACTGTTGTTATTGTTGTTGTTATGTGCCGTCAAGTCGCCTGCAACTCATAGTCAGTCACCCTGTGTACAATAGTTCTGAAACCTGTCCTGTCCTGAGCCAGTCTCACTGATTCCAACACACTTACCCCCATTGCCCCAGTCACTTTATCAGCCCATCTCATCCAGGGTCTTCCTTTCTTGTACTGTCCCTCCACCCTTCTGAGCATGATGTCCTTCTCCAAGGATTGGTCCCTGCTGGCCACTTGCCTAAACTATGTGAGAGAAAGCTTCAAAATACTATCCTTCAAGGAGAAACTTGGTTTCACCCTCTCCAAGACAAACCTTGTTTTCTTGGTGGTCCATGTATGTTCAAGACTCTTCTCCAGCACCACCATTCGAAGGCATCAATTCTTCTTCTGTCATCCTTAGTCATTATCCAGCTCTCTAATACATCATAAGAAGATCATGGCTCGGATCAGGTGCACCATAATCTCTTGACTGACATTGTTGCTTCTCAGTACTCTGGACAGGTCCCTGACAGCAGATTTACCTAATGCAATTCATCTAGCAGAGACAATTTAGCTCTAAAAATAAATACATACATACGTACATATGTACGTATGTACGTACGTACGATACTTTTTAAATTTATATAATCATTCATATGTATTTTCTTTTATACAGTCATTTCTGTCCATTGTGTTTTATATAATTATTCTTGATCTATCACTTGTTTGTTTTCTCTATTGTGTTGATAAGGAAGTCAAAAGGCTATATAATTCAGGTTGGCAGCAGGATACAATTGCTTGGTCAGGACAGTTTCAGATACGTCCTCGCAGGCATCTCAGCCTTCAGCCTCACAGCTCTAAACCAGTGTTACAAAGCTCTTCATCCTGCCAATTATGGCATCTCCCCCTAGTCCTCTCACAAAAGTAGGCACAGGCTCTTAGCTCCACTTCCACAGGTCAGCTCTGTCTCACATCAGATGTCTGGTTCTCAGCTGCAGTTGCTGACTTGGAGGCCTTGGTCCAGGGGCCACAGGAATCTTGGGCCCCAAAGGCCTCGCACACTGCATTCTCTGCTTTACTGCTGGTGGTAAGAGTCTCTGTTTGTGCTACAGCAGTGGCAGCAGTGGCCTGAAGCCCCGGTCCCATCAGAGGTCTGTGAACTGCACATTCCTGTGCCAGGACTGGAAGAATAGGCTCAGTAGCAAAAGCAGGAAGCCTGTGGCCTTGGCCTTAGCCCTGTTTTTATGACCAGATGCAGAGACACAGAGACGAGGTCATGTCCAGGAGTATAGAGCTGGGAACTGGTGGGGCTGGGATTTGAATTTATAGCCCAGAGCTGTTCTTGTAGACTCTGCTTCTGACACTACTTGGGGATTGCTTTCATTGCCTTTTTAATGTGGGAAAGAAGAGGGTGTCCTAGGACAGATACTAATCAGGATATCCAGGGCTGCTTCCCTGGGATGGGCCTCCTTGCCATTTCAAGCTCCTGAGGCTGAGTCAAGGTCTCACCTGAGTCCAGACGTGGGAAAGGATTCCTGCCTTAAAGAGATCCTCATTCAGGATACAAATGCAGGTCATTCCCAGTTTACCACAGGCTTCCATCCTGGCCACTCTGTTCTAAGTTAGTTCCAACGTAAGTCAAATATTTCTTTTAAAATTTCGTTATTGTTACCTTTTATTATCAGTGTCTTTATAAATCCAATTTTTGTGTTGGGGCCTTTGAAACATATATAATGAATATACAGATACTTTTTAATACATATACCTTAAAAGCTACACGAATCATAAAATGTACTCCAATGATAAGAGTTGGGTGATGGTGGCGTTTTGTCAGTTGTGATAATCACTCCTCTTGTGGAAGGTTCTGGATCATTTGGATGATCTCTGGGGATGGGGGTTATATTTTCAGTCCAAAGATTAATGAGAGTTGTCTTTATGATATTTTTCTTTGTGTATTTCACAGTTAAGTCTCACTGCTTCTCAGATCTGCCTGTCAAGTTTAAGAAACGTGATCAGCATTTGGTTTGGGGCCCTATTTTCAAGCAGCGGAGACCCTTGATTGAGTTTAGAAAAATGAAGTCTATCTGGAGGTGTTTTGAACAGTCAGTCACACAGTTGAGCAGATGTGAGTGAACGTCTTAGAATGAGAACATCAGCAGGTTCTGTGCTATAAGCAGTGTATGTAGTGTACACATTACTAGTGAGAAGTTGTTAAATGCGCTTTGTTGTTACATGAATATGTAGGCGATTGGAGATTATCTGCAATCTGTGCTTGTTGTTTGTTGTTGTTATGTGCCATTGAGTTGCTTGCAACTCCTAGTGACCCAATGTCCAACAGCCCTAACTAAGCCTTGCTCTATCCTGTGCCAGCCTTATTTATTGTCTCTGACACATCTATTCCCACCACCCTGGTAACTGAATCAATCCATCACTTCAAGGGTATAACTCTCTTGCATGTTGCTCCACCCCTCCTTCCAGCCATGATGTCCCTCTCCAAAGATTGGTCCCCCCGCTTGCAACATGCCCAAAGTATTTTAGACGAAACTTCAGAATCCTAACCTCCAAGGAGCAGCCTGGTTTCACCCTCTTGAGGACAAAGTGTTTGTTCTCCTAACAGTCCATGGTATAGTCAATACTCTTCTCTAGCACCACAGCTCAAAGGCATTCTCTGTCATCCATAGTCATTGTCCAGCTTCCTGATGCATATGACTATGGCCTGGATCAGGTGCACCTTAGTCTCCAAACTGACAGCGTTGCCCTTCAGTACTCTGGAGAGGTCCCTGACAGCAGATTTTCCCAATGCAATTTGTCTTTTAATTTCCTGGCTGCTGGTACCAAGAGTGTTGATTGTGGAGCCAAGCAAATTTAAAGTTGTTAACAATCTCAGTTGCTTCACTGTCTGTCATGATGCTGTCAATTGGCCCAATGGTGAGAATCTTTGTTTTCATGATGATCAGCTTAAATCCTTACTTAAAGCTGCAGTCCTTGACCTTCCACAGCAAGTGCTTCAGGTACAACTCAGTTTCAGCAAGTAGGGTTGTATCATCTGCATAACGTAGATTGTTGAGCCTTCAATCTTGAGCCACACTTCTCATATAGTCCAGCCTCCTGGGTAATCTGTTCTGCATATAGATTGAAAAGGTACGGAGATGGGACACATCCCTGGCATACACCCTTCCCAATTTTGAACCATGCAGTGTTTCCTTGCCCTGTTCTGACGACTGCCTCCTGGTCTAACTATAGATTTTGCATAAGCACAATCAAGTGTTCTGATTCCCTTTCTTAGAGGTAGCCACAATCTGTAAACACAATCTGTGTTTGGAACTCTTACATCACCCAGTCTTTGGAAAGGAGCTCACGTGGCATTGCACATGTTGAGCTGCTAACTAGCAGGTCAGAAGTTCAAAGCCACCAGTAGTTTTTTGGGAGAAAGATAGGCAGTCTTCTCCAGTAGAATGCATAGCCTTGAAAACCCAACGGGAAGGTTAGAAGTGACTCGGTGGTTTCCAGTCTTTTTTCCTGCCACTCAGTCTAGGTATTGGAAACCAGCAGGGGGCAGCCTTGGCCTAGATTTCCTCCTTTATGGCACCAAGGTTAAATGCAAGCCTCTTGGGCCCTGACTACCCTTCCACCCTCCAGCCAGAGGTACAGTCACCAGCCACATCTCCTCCCCTGTTGAACAGAAACATAAAATTTGCTCACCAGGAATATGCGATGAGTAACTTGGGAGGGCTTAGTAAGCATTTGTTGCTCCTTTAGTATCTTCACATTTGACGGTTTTAATCATAGGGATGGGCTACTGTCTTGGAAAGGGCAGTCATGAGGCTGTCCAGCCTTTCTGGACTTAAGGTTTCTGGAAAGTTCCTTCCCCTCCTCCCCTCCAGAGGACAGCAGAAAAACCAACTCTTGCTGTACTTTCTTGCTGCCTGGAGTCACTCACTCTGTTAAGTGTCTGGATTACGGGAAGCACCAATGCCCTGTGCTGAAGATGGCAGCGAAGGTGTGGCTGGGCGTGGGCACTGAGCCAGCGGAGCACGCACTGGAGGAACAGTTTGCACTCATTTGCTCTTGGAGCCCCTGAAAGGGCAGAAGACAAGACAGTTTACACAGACGGCAGCATAATGGCCCTCTTTTCACAACAGGAAGTGGATGTGAGGGTGCAGCTGAGGTTCCACAACAGGGTCTGGTGAGAAACTACTCCATAACGTTTGGTGGAATTAGAAGAAATTTGACTCTCCTGTTTGTTGTTAGGTGCCTGGATAGAATATGACTAATAACGATCCTGTAAACAACAGTCCTGAACCCTGTCCTAGCCTGTGCCATCCTTACCATCTCTGAGACTTGAGCTCATTGCTGCAGTTACTGTGTCAGTCCATCTTGTTTTAGGTCTTCCTTTATTTCACTGACCTCCATCTTCCAAGCATGATGGCCCTTTCCAAGGAATGACCCCTCTCAACACATATCCAAAGTATGAGAGAAAAAGCTCCACCATCCTTATGTCCAAGGAGAACACTGGCTATACCTTCTCCGACACATATGGTGAATTTGTTTGTTCTTTTGGTATTCTATGGGAAATTCAGTGCTCTTCTCCAACATCACAACTCAAGCGTTATCATCCTTATTCATTGTCCAGCTCTCAGATGCATAGCAAGTGATTGACTCTCCTGTTCCCTCCACAAAAAACCTGAGTGAGCCTGGCTTTGTGTCTCCTCTGACCCATCTGATACTGAGTAACTGCCTCAATCGGCCTCTGCCTGATTTTCATCTTGGCCTGGGACACCCATGCTCCTGGCACCTCTATGATCAGGCAGGTCTTAGCTCAGGTGTCACCTCTACTGCAAGCTGCCCAGACCCCTTATACAGAGTTGTCCTCCAGCTCTGCCCACACCATTGCCAGGGTATGGAGCACCACGTAGCAGTGTCTCTTTTTGTCCATTTGTCATCTGTACCTTTAATGACGCCCACACCCTGAGGGCATACATGCTGAGCTGTTCTCTCCCACATCCCTGAGTCAGGGACACTGCTGGTGCCATGAGAACTGTGAGCACAGGGCCCCTGTGCCATCAGTAAAGGGAATAAGGCATATTCAGAGGGTCTGACAAGCAGAAATGTCCTCACCGTGTCGGTATGTGGGAAATAAGCCATTTCCATTAAAAAATACGAATATGCATGTGTGCATTCTACTACGTATAACCAAACCCAGACCCACTGCCATTGAGTCAGTCCTGACTCATGGTAAACCCATCAGGTTTCTGAGGCAGGAAATCTTTACTGGAGGAGACTGTGTGTGTCTTTCTCCCAACAGGACAGCTGGTAAATCCAAACTGCTTAATGCAGTATGCCACCAAATACTATATACTATATACATCATCACTTAGTTTAATCACCTCCTAGTAGAAGGCACTGACTTCGTTCCATGTTCTGGGTGCATAAACAGTGCTGGGGGAGTCCCAAAGACACCCTGCCAGGCAAGTTGGTTCCAGTGCGATTTGCAAGGCCTTTCCAGCTTCTACCAGTAGGTGGAGCTATCGACACATACAGTTACTTAGGGATGGAAAGCTAGGCGGTTTTGAGCATTGTTTTAGGGACAGAAGTAGCAGATGATGAGTGTAAGAGGCACAACAATCAAGCCAGCCATTGAGGCAACCCTGACCCTATCAGAGTTGAACTGTGCTACATAAGGTTTTTAAGAACTGTTTTTTCTGAAGCAGATCACCAGGCCTTTCTTCTGAGGCACCTCTGGGTAGACCATGAACCTCTAATTTTTTAGTTAACAATCCACTGCATTAACTTGCTCTACCACTCGACGGCACATAAACAACAAACAACAACAACCAGAGTGGGACTCCAGGACAGGGAGGAAGTACAGCCCATACAAATCAAAAGCATAGGGAATGGATACATGCTGCCCCTGCTAGTTGAGCTCTAGTACGCTCTCCAGTACCCCCAGTTTCCTTTGCTAGTCCCTTGCTTTGTCCTGTCTCTGTGACATTGAGATAACAGAAACCATCACAGTGCCCCCATCCCATGTTCGTAAGAATCACTTGGGAGCTTAATAAGACCTAGGTTTCTCGGGAAGGCCAAGGAATCTACAGCTTTGACATAGAACCGGGAGACCAGGAGAACCCTCAGGCAGGTGGAAGAGCTGTGTGCTGGTGGAAGGAGCCCGGAGCTGGTGCCCTGCTGGCAGCAGGGGCCTGTGGAAGGAGCCCGGAGCCACGAGGCCATGGCAGCTGGTGGCCTTGGGCAATGTGCCCAATATCCCCAGACCTTGATTTCCCTTTTTTGCTAAGCGATGTTGTGAGGACTATGTGTGGAAGAGCCCGTCCTATAAGCAGCCCTGAAAGTGAACACAGTCTTACTCTCCTAAGCCATGGACAGCCAGCGTTCCTCAGCTCCGAACTGCTCCTCTTTGTAAAAAGGATGACTGATTTGTAGTATAAAATCATAAAATTCAATATGCTCATTTGGAAAAATGAAGACCCACAGACTCAAGCACAGACCTTTTTAAATTTTTTTATTCTGGGGAGGGGGGTGGGCTGTGTGTGTCTAATTCGCAAAGGTGAAAACCAAGTTGCTTCGTTGTGCTGGTGAAGGGTGGCCATGATGTGTACTTTATGGAAACACCTTATGGCAACATGTGTCAAAACCTTGCTCCTTTGATTCTAGAAGTGATCTCAAATACAGAAAAAAGTAAAAGCGCATCTTATCACAGAATTATTTTCACTATGTGAAAACCCACTAGGGTCAACTCTTGGTCCGTTCTGACTGTGTGGTACACACAAGTGATGCTATAAGAGAAATACCACAAGTGCATGGTCTTAACAAATAGAAATGTATTTCTCACAGTTTTAGGAGGCCAAAAGTTCAAGTTCAGAGCACCAAGTCTAGCAGAAGGTTTTCTTTCTCCCTATGCCATGGGGAAGATCCTGGTCTTCTTTCAATATAGAGACCCTCAGCTCCTGGCTCTTCTTTCTTGGTGGTAATTAGGTCCCTCCTTTTCTGTTCCCTTCCTTTCCTTTTTATCCCTTATGAGATAAAAGGTTCTGTAGGCCATATACCCCTGGGAACCTCCCCTTAAATCATATCAGGGCTGAGACCTGAGTAAGGAAAGGCATTGCAGCTAGCTCACTCTCTTCTCTCCTGGCTGCGTGGCTGACCACATCCATCATGGAGGGTGATTACATCATTACATAACTGCCAAATCACAGAGAACCAGCATCACTCAACCCAAACTGACACATAATGGGGTTGGGGTCTAATTCAATTCATTAAAAATGTTTATATGAAACATATTTGGGGTTGACCCAAATTACATCCACTTCCATAAATAGCTTGCCTCGGGGAAACCCTACAAACGTGGAGAAAGGATGAAAGTCACGCAACTGTCGAGGACTTTCGTTCATAGGGTCGCTATGAGTAGCCTACGACTCAACGGCATTTAACAACAACAACATGTAACTATTAAAAATGTTTTTCCAGTGGTATACCATGGGGACTGGGGGATAGAAAATGTCACCAAAAATACAGTGTGCTGTCAAGTTAATTGAGTCTCATAGCAGCTCTAGAAGAGAGTAGAACAATTTCACAGGACTTTCTGGACTGCAGTGTCCATGGAGCAGCTCACTAGGTATTTTGTCTCTTGAAACAACTGGAGAGTAAACCAATGCTGACCTTTCAGTTACTAGCCATGCACTTAACTATTATGCTACTAGGGCTCCTTACATTATATGGAAACTAAATATGCGTTAACATATGAATGGGTCAACAGAATGTAGTCTATCCATGTGATGGAATATTTGTTATTGTTATGCACCATCAAGTCTCATAAGACTCATAGTGACCCTGTGAACAACAGATCTGAACCCTGGCCTGTCCTGTGCCATCCTCGTCATCTCATCAACATGAGCCCGTTGCAGCAGTCACCATGTCAGTCCATCTTGTTGAGGATCTTTCTCTCTTTCTCTTACCTTCTACGTTGCCAAGCATGATGTCTCTTTCCGAGGAATAGAGCCTCCTAACAACACGCTCAAAGTGTGTGATATGAAGCTTTACCCTCCTTGCCTCCACGGAGCACTCTGGCTGTATTTTCTCTAAGACAATATCTGTTTGCTCTTTTTGCAGTTCATGAGATATTCAGTACTCTTTTCCAACACTATAACTCAAAGGTATCGATTCAGCCTTATTCGTTGTCCAGCTCGAAGATGCGTAGCTGTTGTTTGTTGTAGGTTTTTGCTGTGGAGTCAGAAAACTTGGTGTCAGTCTTCCTCTGAGTTTAGGAGATCCTCAGTACAGAGTCCCTCAGCTCCTAGCTCTTCTTTCTTGGTGGCAAGGTCCCTCCTTTTTTGTTCTCCACCCTCTCCTTTTATCTCTTGTGAAATAAAAAGTTCTTTAAGCCACACCTCCCAAGAGAACCTCCCCTTAAATCAGATGCATAGCAAGTAATTTGAAAAAAACCATTGCCTTTATTGGGCACGCCTTACTCTTTAAACAGACATCTTTGCTCTTCAGTACTTTGAAAAGGTCCCTGATAGCAGACTTTCCCATTGCAATGTTTCTTTTGATTTCTTGACTTCTGGTGCCAAAAGTGTTGACAGTCATAAAGACGATTGAAACCCTGAAATATGCTATGGTATTAAAGGAACCTTGGCAAAGATTATACTGAGTGAAATAAGTCCCTCACAGAAGAACAAATACTCTATGACCCTACTTGTATGAAACATTGTTATGTACAGTTTAGTTGGAACCGTCTCATAGTTGACCTTCCAGCAGGTTTTCTGAGGTTTTCTTTAAATTGCATGGAAGGAGATTGCTTGTCTTTCTCCTGTGGAGCAGCTTGTGGATTTGAACCACATGTCTTCAGATTGACAGTATAACGCCTTGCCATTCAGCCAATGTAAAGAAGCCAACACTGCATGATTCAGGATCAGGAAAGCTGTTGCATCAGGGATGCATTCTATCTCCATACTTTTTCTTTTCTTTCTCTCTCTCTCTTTTTTTTTTTAGATTTAATGAAAGTTTATAGAGAACTTAGATTTCCATTCATTCATTGTTGCGCATCTCCAAACCTTTTCAACCTTTATGCAGAACAGATCATTCAGGAGGCTGGACTTTATGAAGAGGAATGTGGCATCAGGATTGGAGGAAGACTCATCAACAAACTGTATTATGTAGATTACACAACCTTGCTTGTTGAAACTGAGGAGGACATGAGGTGTTTGCTGCAGAAGGTCAAGGACTGTAGTCTTCTATATGGATTGAAGCTCAACATCAAGAAAAAGATTCTCACCACTGGGCAATTGGCAGCACCATAATAGATGGAGAAGAGATTGAGATTATTAGCTTGCTTGGGTCCACAACCAACACTCTTGGCACCAGCAGTCAGGAAATCTAAAGACGAATTGCATTGGGAAAGTCTGCTGTCAGGGACCTCTCCAGAGTACTAAAGAGCAATGATGTCAGTCTGGAGACTAAGGTGCTCCTAATCTAGGCCATGATCTTTGCATTTACTTACTATGCATCCGAGAGCTAGACAATAACTATGCGTGATAAAAGAAAGATTGATGCCTTTGAGTTGTGGTGCTGGGGAAGAGGAGTATTGAACATACCGTGGACTGCTAGGAAAACAAACAGGTCTGTCCTAAAGAGGGTAAAATCAGGCTGCTCCCTGAAGGCAAGAATTTTTAAACTCTGTCTCACATACTCTGGGCCTGTGGCCAGGAGGGGCCTGTCCTTGGAGAAGGACATCATGGTTGGAAGGATGGAGGGGAACAGTGCAGGAGAGTAAGACCCAGGATGAGATAGATGGACTCAGTGACTGGAGAAATGGGATTAGGCCTCTCAGAGATGATGAGATTGGCTCTGGTTAGGGCAGGGTTCAGAGCTAATGTACATAGGGTCACCATGAGTCACAGATGACTTGACAGCACATAACAACAACAACCAGAGGTATAGAGAAGGAGAATCTTTTCATAAGGGGCACTGAGTTTCTGTTAATGGTAGTAGAGTCATTTGGAAAAAGATAATGATGTTGGTGGTACAGCATATTGAATGTAACTGATGTCACCAGATTGTTACTGTTCTTAGATGCCGTCAAATTTTGACTCATAGGAACCTCACACACAGCAGAATAAAACACACCCTGACCTGCACCATCCCCGCAGTTACTCCTGCAGTTCAGTCCTGCATCCAGTGTCAGTTCACCTGAAGATTCTCCTCCTTTTTCACTGATGCTCTACCAAGCATCATATCCTTCTCCAGGAATTCATTGATCTCTCCTGCTAACATGACCAGACTCCATGAGATAAATCTTGCTGTCCTTACTCCTAAGGAGCTTTTGGCTGGGCTTCTTCTAAGGCAGTTACACTGGCCCTTCAGGCAGGTCATTGTAGTCAGTATTCTTCAGATGCTGCTCTCTTGACCCCGTGCTGGTTGTCAGGATGTTTCTTGTTGGACTTACACCCAATGCAATATGTACTTTGATTTTTTTTTTTTAACCACTGCTACCATGGCATTGGTTGTAGTTCCAGGTAAAATCCTTGGCAATGTTAATCTTTTCTCCATTTGTTGTAATATTACTTACTGGACCAGTTGTGAGGATTTTTTGTTGCGGGGAGGCACATACCGAAGGCAGTAGTGGTTGGGTGATCTTCATCAGTAAGTGCTTCAAGTCTTCTTTGCTTTCAAGTAAGCAGGGCTGTTTTGTCTGCATTTTACAAGGTGTTGATGAGTCTTCCTCTGACATTGATGTTGATGTCTTCGTCTAGTCCAACTTCATGCAGTTACTGAATTCTACATGTAAGAATTGTTGAATTAGCCAGTGTTTTATTAGCTTTATTTTTTTACCACAGTAAACATATTATTAAAGTGAAAGGTCTCAAAACACCTACATATAGTAGTTAAAAAAATATATATCTTCAGAAGATATCACTAAGAGAGAAAAAAGAGAGGGGTGTAGCGACCTGTGTAGTATCTGTTATGTGGAAAGCCCCAGAAGAATTCACTTGGTTGATGGGCAGAGAAATTCTGTCCAATTTTTCACACGGAACAGGTAATATTGGTTCCCCAGGGAGCTTCTGTGTGGCCTGGGACAGGGATGAGGGGCAGATATGGGCCCTTATAATCTTTATTCTTTTTTGAATTTTGAATCATGAGACTAGTTCACCTGTTTGAAGGATAAACTACACAAATTAAATGTAAAGAGAAAGAAGAGTGACTGCCAGGAATGTGTTTAAACACAGATGAGCTCTTTTTTTCTCCACGATGAGGGGAGAGAGCAGAATATGAAAGAATATATTTAGGTTTTTGCACAACTATATGAGACTCAAGCTGTGGAACAAGGAGCCAGGCATACAAACCAGTGAACCAACACAACTCTATTCTTAGGGGAAAAGCCTAGAAAGAAATCTCCCAAAATAGCCACAGTGGTTATCTTTGGATCAGGGGAGTGACTTTCTCTTTTCTCTTCTCTTTACTTATCCAAGATTTTCTATAATGAGTATGATTTTGGTTTTTACTTTTTGTTATGCAAGTAATACACATTTGTTGGAGAAAAATTAGATACAGGAAATTTTTAAAAATCATCCCTAATGCTGGATAATCATTGCCAATTGATTTCATGTGCTCCCTTTGGGTTTTGTGCTTAAATGTATGTTGTTTTTGGGTGCTATGGATTCTATGTCAGGTCATAGTGACCCCATGTGACAGAGGAGAAGTGGCCTGGAGGGTTTCCTGGGCCATAGTCTTTATGACTGCAGATTCCAGGGTCTTTTCTCCTGTGGATAGGTTTGAACCCCTGAGCTTTCAGTTAGAAGCTAAGTGCTCAATCATGATGACAGGACTCCTTTTAAATGTATGATAAGTGAAGTCCCTCAAAGAGTTCAGTTTCCTAAATGTATCTATCATGAGTGAATTGCATTATTTTTTACCTTGGAAATAAAGGCAGTTTATATCTACCAACTTTTATCTATCTGTGTTAGATTAAGCTGGTCTGAGTTGTACTGGACTGGGTTGAGTTGGGTTGACTGGGGATGAGCTGGGCTGGTGTGGGGTGAACTGTACTTAGTTGGCTTGGGCTGAACTGGACTGGATGAATGAGACTTTGTACAATTGGGCAGGGGTGAACTGGTCGGGGCTAGCTTGGCTTGGTGTGACCTTTCCATCTTTGGTGTCCACAGGAGCGCTGTGTGGCTGCTCTGGCCCGCGTTGAGCGCACCGACTTCCTGTCACCCATGTGCATTGGTGAGGTGGCCCATGTCAGCGCTGAGATTACCTATACCTCCAAGCACTCTGTGGAAGTCCAGGTCAACGTGATGTCTGAAAACATCCTCACAGGTAACTTCTGGATACATGGCACCCAGAGAACTTGGCTGGGAATGGCAGTGACAGACAGCAACAGGGATAATGAATGCATTAGTAGCAGTTAACACTTCCTGGGTACATTCTCTGCCCAAAGGGGCCCTAGTGGTGCAGTGGATTAAACATTGGGCTGCTAACCTAAAATATTGGCTGCTTTACTCCACCAGCCACCTCACAGGAGAAAAATGACAGTCTTCTTCCATAAAGATTTACAGCCTTGGAAACCCCAACAGGCAGCTCTCTGTCCTCCAGAGTCTCAACTCCCCTGCACTGGGTTTAATTATTGTGTCCGGAGGTGGATTCCAGCCCTATCGTGTGGCCTGGCTCAATGTCCTCTGCTCAGCGGCCCTTTTGGTCCTAGGCAGGGGTGGGGCCTGTTCCTTTATTCACCCGCCCCTGCTGTGATGGCCCTTTCTGTGCCTGGTGAGGGCCTTGGTACCATGAAGGATTCACCAAAGGGTCTGTTGTGGGCCCTCTCTGCTCCCCTGAACCTTAGAACCCAAGCTTAGATGGAAGTTCACTGACAAACCTTTGACTCTGGTCTGATCTGAATATTCTCTCTTCCTGGCCATGGTAACCATGGAAACCCCTTTTCATCTTCCCACTTGGCTCCGCAGGCGAGTGTGGTGGCGCTGGTGCTAACACGCACCCGCACACGCTTCTTTTTATAACTGCGCTTGTAATGAGGGAGGCAGCCTCTTCCTTTGTCCTGGGCTTCCTGCAGACTCCTGCTGCCCGGATCCCCGGCCATCCTGTAGCCTGGATGCAAGTGAAGGTGCTACCTGACTCGTGTCCCCCTCTTCCTGGCTTGACCCCTCTTGCTGGATGTCTGCCCTGCCCTGTGCTGTACGCGCTCTGTAGGGGTGGACAGCTGTTTTCCTATAGGCTGGACTGGGGCATTGTCTCCACTGAACCACCCTGCAGGCATCAGTAGAATGGGTCAGTGACACTACAGGACTGTTCACCTCACAAGGCCTAGGTGCAAGGGGCAGGCGCATTGTGCTTATCTCCACCCATTGGGACCTCTCAGTGCCCGCTTCCAGAGGCCAGGGTCCTGTCTCAGACTATGACAGAGAAGGGTGCCCACACACTCTGTTCTATACTGAGGACTATGACTGAGCCAGGATTAGGCTCCATGCGGGAATGGGTCCAGTCCCTATCTGCTCTCCAGACCCTATTTGCCCCAGCCGTTGGGTTGGCAGAGCTGGGGGTGAGCCTACGCCCCAACCTTACAGAGTGTCTTCCAGTTTCCTCTCCTGCCCGTTGATAGCTCATCTGTAGAAGCTGTGCTAGGAGGACCACTCCTTCAGCATAGACAGTCCTTGTCACCAAAGCGCCTTTCTAGCATTGCAGGAGATGCAGCCTCAGAGGAAAGCTACTGGACAAAAAGGACGCAAGAGGTGGCAGGGGGATAGAAAGAGGATGATGGGACACTTCTGTCCTGGCTGGAGGGGTGCACTGAGGACACTGTGTCTCCATCAGGCACCAAGAAAGTGGGAGGAAGAGCGGAGACTGGGGAGTCACAGCAGACGGCTGGATGGAGGGCGAGTCTGGAGGTGCCTGCTTCTCCAGGGAAAGAGGGGCAGCTGTCTCTGTCTGGACCTCTCTGAGCGGCTAACTTTGGGAGAGAAGAAACAGAAGGTGTGGGGCGGAAGGAGACCCAGGACACGCCTTCCCACACACTGTCATCCACTTCTGGCCGCTGCCGACTGGAAGCTCAAGGCTCGTTTTGCCTCACTTGCTCCACCGTGAGGTGGGGCTCTGGCATCGCCAGGTGTGTAGCCCACCTGAAGCAGGACCTTTGACCATCTCCAGCCTAGGATCAAAGTTTCATCTCTGTGCCCCCTCCTTCAGGAAACCATCTCAGTCCCTTCAGTGTTGTCCCCCGCTCCCATGTCTGTTGTTTGTATCTTAGCAACGGTTTCTGAAGCTGAGCTGGCAGTTTGTGTCCCATTCCTGCAGTGCAGCTGAAGGGATGATACTAGCATCCGGTGGCTAGTGGGTAAGGATGCTACTTCTTGTCTTACAAAGCCCAGGATGGCCCGGCAGCAAAGAACCATCTGGTCCAGTGTGCCAGTTATCTGTGGTGGAGAAAGCCTCTCTACATCGTGATGATGAGGCTCATTTCTTCCCTCTTGAGCATCTTCCGTTGATGCAGAATAGGCAAGGAATCGTCAGTAACTGAAGAGGGAATGCTTGAATGAACGAGTGAGTAAATGAAAGGCCCCGGGAAAACCTGGGTTTCCACGCTGACATGGAAAGCCATCAGAATTCCAACTAAAAGAACAGCATGGTCTGACTCATATTTTCAAAAGCTCGCTCACGTTTGGGGGATGAGATGCACACAGGCAGCCAGGAAGCTCTTGGAATTGGCGAGTGGCGAGAGGTTCCTGTGCCCCATGGGTGAAGACTCGTCTCCGCCTCCCCGAGCACTCCTCCTCTAAAGCCCTCGCCTTGTTCCTTCACTAGAGGGCAGAGTCTAAGCCCTCTGACAGGGAGAGCACCTCCAGGAACCCACAGTGCTGGCCCCACTCCATGCTCACCCCTCTCATCTCTGTATTTCCTCGCCCTTATTTGTTTCTCTTCTCTCCTCTTGGTGTCTGTACTTCTGTCCCTCTCTTTATCTCTGCCATCTCTCTGTGTTTCAGATTGTGCAAGTCTCTTTATTATTTTAACCATGTGTCTCTCGGTCTTTCTGTTTTCCTCTCACTAGAACGTGAACCCAACAAACACAGAAGCTGTGGTACCCTCAACATGATGCCCGACTCCTCATAAATACTGGCCAAATGGATGAGTAGGTGCTGAGAGATAAGGAGACTGAGGGTCTAGGTGGCCTGGCTGTACAACCAGGGTCATTAGTCTAGACATGACTGAATCACCAAGCTGCCCTTGTGATGCCTGTGGATATTTTTCTTCCTTGAGAGGGTAGGGATCCCCAGTTTTGTGACTGTCCTTCAGTTTGGGCCATGTTGCCCATCACAAGGAGGTCCAGTGAGTGAACAAGTGCTTGCTCAGGCAGACACCCCACAAACCTTTGCCTCTGCGACGGCTCATTCATCTCCAGCAACTGTCAAAATATTAAGCTAACTAGGACGTGATTGCTGCGAATCGCTCCAGAAAATAGCTGGTAGCTTTTAAGATTTTAAAATAGATGTTTCTAAAGCTGCAGTTGTCTTTTGATGGCTTTATTAAATGATTGAGAAAGTACAATTAGCATGTTTTGCCTCATTTGCTCCGCGTTGTTCATTTAGATCTAGAAGAGGGCCACTCCAGGTTTCCATGGGAACCAGCTTGTCAGGCTGGTTCTGGCTGAGGCAAACAGGAAATCTTTATTCCCAAAAGCAGCTTGTCAGTTCCATTCGCAGTCAAAGTGCAGTGAAAATATTTCCTGTATTATTTGCCTGTCAATCCAAAGCGCAGGGAGCCCGTTGGCCTGACAGCGCAGCCGTGTCCAGCTGGAACGGTGGCCGGGTGTGCAGAGCAGGAGGGGGGGAACCCAGCAGCCGCCCCCATGAGCTTCCTTGTCCTGGCGGCCGCTGCTTAATTGACCCTCTGGGGATTGACATGGTGCCTGGGGCAGTGTTTAGTAGGAAGCTGGCACCAAAGGCCCGAGTTCATCTTGAGAGGCAGGTCAGAGGGAGACCTGGACATCAGCACCTCAGGACTCTGAGACGACTCTCTTTCTGTATCCTTCCCTGCTATCCTCAGCAGTCTGCCTACCCCACTCTCCCCCACAATGGGATCTTCCACATGAAAGGAGCTCTTTCTAAAAGACACCCTTGCAAATACTTACCTAACACTTAGAATGATCGGTATTATAGATGCCACTGAGTTGCTGTGTGACCTTCTGCTGACCCATTGGCCTCTCTGGGCTTTGAGCTCCTGCCTTATAAATCCATGAGTGGGATTCTTAGCCCAGGTACACCTCTCCTCTCTGGCAGCTTTACCGTGGTGCCTGTGTCTCAAGGAAGATTCTTTATCTGTAAGTCTAGTGGGGAACCAGCAGCCCATAGTTCATCTCTTGGCACCTGGAAGCTCCTGGATTGGCACTCTAAATGCACTGGCAGCAAATCATGTATCTCAGGTGCCACCTCCCACATTGAAGGAGAGGGGGTTGAGGAAGTTCCCCAGGTGGCAAGACAGGCCTTTGATGACCTGGACCCCGCAGCCAGTCTGTATCTGTGGGTGGGGAGCAGAGACACAGAGGTCTTTGAGAGGGAGGTCCTTCTGGGCTCTTCTGTGTGGAAGGGGTTCCTCTCCGTGATTTTAAGTGGGTGAGCAGTTGTATCAGAACCTTTCCTGTCTGAGTGTTCTGCATTTGGAATGAAACAACAGCTGTGCATGAATGCGGAGACTAAGCCGGTGAGGTAGTGGCTCCAGCCTGCATGTCTTCTTGGCTTTTTGCACAGCGAGGATGGTCCTCCCACAATCTAGGGGGTGCCTCTGTATGGGCATCTCCTCACAGGGTCTGGAGGAGAGTACACAGCCAAGTCCTCCTCCTCTCAGGGAGTCCATGGGGGATGCAAATGGTTAATACACTCCGCTGCTAACAAAGGTGGAGGTCCAGTCCACCCAGAGGTACCTTAGGAGAAAGACCTGGCTATCCACTTTTGAAAAATCAGCCCCTGAAAATTTTGCGGAACACAGTTCTCCTCTGGCTGCCTTGAGTTGAGGTTGGCATAATGGCAGCTGGTCTTCCTTCAGAAGATCCTCTACCTCAAGTAGGATGCGGAGACTTCATCTCACATATGTGGGGCATGTTATCAGGTGGGGTCATCCCCTTGAGAAAGACAGGCTGCTTGGTAGAGGGCAAACCTTCTGAGAGATGGAATGACAGAGACTGCAACAGGGGCCTTGATGACAGCAGAGACTGAAGACAGTACAGGATTGACCATGGTCCCGACCCCTTGTACATTGCGTCGCTATGAGCCAGGGCCACCGTGACAGCACTTCACAGTAACAACATCCCTCGTATACCACATGAGACGTAGAACTGTGTGACCACATATGGGCGAGAACAGGATGACAGTGGCCATGGGTTCCTTCAGGCAGTCCCAGGGAAGCTGCTTCACCCGAGTGAATTCAGGCTCCATGCTGGACTGTGTTAAGGACATGGCGGCACCTCCTTCTGACTCAGGATGGAATGTAGGGTCGGAGCTGAGGGGCCAGCAGTGGGAAAGCCATGATGCAGGGTAATCCTGTTGGCTCATTCATGACCATGTGCCTTCAGTGCTGAGCAGTGTAGAGGCAGCTCACTGCACTGATCCCTCCCCTTACTCCCGACCAGTGTTCTCACCCGCTCGCTTTCTCATCCCAACCCTTGTACTCACCCGCCCACTTACTCATTAGCTGACCTTTCAGTGAGTTTTCAGGAGGCTGTAAATCTCAGGGGAGGAGACTGCCCTTGTTTCTCCAGCAGAGTCACTTGTGGATTCATACCAGCAGAGGGGTTAGCAGGGCAGCTCCCTATAGACTATACCTCCCGGACTCCCTGCCTGTGTAATATATGATAAACAAACACCAGGCTGCCTGGGGCGCTGCACACAGGTGCAGATGTTCCACGTTAGAAAGCTGACAAGCTCAGACCACCCCTGCTGGAACCATAGGGTCTGGAATCTTTCCATTTGGTTCCAGAAGGAAAACCATCTTGCCATGGGCTGCTGGACTCAGGCCCCCAAATGTGGGTGGGAGGCTCCCACGGGGGCGGGTCCAGGCCACATAGAGTCTTCTTAGGGCCTTAACTGTGGACCTTAGAGTCTCTTCCACAGTGCACCTCCCTGGGGGCTGGAGGGCAGGGAGGCGGTGGAAATGCAGTGGTATTTTAACTGCTGGAAAGGGTGGTGCTGGGTGGCTACCCCACTCCACCCTGTTCTTCTCTCATGTGCATTTCTTCTCTTAAGGTACCAAAAAATTGACCAACAAGGCCACCCTCTGGTATGTTCCCCTGTCGCTGAAGAACGTAGACAAGGTCCTCGAGGTGCCCCCTGTTGTGGTAAGGTGACTCCTTTCCCTTCTCTCCATTGTGGGGACTTTTTTAGCTCAGTGGTGCTTCAGCAATGCTAATGCTATTCCCAGAGTGAGGTGAGGGGCCAGCTGCCTGCAGACAGGTGGGCCCTGAAGACCCATGAAGCACAGAGAGGGGGTAGTGGAGTGACGGTTCTGAATGTCTAGAATCTTCGAGTGCATGATCCGTCCATGCTGGGAGTGAAATGCAGGGCAGTCCAGAAGCCTGGACCTCTCCATGAGGAAAGGCCAGGGATGGGTGAGGAGGGGAGAAGGGACGTTTCCTCCGTCGAGAGCTGGGACTGCCAGGTTTCTGTCCTTGGCAGCATTTTCTTCATGGCCTCGTGAGCTGGCTGTGGAATGAGTGTTCAGACGTCCCTCATTCACCTTTTTCTCTCACTTCTGCCCCCTTGCTGGGCACCTACCTTTACCCTGGGTTTCTCTCACCTGGATGTTGCGGGGCACAGATGGTCTCCATGGAGAGTTATTTGTTCTGAGGTCTGCCTCAGGTGGCCTGAGGAAGCCTCATCTCAATTATAGAGGACAAACACTTGGTGAGAGCGCTTTATGCCACTCCCTGAAGGTGCCCCCTTACCTCCTTCTCCTGAAGGCAACTGTCCACTCGGTTTTCTAGGGAGCCGCTGCATCCACTCCCACACTTGCACCAAGAGGCCTACGGGGACCTCTCAGCAGGGAGCTTCTCACATGCTTGAGAACCACATAAAATTCCTTTTCAGAAATCAGAGCTGAAAACCAGCTTTTCAGGGTTCACTTGGCCACTCTGTCCTCTTGTAAACCTATCAAGGAAATCAGCACGTCTCTAATTCTGACACTTCGTGTTCCTTCCTGTACCGTCCCCCTCCTTAGTTGGGCCTTTCCCTCCCACCACCACACCACCACCTCCAGCCTGCCTCTCAGCTCTGTCTGTGGGTTCTTTCCAGGGCCTTGGGCCATACAGGGCTGGTGGGGGCGCTCCCTCCTGCCACCTCAGATGTAGACTGGAGGATGCTCCCTGTGGCTGGCTTTCTGCCACCCCTTCCTGTCTCCAGCTTCACGTCAGGGCCCCGGGCACTGTCACAGCCAGTGAAGTGTCTTTCTGGGCCAGGCTGTCTGCGAGTTCCAGCTGTGGTTTGGTCTAGATTTTCTTTCTAATCGTGGTGATAGGGAAGCCCTCTCCAGGCTTTAAAAAAAGGGGGGTGGTGTCTTGTCCTTTTGAGCCAATTATGGTCTTATTGGGTCCTGCAAGGTTGGGGTGGCAACACCCTCAGTATCAGTGGAGTCTCCCATTTCACAAGGAAGAGAGTGGCCGGGTGGGTTCCTGGGCGAGGGCGGTCAGATGGCTCATATGGGTCATACGTGCTGCCTGCACCAGCCCCATGCGCGCGCGTGCACGTGTGCACACACACTCTCACACCTGCTCACACATGTTCACACACTTACAAACCCACTAACATGCTCTCACACTCATTCAGCTACATCCACATACTCATGTGTTCATTCACTCTCACACTCACTGATTCACACTTTTGTTCACAGCATACTGGTCCATGCTCACACAGGGAAGCATTCACACGTACTGACTTGCTCTTGTGTCCTCACTCTCACGTCCACCCTCACACTCATGTCTGGACTCCAGTACATGTTTACACAGTCACTCATGCTCACTCACTCCTTCCATGTGGGTCTGCCTTCCCCCCTCCCTGCCTCCTGCCCGTCGCTTGAGACGAGAACTCTGCTCACTTTACCCAGTGCTGCCTGGAGGTTTCCGATACCCCAGAAGCAAGAATAAGCCCATGGCACAGTAACCCTTCTCTTCAGAAATGTTAGTCTTGTATCATCTCTCCCACTGAACTCGGTTTTTTAAATTTTATTTTATACTGGTTTACATACAAAGTTCATTTAAATTGTTTTTCACACCGAACCTTTCCCCTTTCCTTTACCAATCCCTCCCTCCACCAATCAAAGTGTGCAACCTTATGTTTAAGCATACCCTCTTCCCCCCCTACAATAATGGTCCCATACAGTATTTTTCTTTATGAGACTAAGTTAGTTCACTCAGCATAATGCTCTCCAGTCTCTCCCATGCTAGGTAGCAATTTACAGAATCATTGTGCCTGCCTGCTGCATAGTATTCCATTGTGTGAATGTACCATAATTTTTTAATCCATTCTATTGTGGTTGGGCATTTGGGCTGTTTCCATGTTCTTGCTATGGTGAATAATGCTGCTATGAGCATTGGTGTACAAGTCTCTATTTGTGCCTCAGTTCTCATTTTCTCAGAGTATATGCCAAGCAGTGGAATAGCTGGGTCAAATGAAATCTCTGTGTTCAACTTTTTGAGTAAATGCTAAACTGCCTTCCAGCGTGGTTGTACCATTATACAATCCTGCCAATGGTGTATAAGAGTTCCTATCTCACCACATCCTCTCCAGCATTTATTACTTTCTGCCCTGCTAAACTTTGCCACTGCTACAGGGGTAAGATCGTATCTCATTGTGGTTTTGATTTGCATTTCTTCATATGTCTGTTGGCCATCTGAATGTCCTCCTCTGTGAAAAGTCTTTCCATGTCTTTTGCCCATTTTGTAATTGGGTTATCAGTGTTTTTGTTTTGGAGGCCCTGTGAGATCCTGTAAACTTTCATTATGAAACTCTTGTCTAAGATGATATTGCCAAATATTTGTTCCTAGTCATTAGGTTTTCTTTTCACCCTGTTGGAAAAAGTTTTTGATGAGCACAGAGATTTAATCTTTAAATGTCATAAATTTTATCCTCTTCAGATTGTGCATTTCTGGCTGTATTTGGCAGTTGCTTTATACCGTAGAGTAGGTCTTCTGAGCTCGGTCCCAGTTTGTCTCTTATGAGGTTTGGGGCTTCATTCCGAGTTCACTGGTCCACCTTGAGTTGATTTTTGTGTATGGAGTGAGATGTGCATCCCGTTTCAGCTTTCTGCAGGTAGCAGTTCAGTTTTGCCGGCACATTTTGTTGAAGAGGTTGTCATTTCCCCATTTGATGTGTTTCCTTTCCTTGGGTCCATTTCTGGGTTCTCCCCCACTAAACTCTTGATGCTAAAATAGCTGCATCACAGGTAAATTCTCTGACACCTTCCTTGAACTGATTGATTTTGAAAATGCTATACAGTTCTGAAATGTGTTCCAGGCCATGTCTCTAAGACTTCAGCTTTGCACACTACATCATAAAGGATGATACTGTAGGAACTTCCTGGTTGAGCATATTAACATCTGCTGTGTGTTTGATGCTCAGGGCTGATGTGTTGAGAGCTGGTTGATCTGTGACCAGTAGAGGTGGAAGGACACGCTAGATGCTGGGGTTCCATCCCAAGAACTCTTGTGTCCATATACCCCCCAATCCTATACTCCACGCCTAGTAATTGGTGAACTCCCTCCCACATCCTGAGGGGTTGCCATTTCATCCTTTTATGTAGTTGGATTTGCTTTGACACAAATGTCAACTTTGCCCTTTGTTGGAGAAAGAGTTGAAACTGTTACACTGAGCTGCAGCTGAGAAAGCTCCAGATGGGCGAAGCCAGGGGTCCACAGCTGCAGCTGCTGCTTGTATTTATTTGTGCTTCTCCCCTATGCGTGCTGGGCCCACGTATCAGCCTCGGGTTGCATTTGAAATTTAGGTCTGCTGCTCTGACTAGTGGGGACCGTCCAGGGCCTGGACTGGGCCAGTTGGCCACCTCAGCAACTCTCACTGGTTCTGATGTCAAGACAGATTGGTTTAGGAAAGTCTGCTGTCAGGGACCACTCTAAAGTGATAAAGCAAAGATGTCAGTCTAGAGACTAAGGTGCCCCTGATCCAGGCCATGATCTTCACAGTTACTTTTAATATGCATTAGCGATCTGGACAATGACCATAGATGACAGAAGTAGAATTGATACCTTTGACCCACGGTGCTGGAGAAGAGTGTTGAACATATATACTATGAACTGCCAAGAGAACAAACAGGTTTGTCCTGGAGAGAGTCAAACCAAGTTGCTCTTTGGAGGCAAGGATTTTGAAGCTCCATCTTCAAAATATATGTGTATTTTGGGCATGTTGCCAGAAGGGATCAATCCTTGGAGAAAGGACATCATGCTTGGAAGGGTGGAGGGACAGTACAGGAGAGGAAAACCCTAGATGAGATTGATTGACACAGTGACGAGGATAATGGGGGCAGGTGGGTCGGAGACAGTGAAATTGGCTCAGGATAGGACAGAGTTCAAAGTTGTTGTACATAGGGTCGCTATGAATAGCAGGCAATTTGACAGCACATAACAACAACTGGAGGGCCGAGCAGAGAGCTTCTTCTGTCCTCTAACCTCCCATCAGACTCTTGTTAGATAACTATCTAGGAAAGCGCCTCTCTGTATATGGATATGTAGGAATAGATGGTATACCAATTGACATATTTCGGTTAACAGATGCTGCCCTGGATGTGCTCACCAAGTTGTGCCAAGAAATCTGGAGAACGACCACTTGGCCAACTGACTGGAAGAGATCGATATTTGTTCCT
>NW_006399795.1:9028638-9033644 GCF_000299155.1 Elephantulus edwardii
ATGAGGTGGATTGATTCAGTGACTGGGATAATTGGGATGAGAGTGTCAGAGACGGTGCGATTGGCACAGGACAGAGCGGAGTTTAGGGCTGATGTACATAGGGTCGCTATGAGTCGCAAGCGATTCGATGGCACTTAACAACAGCAACAACATGTGTAGCTACATGTAGTTATACACACATTTATAAGTAACCCTTTCACACTTCTGCATATAACATATACACATGTCTCACACACCCATAACAATACCTCTCATAGAGACACACATCTCTCGCTCACACACGTCGTACAGCCATATAGATATCACAGACATTCATATAAATCGTATACAGATATCTCTCACACATAAATCTATACACACAACTAGCAGTTATTTGTCATACACGTAGATATTCCACACATATTATCATCCACGTGGCTGGATAGATATCACATACATGTATTTCCCACATATCTATATCTCTCACAGACATGTAGAAAGCACACATTTATAAATGCTTGACATGCGTGTGTCTCTCTCTCTCTCACACACACACACACACACACACACACACACACACACACACGTCTACAGGTGAATCCACACACACAGATGAATTTATTGGAGATGTATCTTGTTCTTTCCTGAGTGGAAGCCCATCAAGGATCCAGTTAGTGCAGGCCTTTTGCACTTTGCCCCACTTTCCTCCTAGCAGGGAATTCTTCTTTCCCAACAAACAGGAAGTCTTGGTGGCCCTGTGATGGGGAAGGAGGCCAGTGTGGTGGCTAGAGGGACAGCTGCAGCCCTGGAGGGGCCGGACTGCTCCTTAGAGAGCACATTCTTATTTCTATGACATGTCAGTGGGTTTTGTAGGAGAGGGGTTTGCACAGACTGAGAAGCTTGGACCAAACTGTCCTCTGCTTCAGACCAACTGGGTTTAATGAGACTTTGAAGGAGGAGGGGCACCAGGCCTGCCAGTGACATGCTGGCTGCAGTGGCTCGGTTCCTAGATTTGAAGCCAGTGGGGAAGCAAGCTCTTGGGAGGCGGCTGTGTGGCTGGCATCCAGGGCCAGAGCCTCCACTGGCCTTCCCACGTGATAGCCGAGAGCACGATGGGGCACTCCACACGGTGAGGATTTATTAGATGCGGAAGGGCAATGCTTTTTAAAAAACCACTTTGAAGGCATTTCTTGAGAACTCTTAAGTTGAGCCATCAATTTCACGTACTTGACATAGCACTCTCCACTCTTAGCATCATTGCTGTGGATGGTGGAACAGTGAGAAGTAGTTTATTTGTGGAGAGAGTAGCTAAATTATCCACTGCCGCTTAAAACGTTCACTAGTTTGTTTCTTTGGAAAAACAGCCTCTTCTGAAGGCAGCTCTCCAGCCCGCTATAGCTGGTAATTAAACCAGGCCCTGGGCAGCATTGGAACTGAGCCAAAGAGGGGCCATCGAGATGAGTAAAACTGGCTTTTGAAAGAAAGTCTAGAATTGTAACTGAAGTGAATGTTCTTGAGTCAGAGGGCTTCAGCAGGGAGGGCAAAGAGCTGGCCGGGATGGGGTGAGTGGACCTGAGTTCTGTGGCCCCCAACGGGCTTGGCAGGAGATGCTGACTGAGGGGAGGGCAGAGCAGAAGTGGCAGCCAATCAGGAGGGTTTGGCTGTGCTGTGGGTCCCCAGGGAAGGCCAGGCTGTAGGGAAGAGAACCCCTCAGGGCATGAGGACAACACTGAGGGGAAGTGTGCAGATGTGAGGGGGGCATGTATCTGGCCTGGACCAGGTCCCCAGGGAGGGGATGTAAGGCAGAGCCCCAAATGTTTCTGCACCAGGCTAGGGGTTGGCAGCCAGAAGACAATGACGAGCTGTTAGTCAGCTTCATCAGAGAAACCCAACATGTTCCTTGTGCCAGAGGGACTTAGGAGCCTCAGATTTGTGCTAAGTCCTATTGTTTTATGTTATTTTACGTTATGTTACGTTATGTTATGTTATGTTACGTTATGTTACGTTACGTTACGTTACGTTACGTTACGTTACGTTACGTTACGTTACGTTATGTTATGTTATGTTATGTTATGTTATGTACCATCAAGTTGGAACTGATCCCAAGTGGGTTTTCAGGCAGCTTATCATATTGGAGGAAATTTCCCATCCTTCTCCCATGGAGCAGCTGATGAATTTGAACCATGTACCTTTGTGTTGGCAGCACAGTTCTCTGCCACTAATCCTCCAGAGTTCCCTACCTAAGTCCTGTATTCACATTTATTTGTAACTTCATCTGTCAAAACCTTGAGATCCAGTAGGGAGGCTTCCCAGAGGCTGTGTCAGCTGTGGACAGGTTGAGGGTCCCAGCCAGGCTACTTCATTTTAGGAGTACACCCACCGGTAGGACAGTGAGGGTGCCCTTCCTTGTGGTCCCTTGACCCTGCAGTTCTACATCCAAGAGTGCATCCTAGGCACAAGATGACATGTGACTGAGGCTTTTCAGTGTGACACTGCAAATTTTTATAGTGAAGAAGCGGAGAACTAGCTCAATGTCCATATGTATGATGGATTGATCTAACATGATGTTGCATTGACACCATGAAATAGTATTACTTTCAAACTTCACAGGTGGCCCCCTGGGACTTTTTATTCTGTTATCCTTGGCAGTGAAAGTTATTTGCAGATTGTACATTCACAAACTCACCTATTTGCTGAAAACACTCCCAGGGCTTTCATAGTCATTTGCAGACATACAGAGAATAGGGGGAGCCTCCCAGCTGAAGTCCACCAAGCCTGGCCTTGGATTCACTTATCCAGCATTCCCAGGGACTCTATGGTGCTAGACTACTAACCTCTGTGCTGGCAGTTTGAACTTACCCAGGAGTACCAAGAGAGAAAGTCCTGGTGATCTGTGTCTATAAAGATTAAAGATAACACGTGGCTTAGTGGCAAGAAGTTGCACTGCAATCCCAGAGGTGCACGGTTCGAATCCATCAGATGCTCTGCTGGAGAAGGAAGGACAATCTCCTCCTGTACCAGTCAGATCCGATTTGATGGTACACACACACAAAAGAATAAAATTTAAAAATTTATTTTAAAAAAAGATTAAAGATAACACAAAGAGGCAATTTTAATCTACACCATGAGTTGAAATTGACTCCATGGCAATGGTTTTTGTTTGTTTGCTTGTTATTTTTAAGCTGTCTTGCACAATGAGAATCGACTATCTACAAATCCAAACTCAAACTTCCTACCAACGTGTTGGTACTGACTGACAGTGACCCTGTAAGAAAGAATCAAATTGCCTCATATGGTTTCCAAGGCTGTAACTCTTTACCAGAGGGGACTAAATTTTTCTCCTGCAAAGTGCCGTTGAATTCAAACTGCTGGCCTTTCAGTTAGCAGCTGACTGTTTAACACATGGTGCCATGACTATACATGGTGCTATGACCAGTGTGCATAAGCATAAAAATGTGTGGGCCTGACTTCCCTGTCCTGTGGTCTCCGCAGTACTCACGCCAGGAGCAGGAGGAGGAGGGTCGGAAGCGGTACGAAGCCCAGAAGCTGGAGCGCATGGAGACCAAGTGGAGGAATGGGGACATCGTGCAGCCAGTCCTCAACCCAGGTGGGTGTGGCGGGCTGCTGACCCCTGTAGGCAGGTGCTCTGGGCAGCTTACCTGAAGAGACTGGAGGATGAACATCTTCTCAGGGGCCAGTGGCCTTCCCAGAGCCAAGAGCCCCCTAAGTTCCTCAAGGAAGGCTATCCAGTGCCCTATCCTTACATTTGGACCCCTTCCTCATGTCACAGCCCATGATCAGTGGGTGATATGAGCACGTGGCCCCACTCTACTGGCATGTCACCTGTGACAAGGAAAAAAGGCCTGTATACTGAGAAGTTGTTGGTGTATCTTCCCACCCACAACTGTGTTTAAGAACACTTGTTTCTGATAACATCTCTGGCTCCTAAAACAAACAAACAAAAAACAAAACCAACTATGACTTTTTTTTAAATGGCAGTATCTTTTAGGTGTTGCCTTCCTCACCAGCTCCCTCCCAGGGTGACTGGTTTTGAATAGCCTGATCTAATCACCGATTCAGTGTGGGAATGGTGCAATGTTTGTGTATGTGTGCCTTTCTCTCTTAGGTTTTATTTCTGCCATTCGTTCATCTTTTGCCTTCAAGTGCACAGTTGTCCACCCAACCAGATTAACCAAATGTCCACCCACCATACAAACAAAGAGGTTAAGGGATGCACTTGAGCATCCTCAGCAGAGCACTCTTCCCAGCATGCAGCCACAGTTCGGGCCAAGGGTCTTAGGGATCCTCTGGGGGCAGATCTGTTCATCTAAGAACACGGTGAACCTTTGAGGACATGGGTCTTCCTTCCATTCACAAAAATCATCAGCTTTCATAATGTTGAAAGGCATTCTTTCTGATAGGTGAGGGGCCAGGGCCAGGGCCGCACATAGTGCCTGGAGTTGGTGAGTTGGTGCCAAGCTAGACGAGCTCCCAGTGGAGGGGGCACACCCCTCCCTCAGAGAATCAGAGGAGCAAAGTGGGAAACTGGGCTAGCGGGCTAGGGCAGCCTGGAGGTGCTGAGTGCATTTGGTCCTGTTAGTGCTGTGACGAGCACAGGGAACAAAGGCCAGTATGACTGGGGACTGGAGATGGTCCCTTGTAAGGAACTGGAATAAAGCTGACCACAGTACTGAGTGGGGGTGAGAGGTCCATCAAGGAGGAGGCACTTAACAGTGTCCCCAACAATGGGGAAGGAGAGGAGAGAGGGGTGGCAACCAGGTAGCTGTGTGGACCCCCATGAGTGCACACTTTCTGGTGATCTGCTGAAATGAGAGCCAGACTCTGAGGAGATGCTAAAGGGTAAGAAGGTACAAGGAGGCAGGGCCACTGGACATGTCTCTCTGATTTGACCCTGACCCTCACAGCATTAAATCTTTGCTTACCCGCTGACTGACCATTGGGGGGCAAATTAATCAGCTCATAAGGTTTTGGTTTATTGCTTTTTATATTTTTCCCCCCTATCATTT
>NW_006399795.1:9034302-9036768 GCF_000299155.1 Elephantulus edwardii
TTTTGAATCCAAAGACTTCTTGGTAGATTTTACATGTTTTCATTTTCACTTTTTCTTTGTTCTAATAAGAATTCCTCTTTCACAGATGATTCGGCTGTACACCCTTACTTTGAATTTTTTCTTTAAGAAATCACTCAACATTCTTTGTTTATTTATTTCTTTTATTTTGAGGTCATCAACATTTCTGCCTTGACTTTTTTTAGTAGAACCAGCATCTGGTGGTGAGTCAGCGGGATTCTTCTGTAGTCTGGAGCACCCACCTTAAGAAGGTTTTGCTTCTCACATTTTACTCCCTTCTCCTGTCCTTTCCATCCCCAAATGAATCTGTGTGCTGGCCTTTCTTTAGCTTTTTACAGTCACTCACTCATCATCAAGTTGGAACCGACTCTGAGCTGACCCCCTGCTGGGTTTTCTGAATTGGGGGAGATTTGAGAGGGATTTGAACCTCAAGAGGGATGCCACCTTTATGTTGGATGCCACCTTTATGTTAGCAGCATAACTCCCTGCTCAGCATTTGTCCTTTGGCGACTGACTTATTTCACTCAACAGAATGTCTTCTAAATTTGTATATGTTATACAATATTTTGCAAATTCTTTGTTTTTTTTTTTGTATTATACAGTACTGTGTAGTGTGAATAATCATTTGTCCCTTGTTGGACATTTGGGTTGTTTCCATCTCTTTGCTATTGTAAAGAGTGCTCTAATAAACATGGGTATGCATATTGCACTGCCAACACAAGGTTGTTGTTGTTGTTGATTGCCGTCAGGTCGAGCGCGACTCATAGCCACTCTAAACAAAACATCTAATGCCTTTCCATAAGCTATCGTTGTTTCTCCAAATCCATAGAGTTTCCAGAGGCATGTGGTTTAGGAAGTAGATGTTTCTCCTGCTTCCAAACCTGTTTTACAACTGGGAGCTCCACCAGACACTATCCACAATGGGAAACCATTATGGTATTTGATATTCCCATGGCACAAGGTTGAGCATCACAGGAAACCCAGGTTACTCCATACTGCACATTAACAAAGAGTGATGTGCAAAGTGGAAAAATGTTCCTCCAGATATAACAGCACTAGTCCCATTTAGCAGTGGTTAAGTGTTGTCGAGTCGAATACGACTCACAGTAAGTTTTGCACAAAAGACCTGAACTCTGTTCATCATTTCTGTATATTTATAAGGTACACGGTTCAAATCCACCAGCTGATCTGTGGGAGAAAGGTGGACATTCTCCTCCTGTGCCATCTACTGCCTCTGAAAACCCATTTCAGGGTCAGCTATGGATTGGTTCCAACTCAGTGGTAATCAACAGCATCACAGCTTTAATTCTTTTTTTATTTTATTATTATTTTTTTTTATTTAATGACTTATTTATTCTCGAGCCTTCTGGGAAATCTTTTTCTTCTGGGCAACCTCCTCTTCTGGTTTAGGAACAATCTGTTCCTTTTCAGTAAGGATCATCTCAATATGGCAGGGGGGGCTCATGTAGGGGTTAATCCGACCATGAGCTCTGTATGTGCGACGGCGCATCTTGGGAGCTTTGTTCACCTGGATGTACTCAATGACCAGAGAATCAACATCTAAACCCTTAAGTTCAGCATTACTTTCGGCGTTTTTAAGCATATGCAGCAAAAACTCGGCACTCTTTTTGGGCCACCGACCCTGTGTCCAACCCCACTGTTTGGCCTGGGCACATCTACCAACTCCACCGTTGTATCGTCGGAAGGGCGCACACTGCATGTGCAAAGTGACATCTTTCAGATACTTGGTGGCTTTCCGGATATGCATACCCTTGATGGCCTGGGCAGTTTCTCAGGTGTTCTTAAAATGGACCCGGAGATTTGAGCCTCTTGATTTGCATGATGTTGTGGGGTTTTCCGGGTCAAGCAAGTAGCGAACCATGTTGGCAGATTACCTGAAGCTGCTCACAGGAAAAGACAGCTTTAATTCTTTAGGCTATATACCTAGTAATGGGATTGCTGGATCAAATGGTATTTCTATTTTCAACTTTTTAAGGAAGCACCAAACTGCTTTCCATCATGGTGGCACCAATTTACCTTCCCACTAGCAAAGTATAAAGACTTCAATCTCTCCACAACCACAACGGCATTTGTTATGAGCTGTCATATTGTACATTGCTATTCTTGTTGGGCAAATTGATCTCTCATTGTTGTTTTGTTTTGTGTCTCTCTGACAGCTAATGATCTTGAATATTTCCTCATATGCTTATTGACCATCCGGATGTCGTCTTTGGTGAAGTGTCTTTTCATTTCACCTGCCCATTTTAGAATAGGATTGTTTGTTCTTTTTCTTGTTGAGGCGTTGGAGTTTTCTATGCATTTTAGAGATGAGTCTCTTGTCAGATACGTTGTTGCCGAATATCATTTTCTCAGTGTGTCGGTTCTCTTTTATTCTCTTGGAGAAGCCTTTTGATGTCCATAGAGATTTAATTTTAGAAAAGAAATTTG
>NW_006399795.1:9037803-9057256 GCF_000299155.1 Elephantulus edwardii
TTATTTTTGTGTGCGTGTACCGTCAAATCAGATCTGACTGGTACAGGAGGAGATTGCCCCTCCTTCCCCGGCAGAGCATCTGGTGGATTCGAACCGTGCACCTCTGGGATTGTAGTTGCAGCTTCTTGCCACTAGGCCACCAGAGCTCCCCTACAATATGCATTTTTAAGGTTGTTAGGTTTACAGTAATATCTGTCCTCCCTTAGACAGTCTGTAATACCTGCTCCCTGTTCATGAGTTTAAACATGATTTTCTTTGAACCTCACTTACCAGCTGCTGGTTTATCTGTGGTCTTGACACGTCCCTCCTGTCCCTGGCACCTGGGATTTACCTTCCTGGGGTCAATCTGTGAAAGGTTTCTACTTGAATAGCTCATCTCTTCTTATAAATTACATCTTTCTAATGACACCAACTAAAACCCTCAAATCTATATTGCTTAGCCCTGCAGAGGCTTTATACATATCCTCTCGGCTTGCTTCGGGAGTTCTGGTGCCCTAGTGGTAAGAGCTATGCTGCCATACCAAAGTCACATGGTTCAAATCCACCAGCTGCTCCACAGGAGAAGGATGGGTGGTTTCCTCACATGGGATTAAGTGCCTCTGAAAGCATTTAGGGCCAGCTATGAGTTGGTTCCTACTCCACTATACATAGTAACAACTGAGTTTACCCAAGAAACAGAACATGTGAGAACATAGGAGAGGTCATTACAGGTGGAGGAGAATGGAGCCGGTCACAAGAACGGAACAGAGCTGTCAGTGGCCCCATGTGGAGCCAGAACTCAAGGGTGTATATGGATGTGTTTTTTCCCATGGCAATGTTTGTGCCTCATCAATTGAAGATCTCAGAACATTCAATAATTAGACAGATTTCACTGGTATTTTAAGAAACTACAACCAAACAGTGGGGGCAGCGCTCTGGTGAGGGAGCTACAATTCTTTCAAACCATATGCATCTGAATAAGTAATATTTGGCACGACAAGGCATTTTGTATGCCATTTTCAATCATGGTTGAGAATATTTGAGACTTCTTTTGTCAGTGTTTGTCTGCGTGTAAATCTGGTCAGTGCAGTTCCACTGTTGGGTAAATGAAATGGAAGTTTTGTTTTTCTTTGCTATTTAAATAATGATAATGTTTCATCGTGTTTGGGGCCAAGGTGTAACAGTAGTTTAGGTTCCCATTCGACAATTCCGACACAAGCTTTTCAGTGGTGTTGGTTAACTCGTTCACATCAGGCATGCGTTCTCATTGTTTCTGTCATGATGGTTCTGTTTCTACTCATCTAGTTTGATGGCTGTTTTCAAGTCTGGTGTGAGCGGGACACAAACAGTGGAAGGACTAGTATGCCCACAGGTATCTAGGGCTTTTTGCTTCCAACTAACAGTGACTTCTCCTCCTCCTCATTATTACTATTATTATCATTAATATTTGTGTTGTGTGCGCCATCAAATCGGATCTGACTGGTACAAGAAGAGATTGTCCCTCATTCGCCAGCAGAGCATCTTGTAGATTCAAACCATGCACCTCAGGGATTGCAGTGTAGCTTCCTGCCTCTAGGCCACTGGAACTCACTTAGTGTTGACTTTTAAAGGCACCTCTCTTAACGCAACCAGGAGCTAAGCAAGGCCCGCTTATCCTCTGGCCTTTTCCACTTCTGACTGAAATGAAGAACTAGGCTGAGCCAGAATGGCTGGAGGAGCCCAATTGTCTGGCCAGAGAGCGGAGTTCTGGCTCCAGCTTCAGAGGCCCCCTGTAGTATTTTGTTGTTAGGCCTGTAAGTTAGCCTCTAACTCACAGTGACCTGATGCGCAGTAGAACAAAACTCCACCCTGTCCTACACCGTCCCCATGATCCATAGCATTTCACTGGCTGATTTTCAGAGATCCATCACCACCCCGTTCTTTCAAGTCTTTCTTAGTAGCAGCTCCTCTGAAACCTGTTCAGCAACCCACAAGCCTCGACTGGCACATGACTGGTGGCTGTGAACGATTATATTGACCAGGAATCGAACCTGGGTCCCCTCATGGAAGGTAAGAGTACACCCCTGCATCACTGCTACCTTCTCTTTGAGGAGAAAGGCCCTGGCAACCTGTTGTTATTGTTATTGTTGTTATGTACCGTCGAGTTGCCTGCAACCCACGGCAACCCTGAGTACAACAGCCCTAAACCCTGCTCTATCCTGTGCCAATCTCACTGTCTCTGACACACCCATCCCGATTACCCCAGTCACTGAATCAATCCACCTCATAGAGGGTCTTCCCCTTCTGCACTGTCCCTCTACCCTCCCAGACATGATGTCCCTCTCCAAGAACTGATCCCTCCTTTAGACATGTCCAGAGTAGGTCAGATGAAGCTTTAGAATCCTTGACTCCAAGGAGCAGCCTGGTTTAACCCTCTCCAGGTTGAACCTGTTAATTTTCTTAGCGGTCCATGGTACCCTCAATATTCTTCTCCAGCACTCAAAGGCATCAATTCTCCTTCTATCCTACCTAGTCATTGTCCAGCTCTCTGATGCATGGCAAGGAATGGCAAAGACCGTGGCCTGTATCAAGTGCACCTTATTTTCCAGAGCGATATCATTGCTCTTCAGTTCTCTGGAGAGGTCCCTAACAGCAGACTTTCCCATCACAATACATCTTTTACTTTCCTGGCTGCTGATGCCAAGAGTGTTGACTGTGAAGCCAAGCAAATTAAAGCTGTGAACAATCTCAGTCTCTTCACCTGTTGTTGTTGTTATGTGCCATCGAGTCATTTGTAACTCATAGCGACCCTATGTACAACAGCCCTAAACCCTGCTCTATCCTGTGCCAGTTGCATTGCCTCTGACATACCCATCCCGATTACCCCAGTCACTGAATCAATCCATCTCATAGAGGGTCTTCCCCTCCTGCACAGTCCCTCCACCCTCCCAAGCATGATGTCCCTCTCCAAGGACCTGTCTCTCCTTACAACATGTCCAAAGTATGTCAGATGAAGCCCCAGAATCCTTGCCTCCAAGGAGCAGCCTGGTTTAACCCTCTCAAGGATGAATCTGTTTGTTTTCTTGGCAGTCCATGGTACATTCAGTACTCTTCTCCAGCACCACAGCTCAAAGGCATCAATTCTCCTTCTATCCTCTCTAGTCATTGTCCAATTCTCTGATGTATAACAAGTGATTACAAAGACCATGGCCTGTATCAGGCGCACCTTAGTCTCCAGAGAGACACCGTTGCTCTTGAGTACTTTGGAGAGGTCCCTAACAGCAGACTTTCCCATCATGATACGTTTTTTGATTTCCTGGCTGCTGGTGCCAAGAGTGTTGACCAGAGAGTAGAGCCGAGCAAACTGAAACTGTGAACAATCTCAGTCTCTTCGCCATCCATCCTGATGCTACCAATTGGTCCAGTGGTGAGAATCTTTGTCTTCTTGACATTGAGCCTCAGTCCATACTGAAGGCTGCAGTCCTTGACCCTCTGCAGCAAGTGCATGAGGTCCTCCTCAGCCATTGACCACACTGTGGAGCACAGTTCCACTCTGATCCACAGGCACTGCCGTGAGTGAGTCATGACTGATTGGATGATCGTTGGTTTATCGCTTTCCTGGCTGTGTCACGTGATTCTGAGATCAAAGTGGCCTGGATAACCCTCCCTGGGCCTGGGCATATCTAGGTATTAGGAGGCTTGCGCTGAAGTCACAGGCCATCACATTAACTTCAGCCCTGGGGGACATCTGGGGACCCCCGGAACCTGAGTGCTGCCTGCATCCCTTTCACTCATCGGTTGGATTTTATTGTTGTTGTTTTGGTGGTTTTTATTTTATATTAATTTGCTCATAAAACTCATATACATAGTGTTTCACCCTTTTCTTCATTCACATTGTGTCTTACACTATCATTCCCATGCATTATGTTTTATAAAATTAATCACCATTGGACCTTGCCCATCATTACCCTGTATTTCCAGGTCCCTGCTAGATTCTTCCCATTTCCTTCACCCCCTCCTTTCACCCACCAAATTGTGCAACATTGTGGTTATCTGTAGGTTTTAAGACCAGGTTTTAAACACCAGATCCCTGGGAGCCCAGGAAGGAATACCATTGGACTAACATCCAGAAGGGCAGGCTAGAGATGGATTTCTCCTTTTGCGTTCCCCCCTTACAGAGCCATAGGTGAGAGAGACCCATCCCAGGGCCACCAGTACTGCTTTTCACAGGCCAGGAGAGAGGCACAGAGCAGGTGGACCAGGTGACTCCCAATCCCTGTGGTCTGCCGCTGACCAGCAGTTGCAAGTAAGATTCTGCCCAGCCAACTCAGAGCCACCGTAGTTTCAGCTGCTGCTCAGGTGCCTCGTTGGGTCTTAGCGCCTCGAGATGCTCAAGAGCTGACACCCGCTCCTCTACGAGGAGCCTCTCATGCAGCACATGATCCTTCACTCACCTGCAAGTCTCAAAAAACAAACAGACAGTGTCTCTCAGTGTGGAAATAGATCTCTCAGCTCCAGCTCCCTGAGTTCCAATTTTTTTCTTCTTCGTGACAACTACAGGCTCAGGACCTGGCTTGCAGTTCCTTCAGAGGACCACTAGAAAGAGGCTGGGGTCTCCTTCACCCCAAAGAGGCCTCTTTGGGTACCGACCTCTACTTTGAGTCCATCCTCCATCTTGTTGGCTTTTCACTGTCCAAGACTCTGACTCATAGACAATTCTGCCAGGGCTCAACCCAGGAAGTGCCTTTCCTCACCCTCAGTATGTCCTTGTCAGTCGACTGACGGAGTCAACAGTCTTTGGCCACGTGAGCTCACTTACTCAAGAGCAGGGTCTAGTAGCAATGGGCTGCTCTCCCGAGCACCAGCGGTCTAGGCTGGACAAGGGCGAGACTCGTCCCTGAATGGAGGCCCTAGGGATGCCACCTCAGTTCTCTCCCCACGTCCATGAGAAAGTCAGTGTTGAGGTATCATGTCTGTCTTCCTCTCTGCCTTCTTTGCTTGCTTCTTTGTGCTTTCCTTCAAAGTACAGCCTGTTAGAGAAGCACTGACATTGAAACTGACAGTGCAGCAATAAAACAGTGTAGGTAGGGAAAGAAAAAAAAGGGGTGCCCTGGACACTTCATGGTGCCAAGTTTCCCAGGGCCTGTTCAGGGACTTAGAACCAGTGAGATTTCAAGGGAGGCCAGAGCCAGAGCATCTGTCATCTTCTGAGATTGCAGTTGATGAGGATGGAAGTGGCCAGTTTCCTGTTGGAGTTCCCTAGCACTGCTGTTAACAGCAGTCCCACAAATGGGTGTCTTTAAAGAACAGGAATGTGTTTTCTTCCAGTACCAGAGGCGTCTTGGTTATCTACTGCTTCCATAACAGAGACATCACAAGTGGATGACTTTAACAAATGGAAATTTTTTTTTCCTTGCCATTTAATAAGAAGCTAAAAGTCTAAATTCAAGGTGCTGGCTCTAGGAGATGGCTTTCTCTTTCTAGGAAAAGGCCCTTTCTCTCTGTGCTGGTTCTGGGAGAAGATCCTGGTTTTCTTCAGCACCTGTAGGCCTGGCATTCTTTGAAGGTCTCCATGTCTTGGCCCTGACCTGTGCCAAGGAGGCGCCCGCATAGGGTTGTGGTCCAAAGGACATGAGCCCCTTCGGGCTCTTCTGTCTTGGTCTCACTGATGTCCCTCTCTTGCCACTCCTGCTCTCCTTTCAGCTCGTGAAATAAAAAGTGTTACAGGCCACACCCCAGGGTTGTGCTGGAATCAAGGGTATTGCGTCCCACCCTTAGTTCTCATAAAACTGCTTGACTTCTGGAGTCATAGAGAGATCAGTATAAAACTTCTATATAACACCATTACTTATATGTGTTTTGGGCAAATGCAAATCCATGTGACAGGAGCTAACAAACAGTCTGCATCAAGATCTCACCTTTTTTTGTCAGTAGCCCATGTAATTCCTTGGCAATCTTTCCATGGCACCTACTTTGCTCTGTGTATGTGTGAGAGAGAGAGTGTCTGTGTTTGTGTGTCTGTGTGTGTCTATGCAGCTCTTTCTTACCTCAGGTGATTAGATCTAGGATCCTCCTCCATGAATATGATGATCCCAGCTGCTTGATCACACTGTGGAAGACGGTTACATTCCATTAGTTCCCACACGTGTGTGCCGGTCAGGATTTGAACACATGTTTTGTGGGGAAGGCCTAATTCAATCCTTAAGACATTTCCTGGAATTCTTTACAAGAAACTGCCATTGGCTCAGCCTTCCATTTCGAGCCGTAGCTTGTGTTGAGACCATAGTTATCCACAGAGAAATCTCTGTTGACAGCAGCTGCATGTCGTCCATGATCACGCCTTTTCAGCCTTGTTGGGGTGCTTCACTGTGGGGACTGACTTAACATCGTGGCCTAATCTGCCTTCTTTGCTATTCCAGAACCGAACACCGTCAGCTACAGCCAGTCCAGCCTGATCCACCTTGTGGGGCCTTCGGACTGCACCCTGCACGGCTTTGTGCATGGAGGTGAGTCTTAAGTGGCTCCTGCTGTTCTCTTCCTGCTCGCTGCTTTCTCGCCGCTTCCCTCGGGAAGCCATGGGGCAGGCTGACCCAGTTTAGGGGCTTGTGTTTAATGAAGTATAAATTTAAACTTTGAAGAGGTTGCATAATAAATTACCGAAATACTGTTGGTGCCCATTTTTAAAATTGGAAATGAAAGTCAAATGGAATGAATAGATCCTAATGGAGGGTCACACTCAACTCTGGAATCGTATTGCAGTGAGGTGTTTCATGACTTCCTGGGGACCAGGGCAGGGCCTTGAGTGGGATGCTGATGTGTTCGGGGACAATGCCCTGGTGCAGTAACAGACAGTGGCTGATCACAAATGTTTCTGCCCTTGATGTTTGCGTTCCTGTGCCGTGCTGTCTGATCCCTCCTCAGTCAGCACAGAAATTGAACTCAGCCTTCCCCAGCATTAGGGGAACATAGGACACACCAAAATCTCCTAGTTCACAGAGGAGCCCATTTACTTTCCTAGGGGGGTAATTATTTCTATCTTGTGGTCCCGGATAAATATAAGTAGCTTATCAAGTTCATCTATTTTGGAAATTACTATCTTGGATAAGACTAAAATAAAGCAGACTTTAAATTTGATCCAAAGAAGAACAGAGGAAAAAAGCAGGTTCAGGTAATGGCAGAAGTTGTAAGATAAGGTGGGGGTGATGGGGAATCCTACTATTCTGAGGATTCAAGGCTAGTCATCCTTCCCCAGGTGCTATGAGCACTTTCACTATGCTGTTTATTTGCTGTCTCATTTCCAGTTGCCTAAAATGCCAAGTTGTCCTTTCTTCCCCTACTCAGAACACTCCTATTGATCCTTCAAAACCCAGCCCAAATGGCCCCACTCTGTGCAAGCTTATGTTGACATTTCTGCAATGGAGTGCCTCAGGAGCAAGACCTAGACCTTATTCTTTATACTGACTCCAGACAACATGAAAAAAGCACTTTGTAGATACTTGTTCTATCCATGAGACTTATATATTCCTTTCCGTTTGAGAAGCTTGAGATAAAAGACCTATCAGGGTTTCGGCTCTGGCCTGTGAGCACTGGGCAGCTGCACCCCACTTCCACCGAGTGCCATGGCTGCGGCTGGAGGGCCGATAATGGCTAGACGCTGCGCTCTCCCCAACTTCCTTCTCCTTCTCTTGGTCTCATGCTCTACCTGGTCTGGAACCATCCTGACAGAGTATTGTTACAGGATGTGAAAGCTCTCAGCCTCCATCATGACCACTATTTGACCCCCTGTAGACTGGATCCAATCCCACAGTTGAAATATGTTGGAGGCAGAGCTGGATGTGATGCTTATACAGTGTCGGAACAAAGGCTGGGATGGTTATGATGTACAGTGGGAATGCAGGACCGACTTAGATCTTGCATACAAATTTGGAAAAACTGGTGAGCTGTGAAGGCTATGACCCCTCTGAAGATTATTATGTACCAAGAGGATCCTGTGGCTTGGAATATAATTTAGATTACAAAGAAATTGGTTTGAAGAGATTGAGAGAGTCTGGAAAAACACTCTGACTTTAACTCTTTCTCTGGCTATGATAAGAAGTTGTACCCCTCAGATTCCAGTGGTATTAGTGGGTGGATTATCACTTGCTATTGCCTTTGGAGTTTATAAGCTGTTCCTGAGTTGGTGGTCAAGATTCTCCTCCACCATATTCTGAATAGCCTTCATATTCCCACCAGTATTGGAGATTCAACATCATGGGAGGATTCTCTCCCCCAGACGTTAAGTTTGAATTCACAGGACCAGGGAACACTGGCCATGGTGAGACTTCTGGTTTGGGCAGTGCTTTCAGAGGAGAACAAGGTTACAGCAGTTCAGGACCGGATCCCAGTCCAGGTCCATTTCTGGACTGGACTGGGAACTGGAGGACTGTTAGGGGAATTGTTTGGCAGCAAAAGGTGTTGCCCATGGTGCTGCCCATCTTGCTCTCCGTCACACTCCAGCACATGGAACAGTCATGCTAATGCACCACTTCATGGAGACTCACAAACAGGAACCAGAACAGCGTCCGGTAACAGTGGTCCCAGAAGATGATAAGAAAGGAGAAAAGGTGAAGTCAGACACTGGATGCTACTTCCTGCTTTTTCATCATTCTCTCTCTCTCAAAAATAAAAGAGCTACCTGCTCACAGCGATGGAAGAGAGATAATAAAAATGTCTGTGGTATTGTATCCTGTTATAGCTTTTTGTATTATCTGAGGCCAAGAGTTAATATGTGACAAAATAGTGATGTAGAGAATTGTGTTTGTTAGTATAACATGCAGATGTATATTGCCGCTTGTAAAAGTGCTGGTGGTTGTGGAGTATCAGAAATATGTGGTTAAACTTCTAAAACATATGATACCAGAAGAGGCATTCAAAATGAAGATTTTATGCTGAGTCCAGGACATTTCAGTCTGAGGATTTTGTTGATGAATCAATTCTTCCAAGGTAGCAATAACAGTTACCCTGCCCGGTACCATGGTTTACTGGTCTTCAAACATTTAAACAAGCTTTGGACTACTATAAACACTAACTTGTGGGTCTTTATCATCTAATCTCAGGCACCTCAGATGCCATCAGTGGTGGCTGTGGAGGTATAATTTTGGCAAGTGAGAATGAATTTTACAGGAAAAGGGAGAAAAATAAGCTTCTGGAAGGTTATGAATAATTGGGCACTGACAAAATATTCAGCAAAGGGCATTTAATAGTAAAAGCGTGCAATTCTTTCTGGAATTTCCTTTTTTTCTCCCCCTCTTGTTGTGTACTGTCGAATCGGATCCAACTGGCACGGGAGGAGATGGCCCCACCTTCTCCAGCAGAGCATCTGGTGGATTCAAACCACATACCTTCAGGATTTCAATGCAGTCTCTTGCCACTAGGCCACCAGAGCTCCCTGTGGGATTTCAAGTATTGTTGTAACTGTTTTAATCAGTAAAATAACTAAATTTAAAAAGGAACACATACATACATACACAAAAGACCTATCAGATCAGGGCCTATGCCCTGATTTGAACTATGTTTTTTTTAAGGTGGTTTATGGTGGTGTTGGTTGGTTTTGGGGGGTGTGTTTTTTCTAATTTATTTTTTAATTAGCCTCCTTTTGTATACCTACCTTTCACTCTGCACTACCCTGAACTTTGATTCACTTGGGTCCTAGCTAGGGGAAGCTTTATAAGAATCAGGGCTTCTGGATCCACTACTGTTGTGACAATTCAAGTGACTTATGTACCTTGAGAATATGGCCTCTACAGCTGTGGTCTTGTCATCTTTCCCTATTTCTCCATCCTTCCCTCTCAGGTCTCCCAGGTCTCCCTCACTCCTCAGGTGGGCAGCAGCCTCCCGGGAACAGGGAGCAACCCCCTCTTCAGAGCACCTGGTCACCCAGCACTTGGCTTCTGCCACTGCCGAGAATTGTCTTTCAGCCTCACAGTATTTTCTCTGCAGTTGGTGAAATGCTGAAGCTAGGATTTCGATTTATTTTGTCAGCATGGTAAAAATTTTTTCCTAGATGTGGTATTTCTATCATCACCAGGTCCTTGGTGGGAAGTTTTCATTCCCGAGTCCAGCCTTCTTTTTTAGATGCTGAAAGAAAGGCAAGGTGTGAGGGAAGAATTTGAAAAAAAAAAACCAAACCCAAACCCTTTGCATTTTCATGCTGTCTGCTTACAGGCCCTGAGCTTCCTCTGATAACATTTAACGTGTGCTGAGGAAGTGTTTGCAGTGCCTTTACAAGAAGAGCTTTGGTGGCAAAGTGTGTTACATGTTGTGCTGCTAACCAAAAGGCCAAATGTTTGAATCCACCAGTGATTCTGAGGAAGAAAGACGTATAGTCTCCTCCCGTTAAGTTTTGCAGACTTGGAAACCCAGTGGAGAGGGTCATTTTGACTCGGTAAGGACTCGACGGAAGCAGAGTTTAGTTTCATTAGATTTAACACTCACTGTAATAGTGGTTCTGTGCCTATAATTAATTGAAACATGTCTAATAATTTTAGCAAAACTAACTGCCCCCTCACAGTGCTTCAGGTCTCACAGGGATAAGTGAATAAAATAAACACCACGCTGGAAACAGTGAAAGCCTACTATTTTATACTCTTTTCCTACAGTCAAGAAGAATAGTATATAAAAGGAACAGAATCAAAGTCTTCACTAAACTGCAATTCAGTTGATGCCAATCTCAGGAGAAAGACAGTGAACTGAAGGGGATGCTGATTTAGCTTTTATTCAGTCACTCTATTCCGTGTGTCTTTGAAAAAATGCCAAAAAAAAAAAAAATGCCACCCACCCCAGTTTTCTATGAATTTCACACCTAGAGTAGCCTTGTTATTAAGGACTACTTCCCACTGCCTGTCTTTTCCATTTTATTCAAGTTGAGTTTTGGTTGTTTTTTCTTTGTTTGAGTTTTTTCTGATGATAAGAAACTCCTCACAGACACATTAGAAATCTATCTTCCCTGTGACTTCTGGGTTGGAAGTCCCAGGTGAGGAGCTGGTGACTCCTATCAGGGCGACGAGTCCAGATTAGCTGTGAATCGGAAGTAGAAACGGGGTAGTTTCTCTATTCCTGATTTCATGGACAGAATAACTGATACCCAGGGATGAGCTGCAGGATAGAAATGTTGTCATGTTGTGAGGTGGCATCTTGCCAACTCCAGCTCATAGCAACCCTATGTACAACGAATCCGAAACCTTCCGTGGTCCTGAACCATCCTCACCGTCTTCACCATGCCCATTCAGGACAGAGGACCCCTGTTATAATGTGCAGAACAGAGGCTCGCCCAGGCCTGTGCAGTTCCAAATTTCATACAAGTCCCAAAGCCAAAGGTGAGCTCACAGAAGGAGCAGTGTTAGCCTGACTCTTGGCATCTGCTTTCCCCACATTCCATGAAAATCACTGTGTGCCTCCCAGCAGATCCCCTCTTTTCCTTTTCTGTTTATAAATTACTTGTGGTGGTGGTGTTATATGCAGTTACTTTAGACTCTAGTAACCCTATGTACAATAGCTGTGAATGCTGTATCCTGAGCTAATCTCACTTTCTCTGACACAGCTACCCCTATTAATCCAGTCACTGCATCAATTCCGCTCATCTGGGGTCTTCCTCTCCTGCATTGTCCCTCCACCATTTTAGCATGATGTCCCTCTCCATGGATTAGTCCTTTCTGGCCATGTGCCCAAAAGTATGTGAGATGGAGCTTCAAAATCCTAGCCTCCAAGGAGCAACTTGGTTTCACTCTCCAGGACAGACCTGTTCACTTATTTTGGTGAGGTTGTTTGTTTGTTTGTTTGAAATATACACAGCAGAGCATACACCAACTTCTGTGTGTACAACTCAGTTGCATTTTAACTGCCCAATATTGAGAAACATACAACTTTGTAATAATTTGGCCAGATTTAGAGGATGTGGTTCTTTTTTTTTTATTAAGGTACTCTAGTGCCACGGGGATTAAAGCATCCAGCTTCTAAGCAGAAAGTGACAAGTTCAAACCCAGTAGCTGCTCAGTAAGGAAAATACGCAGGAGTCTAGTCTACTTTGATCACGATTTAGAGCCTGAAATCCCTGAGGGGCAGTTCTCTGTCCTGCAGGGTCTCTGTGAGTCAGAATCAACTCAGTGGCTGTGGGCTTGGGCTCATTTGATTCATCTTCTTAAAGCCCTCACCCTGTCTTTTTTTTTTTTTTTTGGCCACCTGTTCTCAGTTACCTTTTTTTTTTGTCTGCTCTTATTTCTTTGTCTCATTCTCTGTGACCAAGAACGTGACTCTTCTGCCACGGTTCCTGCCTGGGGGCCGCAGTCGGAGGGTCACTGCCTGTGTCCAGCCACCCAGTCAATAGGAAGCTTGTGTTCCCTAGAATCCAGACCCCTGTGACTGGATAGGACCGAGGGGGCCTTTTTAGGGGCGAGCTGAGGGCCTCAGCCAGGACAGACCCCAGAAGAATCTTCAGCATGGGCTCATCACCTCTGACCTTTCAGAGGCCTTGGATTTTTCTTTCAGTTTTTGTTTTGAAAATCAATTATTCATAAATCAAAGAATTAGGTAGATAAAGTCCACAACGGCTTTTGACCAAACTCAGCTATTCCTGTCTTCCCTTCTCTCGTCTCATCCCTCTTTTCAGGAACTTTAGCTGCTTGTCTCTGGTATGGGATTTAATGTTCTTGAAAGGTAGTCTCTTATTATTGTCTTCTGATTTGTCACTTTCAGACATCAGCTATGTCAGTACCATTTGCTGCTGAGTCAGGTGGAGTGCTGTGATCGCATTTCTTATGTAACTTAGTCACTATAGTGCCTAATATTCTGTTTGCTTTGAATATCCATCTGAGGTTCTCTGTGTCCCCTAGGAGTTCTAGAAAATGCTTCTCAACACAGTTTTACTTGACAGCTAATTCTTCAGTGCCGTTCTTCCCTGACAGTATTCATCGTCACCCTTCCTCCAGCTACGCGTTCCCAGTGCCTGCTCAAAGCTGCTGCCCTGGGACATCCTTTGCCTCTCCTGTGTCATAGACCTTTGATTTTTCTCTTTGCTCGCTTTGGTAGCATACACCCTCCACTGGCTCCTAAGAGACAAAACAACAGTTGCCATCATGTTAAAATACAGTGTGTGTCAGAGTGGAGCTGCGCTGGGTCAGTTTTTCAGTGACTGCTTTTTCAGACCGTCCCTGGGCTTTTCTTCCACTGTACCTTTGCAGGGACTTGAACTTCTGTCCTTTTGGTTAAGTCACTGAGCACATGAAACATTTACACATTTGCATCACTTAGGGACTCAGCTTTCAGTCAATCAAAGGGTTAAAACCCAAACCATTGCCATCAAATCAATTCTGGCTCACGGTAGCTCATAGGCTACAGAATAAAACTTTTCCAAAGGCTTTCCTTGGCTCTACTATCTACAGAGGTACCTAGGAGGCACAAACGATTCAGGCCTGATTGCTAAACAAAAGATTGGTGGTTCGAACTCCCCAGCAGAATGCTGTAGAAGCAAGTCCTAGTCATAGCTGCCCTGGAGCCCTTGGCAGCCAAGAAAATCCAGGGATCCAGAGAGGCAGTTCTACTCTCCCAGCTCCGGGGGGGTGAGTTTGGTGTTTGGAATCTCTGTGGCAGCAGTTCAAAAGGTCTTTTCTTACCTGGAGCCACTGGGTGATTTCGAACCATTAACCTTAGGTTAGTAGTTGCATGCAAACCAATTGTGCCATCCAGAAATCTCTGCTTCCAATGACAGATGCTATATTATTAGTGAAGCTAAGGTTTCAGCTGCTTGTAGCAAAGACTCAGAAAACAGCACTGGCTTCCACCAAGAAACTTTTTCCCCCCTTACATAACAATGCATCTGTAGAAAGCCCAGGGCAGATGTGGCAGGTCTGTAGTGCTGGGGAGCTAATCTCCTTCTACCCTATTCCTTTGCCTTTCTGGCTCTGTTCTCTATAGGACAACTGAAGGCTCATCCTAAGATCAGGCTCCCAGTGAAGGAGACTGTACAGAGCAAGTCAGGAAATGATAGCTCATGTGTTTTCATCTTGTTGACTGGAATGTAGTCCTGGAACCACGGCTACTAAAGAAAAATAGGTGGACAGACAGGTGGAAGTGGAGGTTACCACAAAAGAATGAGAGAACAGAATGTGGGTCCCCTTCTCTGCTATGGGACATATGGGAGGACATTTTCTAGACTTTGTACATATGAAAACATTTTCTGGCCGGTTATGGAATTTTTTGCTGCTAGTTGAGTTCAAACAAAAATCTTATTAAGCCAGTTACAGGAATTTAAATCTGTTTAGTTCATGGTTTGTAAATTGAGGTAGCATGTCCACTGAGGAATCAAAACTATTCCAAAAGGAAAATAACTTCCCAGGGTTTTTCTCTGCCATCTTATCCACGTTGTCATGGCAGCAAGGCCAGAGCAGTCCCTTTGTGGTGACAGTTCCCTTCAACCACAGTTTCTATTCCAAACCCTAGCGTCTGTTTCCCAAAATGAACTGAATGTGCAAGGCATATGATTTGACAGTTTGACTTTAAAGTGACTATTTGGACACCAATTCACTTTAAGGCTCAAGAGATCACCTCAGGGAAATGGCCTGGATGGACCATCCCAACTTCATGGATGCCACAAGGCTGAATTTCAGAAGAATTGAAAACTTCTCAGCTGCCACAGTTTCCATTCTGGCTCATGTCATAGAACTCTTTATGTAATAGAATAAGATGTGTTGGGCAAAGGGAGCTCTGGTGGCCTAGTGGCAAGAAGCTGCACTACACTCCCAAAGGCACATGGTTCGAATCCATCAGATGCTCTGCTGGAGAAGGAGGGGCAATCTCTTTCTGTGCCAGTTGGACCCGATTTGACAGTACACAACAACAAATGATGTGTTGGGCAATGGGATTCCAGGAAGAATCCTTTCCCCTATAGGACTTAAAAGGCATTACTCATTCATCTCATAGCTCCAGGATTTCCACCGAGACATTCAAATCCCCCCACTCTCTGCCCCAATTCCTTCCTGTCTCATGAACTTGACCTTCACTCCTCTTTCCAGCCCTTAGTCCATTCTTGATCTTCCAGACCATCAAGGCTTTCTTTGTCTTTCTTAATGTGTATGTCTGAATAACAAAGCCCAAGGGTTGCTTTCTGAGAGTTCCTTGCTGAGGACCTGATTTCCTTTTCTCCCTGGATATTCTACCATGCTGCCACTTAATGCTGTGTTATAACAAGCCCTCTAGGTGACTGTGATGTTTGTTAAAGAATAGTCCTCTAGACTGCTGGGTTCCAAGCCCAGTGTTTTAGATCCAAAAGGCCTAGGAGGGGGATGAGCATTTGCCTCTGCGGATCTAGGAGCACTCTTGGAAAACCACTGCATCTACTTTGAACCATCTTCAACTTCTCCAGCTCTGGCCTGCCTTAGAGTCCTAACTACCAGGTACTCCATTGCATTAAGTCGATCCTGAATTGCAACAGTCCTGTACGACAAAGTAGGACTACTACACCAGGCTTTCCAACGCCAGATATGTTTCAGAAGCAGATCTGAAAGAAGCACATCTTTCTCCCATGTGCTGAGCAGCTGGTAGGTTTGAACTCTTGACCTTTTGGTTAACAGCCAAGTGGCTTACCCATAGTACCATCAGAGATCCTTTTGGAGTTCCTAGGTGGTGCAAATGGTGAATGTCCTTGTGAGAGTGGGCTTGTTCAACTCATATAGTCCCTGGCGGCGTTGGAGGGGGGTACATGGCAGTCATTGTGAGGATAAAACAGTTTCTCTAAACTTGTCTAACTCTGAAAAAATTTTGGGTGCTTGTTAAAAGTACAGATTCTCAAGGTCTACTGCAGAGGCTGATGCAGCAGGTCTATTTTCAGTGAGTTCTCTGGGGGGTTGATAAGTCAGGTGCCTCAGAAATCCAAAGCCATAGTGTACTTTTGTCAAGTTCAGTGATCGTGTCCTCAGTCCTCCTTTCCTTCAACCTCTCAAGAGTCCTGGACCCCATTGACAATGCCACCTTTGAAATCCCCTACTCTACAAATCCATAGGTCCTAATTGTGGTGAGTGTCTGAGTAGCCACCAACCCTTAGAAACCATTGGGCCCAAGGCTCTGTATCTTATGTACTTCCCAGTTTATTCTCCCTCTCTCCAAAGGCAAAGGCTTCTGAATAATCCCATGAATCTTTGACCCTTCCTCTTTTACCTGCCCTCCTCTTCTTTCCCCATCACTGTGTAATTCTTCCCCCAAGACACGCCCTGAGCCCTCTTTTCCTCCCTCTACCTTTCCTTCCTGGTAGCTCACCGAGTTCCCACACCCCACAGTGGCCGCTGGCAGGGCTTTTCTACCCAGCTCAAATGCCTCCCCAAAAATTGGCAGGCAGCCATGGGCACCTTCACTGGAATGATGGTCCTAATCTTTCTTTTTGTGTCCATTTATCTATTTTATTCATAACATCTGAAGCTGTTGTGTGAACTGCACCCTTAGGAACTGTGCACTGTAGCAGCCTCTCTTATCTGTAAGGGGGTTCTGGCAATAAGGGAAAGGAGGTTAAATGAAAGAATACAAACTGAGTGCTTAGCCTAGTTCCTGGCATGTAGGGAATAATTAATAAATAAAAGTTGGATTATTTTTAGATTTGTAATTGTTATATAATTTCCCTTATTGGTTTTATTAAGGAGCCCTGATGGCACAATGGCTAAGCACTTGTCTGCTAACCAAAACTTTGGCACTTAAAACCCACCAGTGGTTCTGTGGTTTCCCCTTTGTTCTCATTCTCATAAAAGGCAATCTGACAGATACAAATGCAATTTTGCTGAAGATTATTCAGAAGGCCTATAACTGGCAGATATTCAAGCTTTATTCAGGTGAAGCCATGGCACAAGGGATATCATTGCTGATGTCAGAAGGATCTTGACTGAAAGCAGAGAATCCCAGAATGGTGTTTACTGTGTTTTATTGATTATGCAAAGGTATTTGACTATGTAAATCATAGCAAATTATGGATAACATTGAGAAGAATGGAAATCTCAGAACTCTTAATTATGCTCATATGAAATCAATATATAGACCAAGAATCAATTTTCCAAAGAAAACTGGGGAATGTTGCATGGTTGAAAATCAAGAAGGGTGTGCGTCAGGGCTGTATCCTTTCCCCATACTTATTGAATCTGTGTGCTGACCGAACAGTTTTAACAGGCTGGATTATATGAAGGTAAAGGAAGCATCCAGATTGGAGGAAGACTCATCAATAACATTCCTTGTGCAGATAACACAGAAAAGTGAGGACGGCTTGAAACATGGTGGAGAAGATCAAAGGCTATATAGCTTTCAATATGGATTACATCTCGACGTCAAGAAAACACAGAAATTCTCACCACAGAGCCAAAAGGCAATGTTGTGACACTTGGAGAAAAGATTGAAATTGTCAACTATTTCATTTAGTTTGGATCCACAATCAACACTCATGGTATCAGCAGCCAAGATTCAAAAGGAAGATTTGTTATAGTAGAGCAAGCTGCCCTCAAGGACCTCTCCAAAGTTTTAAAGAGCAACAAAGTCAGTTTTAAAACGAAGGTACCCTTAATCCAAGCCATGATCTTTTTAGTTACTTGCTATGCATCTGAAAGTTGGGCAATGAATAAAGAAGACCAAAGAACAATCGATGCCTTTGAATTGTGGTATTGGTAAATAGTATTGAATATACCATGGATGGACAAAATAACAAACAAAAATCTATCTTGAAGGAAGCGCAACCAGAGTGTTTCTTAGAGCCAAGAATAGTGAAACTTTGCTTCATTTTCTTTGGACATTAGTTCTAGAGGAGTCAGTCCTTGGAGAGAGAATCCTGCTGGGAAACGTGGAAGGTCGGAGAAAGAGAGGCAGGGCGGACCCTCAACAAGGTGGATTGACACCGTGACTACTGCAGAGGACTTGAACATGACAAAGACCATGCGGAAGGTGCAGGACAGGACCTGGTTTAGAGGGTAATCGGCTCTGCAGCACCTCATAACAGTAAGAGTGGTTCTGTAGTAAAAGGTTATGTGATCTGCTGCCATAAAGATTACCAAGAAATCCCTGTATGACAAGTCTGTTCTATAAGGTTATTTTGAATTAGAATTGACCCAGCAGCACTTGACAATATGAGTTGTGTACCTGCTCCTCAGTTACCGACGTGGCTACGTTCCCAAGACCAGGTCAGTAAGCAAAAATCGACATTTTCAGAAAATGAAGAATGGCCACATCAGATCATAAAGTGGATGATTATTACGTCATCTTTCCACAGCCAAACTGCCCGGAATAAAGGGCCAGCCAAGTTGACACAACCTTAACCATCACAGCCAAGATCACTCACCTCCGACCTTCGCACTTTCACTGCTGATGTCAGAAACATAAAATATCAGCTAACAAGACAGTTGATGAATGTTAGGTGCATTACTGACATACATGCATTACTGAGAGAGAATGTTCTGCTCTACAGAGAACACATACTTTTAATCCCCTTTTCTCCAGTGAGGCATTTATATGATCATGTACTCAACCATAAAGAAAATTTTAATTTGAAATTCCCCAACATGAGATCGTTGAAGCCCAGAGCACCAATAACAAGCACTTAACCACCCAGAAATTAAGAAACATTCATTTCTAAATTACTTCTCATCAAAGAGAAAGTAAATGCTGGACTTAGAAACGCTCTAGAAAATGAGAGGAGAATGCTGTCTGTCAGAACCAGGAGCCTGTGGGTGGCTCTCCCAGAGCAGGAGGGCCTTGCATGTCACTGCCAGACTCCATGGTGATGCGAATGTTGTTAACATGTCCACCCGATCTCCCTGCTACCTCATTCAAACCAGAGAGAAGGCACTGAGAGGAAAACAGCCATTAATAAATGTAGCTATGGCCTTTTCACTTTCTCTGCCATAAAATGTGAGGCCACTGTGGCCATTACCCCATCCTCATGGGTCTATGGTCCTCGGGGTGGCAGCCGTGCCGAGACTGCCAGAGTTCCTGCTTGGGCTATTTTATCACTATCATCGGAAGCCCCTCATATTTGTTGTAAAAATATCCCCTGCTGGTCGCCCTCTTTCTCTTCAACAAGGCGGCCGAGTGGCAGACACAAAGATGCAGATCTTTGTGAAGACCCTGACTGGCAAGACCATCACTCTTGAGGTCAAGCCCAGTGACACCATGGAGAATGTCAAAGCCAAAATCCAAGACAAGGAGGGCATCCCTCCTGACCAGCAGCTTCTGATATTTGCGGGCAAACAGCTAGAGGATGTACACTTTCAGACTACAACATCCAGAAAGAGTTCACCCTGCATCTGGTGCTGCGTCTGCGTGGTGTCATTATCGAGCCTTCCTTGCACCAGCTCGCCCAGTATAACTGCGACAAGATGATCTGCCGCAAGTGTTACGCTCGCCTTCATCCCTGTGCTGTCAATTGCCCCAAGAAGAAGTGTGGACACACCAACAACCTCCGCCCTAAGAAGAAGGTCAAATAAGAGCCCCCTCTTCACTG
>NW_006399795.1:9062476-9123330 GCF_000299155.1 Elephantulus edwardii
ATTTGATTCATCTTCTTAAAGCCCTCACCCTGTCTTTTTTTTTTTTTTTTTGGCCACCTGTTCTCAGTTACCTTTTTTTTTTGTCTGCTCTTATTTCTTTGTCTCATTCTCTGTGACCAAGAACGTGACTCTTCTGCCACGGTTCCTGCCTGGGGGCCGCAGTCGGAGGGTCACTGCCTGTGTCCAGCCACCCAGTCAATAGGAAGCTTGTGTTCCCTAGAATCCAGACCCCTGTGACTGGATAGGACCGAGGGGGCCTTTTTAGGGGCGAGCTGAGGGCCTCAGCCAGGACAGACCCCAGAAGAATCTTCAGCATGGGCTCATCACCTCTGACCTTTCAGAGGCCTTGGATTTTTCTTTCAGTTTTTGTTTTGAAAATCAATTATTCATAAATCAAAGAATTAGGTAGATAAAGTCCACAACGGCTTTTGACCAAACTCAGCTATTCCTGTCTTCCCTTCTCTCGTCTCATCCCTCTTTTCAGGAACTTTAGCTGCTTGTCTCTGGTATGGGATTTAATGTTCTTGAAAGGTAGTCTCTTATTATTGTCTTCTGATTTGTCACTTTCAGACATCAGCTATGTCAGTACCATTTGCTGCTGAGTCAGGTGGAGTGCTGTGATCGCATTTCTTATGTAACTTAGTCACTATAGTGCCTAATATTCTGTTTGCTTTGAATATCCATCTGAGGTTCTCTGTGTCCCCTAGGAGTTCTAGAAAATGCTTCTCAACACAGTTTTACTTGACAGCTAATTCTTCAGTGCCGTTCTTCCCTGACAGTATTCATCGTCACCCTTCCTCCAGCTACGCGTTCCCAGTGCCTGCTCAAAGCTGCTGCCCTGGGACATCCTTTGCCTCTCCTGTGTCATAGACCTTTGATTTTTCTCTTTGCTCGCTTTGGTAGCATACACCCTCCACTGGCTCCTAAGAGACAAAACAACAGTTGCCATCATGTTAAAATACAGTGTGTGTCAGAGTGGAGCTGCGCTGGGTCAGTTTTTCAGTGACTGCTTTTTCAGACCGTCCCTGGGCTTTTCTTCCACTGTACCTTTGCAGGGACTTGAACTTCTGTCCTTTTGGTTAAGTCACTGAGCACATGAAACATTTACACATTTGCATCACTTAGGGACTCAGCTTTCAGTCAATCAAAGGGTTAAAACCCAAACCATTGCCATCAAATCAATTCTGGCTCACGGTAGCTCATAGGCTACAGAATAAAACTTTTCCAAAGGCTTTCCTTGGCTCTACTATCTACAGAGGTACCTAGGAGGCACAAACGATTCAGGCCTGATTGCTAAACAAAAGATTGGTGGTTCGAACTCCCCAGCAGAATGCTGTAGAAGCAAGTCCTAGTCATAGCTGCCCTGGAGCCCTTGGCAGCCAAGAAAATCCAGGGATCCAGAGAGGCAGTTCTACTCTCCCAGCTCCGGGGGGGTGAGTTTGGTGTTTGGAATCTCTGTGGCAGCAGTTCAAAAGGTCTTTTCTTACCTGGAGCCACTGGGTGATTTCGAACCATTAACCTTAGGTTAGTAGTTGCATGCAAACCAATTGTGCCATCCAGAAATCTCTGCTTCCAATGACAGATGCTATATTATTAGTGAAGCTAAGGTTTCAGCTGCTTGTAGCAAAGACTCAGAAAACAGCACTGGCTTCCACCAAGAAACTTTTTCCCCCCTTACATAACAATGCATCTGTAGAAAGCCCAGGGCAGATGTGGCAGGTCTGTAGTGCTGGGGAGCTAATCTCCTTCTACCCTATTCCTTTGCCTTTCTGGCTCTGTTCTCTATAGGACAACTGAAGGCTCATCCTAAGATCAGGCTCCCAGTGAAGGAGACTGTACAGAGCAAGTCAGGAAATGATAGCTCATGTGTTTTCATCTTGTTGACTGGAATGTAGTCCTGGAACCACGGCTACTAAAGAAAAATAGGTGGACAGACAGGTGGAAGTGGAGGTTACCACAAAAGAATGAGAGAACAGAATGTGGGTCCCCTTCTCTGCTATGGGACATATGGGAGGACATTTTCTAGACTTTGTACATATGAAAACATTTTCTGGCCGGTTATGGAATTTTTTGCTGCTAGTTGAGTTCAAACAAAAATCTTATTAAGCCAGTTACAGGAATTTAAATCTGTTTAGTTCATGGTTTGTAAATTGAGGTAGCATGTCCACTGAGGAATCAAAACTATTCCAAAAGGAAAATAACTTCCCAGGGTTTTTCTCTGCCATCTTATCCACGTTGTCATGGCAGCAAGGCCAGAGCAGTCCCTTTGTGGTGACAGTTCCCTTCAACCACAGTTTCTATTCCAAACCCTAGCGTCTGTTTCCCAAAATGAACTGAATGTGCAAGGCATATGATTTGACAGTTTGACTTTAAAGTGACTATTTGGACACCAATTCACTTTAAGGCTCAAGAGATCACCTCAGGGAAATGGCCTGGATGGACCATCCCAACTTCATGGATGCCACAAGGCTGAATTTCAGAAGAATTGAAAACTTCTCAGCTGCCACAGTTTCCATTCTGGCTCATGTCATAGAACTCTTTATGTAATAGAATAAGATGTGTTGGGCAAAGGGAGCTCTGGTGGCCTAGTGGCAAGAAGCTGCACTACACTCCCAAAGGCACATGGTTCGAATCCATCAGATGCTCTGCTGGAGAAGGAGGGGCAATCTCTTTCTGTGCCAGTTGGACCCGATTTGACAGTACACAACAACAAATGATGTGTTGGGCAATGGGATTCCAGGAAGAATCCTTTCCCCTATAGGACTTAAAAGGCATTACTCATTCATCTCATAGCTCCAGGATTTCCACCGAGACATTCAAATCCCCCCACTCTCTGCCCCAATTCCTTCCTGTCTCATGAACTTGACCTTCACTCCTCTTTCCAGCCCTTAGTCCATTCTTGATCTTCCAGACCATCAAGGCTTTCTTTGTCTTTCTTAATGTGTATGTCTGAATAACAAAGCCCAAGGGTTGCTTTCTGAGAGTTCCTTGCTGAGGACCTGATTTCCTTTTCTCCCTGGATATTCTACCATGCTGCCACTTAATGCTGTGTTATAACAAGCCCTCTAGGTGACTGTGATGTTTGTTAAAGAATAGTCCTCTAGACTGCTGGGTTCCAAGCCCAGTGTTTTAGATCCAAAAGGCCTAGGAGGGGGATGAGCATTTGCCTCTGCGGATCTAGGAGCACTCTTGGAAAACCACTGCATCTACTTTGAACCATCTTCAACTTCTCCAGCTCTGGCCTGCCTTAGAGTCCTAACTACCAGGTACTCCATTGCATTAAGTCGATCCTGAATTGCAACAGTCCTGTACGACAAAGTAGGACTACTACACCAGGCTTTCCAACGCCAGATATGTTTCAGAAGCAGATCTGAAAGAAGCACATCTTTCTCCCATGTGCTGAGCAGCTGGTAGGTTTGAACTCTTGACCTTTTGGTTAACAGCCAAGTGGCTTACCCATAGTACCATCAGAGATCCTTTTGGAGTTCCTAGGTGGTGCAAATGGTGAATGTCCTTGTGAGAGTGGGCTTGTTCAACTCATATAGTCCCTGGCGGCGTTGGAGGGGGGTACATGGCAGTCATTGTGAGGATAAAACAGTTTCTCTAAACTTGTCTAACTCTGAAAAAATTTTGGGTGCTTGTTAAAAGTACAGATTCTCAAGGTCTACTGCAGAGGCTGATGCAGCAGGTCTATTTTCAGTGAGTTCTCTGGGGGGTTGATAAGTCAGGTGCCTCAGAAATCCAAAGCCATAGTGTACTTTTGTCAAGTTCAGTGATCGTGTCCTCAGTCCTCCTTTCCTTCAACCTCTCAAGAGTCCTGGACCCCATTGACAATGCCACCTTTGAAATCCCCTACTCTACAAATCCATAGGTCCTAATTGTGGTGAGTGTCTGAGTAGCCACCAACCCTTAGAAACCATTGGGCCCAAGGCTCTGTATCTTATGTACTTCCCAGTTTATTCTCCCTCTCTCCAAAGGCAAAGGCTTCTGAATAATCCCATGAATCTTTGACCCTTCCTCTTTTACCTGCCCTCCTCTTCTTTCCCCATCACTGTGTAATTCTTCCCCCAAGACACGCCCTGAGCCCTCTTTTCCTCCCTCTACCTTTCCTTCCTGGTAGCTCACCGAGTTCCCACACCCCACAGTGGCCGCTGGCAGGGCTTTTCTACCCAGCTCAAATGCCTCCCCAAAAATTGGCAGGCAGCCATGGGCACCTTCACTGGAATGATGGTCCTAATCTTTCTTTTTGTGTCCATTTATCTATTTTATTCATAACATCTGAAGCTGTTGTGTGAACTGCACCCTTAGGAACTGTGCACTGTAGCAGCCTCTCTTATCTGTAAGGGGGTTCTGGCAATAAGGGAAAGGAGGTTAAATGAAAGAATACAAACTGAGTGCTTAGCCTAGTTCCTGGCATGTAGGGAATAATTAATAAATAAAAGTTGGATTATTTTTAGATTTGTAATTGTTATATAATTTCCCTTATTGGTTTTATTAAGGAGCCCTGATGGCACAATGGCTAAGCACTTGTCTGCTAACCAAAACTTTGGCACTTAAAACCCACCAGTGGTTCTGTGGTTTCCCCTTTGTTCTCATTCTCATAAAAGGCAATCTGACAGATACAAATGCAATTTTGCTGAAGATTATTCAGAAGGCCTATAACTGGCAGATATTCAAGCTTTATTCAGGTGAAGCCATGGCACAAGGGATATCATTGCTGATGTCAGAAGGATCTTGACTGAAAGCAGAGAATCCCAGAATGGTGTTTACTGTGTTTTATTGATTATGCAAAGGTATTTGACTATGTAAATCATAGCAAATTATGGATAACATTGAGAAGAATGGAAATCTCAGAACTCTTAATTATGCTCATATGAAATCAATATATAGACCAAGAATCAATTTTCCAAAGAAAACTGGGGAATGTTGCATGGTTGAAAATCAAGAAGGGTGTGCGTCAGGGCTGTATCCTTTCCCCATACTTATTGAATCTGTGTGCTGACCGAACAGTTTTAACAGGCTGGATTATATGAAGGTAAAGGAAGCATCCAGATTGGAGGAAGACTCATCAATAACATTCCTTGTGCAGATAACACAGAAAAGTGAGGACGGCTTGAAACATGGTGGAGAAGATCAAAGGCTATATAGCTTTCAATATGGATTACATCTCGACGTCAAGAAAACACAGAAATTCTCACCACAGAGCCAAAAGGCAATGTTGTGACACTTGGAGAAAAGATTGAAATTGTCAACTATTTCATTTAGTTTGGATCCACAATCAACACTCATGGTATCAGCAGCCAAGATTCAAAAGGAAGATTTGTTATAGTAGAGCAAGCTGCCCTCAAGGACCTCTCCAAAGTTTTAAAGAGCAACAAAGTCAGTTTTAAAACGAAGGTACCCTTAATCCAAGCCATGATCTTTTTAGTTACTTGCTATGCATCTGAAAGTTGGGCAATGAATAAAGAAGACCAAAGAACAATCGATGCCTTTGAATTGTGGTATTGGTAAATAGTATTGAATATACCATGGATGGACAAAATAACAAACAAAAATCTATCTTGAAGGAAGCGCAACCAGAGTGTTTCTTAGAGCCAAGAATAGTGAAACTTTGCTTCATTTTCTTTGGACATTAGTTCTAGAGGAGTCAGTCCTTGGAGAGAGAATCCTGCTGGGAAACGTGGAAGGTCGGAGAAAGAGAGGCAGGGCGGACCCTCAACAAGGTGGATTGACACCGTGACTACTGCAGAGGACTTGAACATGACAAAGACCATGCGGAAGGTGCAGGACAGGACCTGGTTTAGAGGGTAATCGGCTCTGCAGCACCTCATAACAGTAAGAGTGGTTCTGTAGTAAAAGGTTATGTGATCTGCTGCCATAAAGATTACCAAGAAATCCCTGTATGACAAGTCTGTTCTATAAGGTTATTTTGAATTAGAATTGACCCAGCAGCACTTGACAATATGAGTTGTGTACCTGCTCCTCAGTTACCGACGTGGCTACGTTCCCAAGACCAGGTCAGTAAGCAAAAATCGACATTTTCAGAAAATGAAGAATGGCCACATCAGATCATAAAGTGGATGATTATTACGTCATCTTTCCACAGCCAAACTGCCCGGAATAAAGGGCCAGCCAAGTTGACACAACCTTAACCATCACAGCCAAGATCACTCACCTCCGACCTTCGCACTTTCACTGCTGATGTCAGAAACATAAAATATCAGCTAACAAGACAGTTGATGAATGTTAGGTGCATTACTGACATACATGCATTACTGAGAGAGAATGTTCTGCTCTACAGAGAACACATACTTTTAATCCCCTTTTCTCCAGTGAGGCATTTATATGATCATGTACTCAACCATAAAGAAAATTTTAATTTGAAATTCCCCAACATGAGATCGTTGAAGCCCAGAGCACCAATAACAAGCACTTAACCACCCAGAAATTAAGAAACATTCATTTCTAAATTACTTCTCATCAAAGAGAAAGTAAATGCTAGACTTAGAAACGCTCTAGAAAATGAGAGGAGAATGCTGTCTGTCAGAACCAGGAGCCTGTGGGTGGCTCTCCCAGAGCAGGAGGGCCTTGCATGTCACTGCCAGACTCCATGGTGATGCGAATGTTGTTAACATGTCCACCCGATCTCCCTGCTACCTCATTCAAACCAGAGAGAAGGCACTGAGAGGAAAACAGCCATTAATAAATGTAGCTATGGCCTTTTCACTTTCTCTGCCATAAAATGTGAGGCCACTGTGGCCATTACCCCATCCTCATGGGTCTATGGTCCTCGGGGTGGCAGCCGTGCCGAGACTGCCAGAGTTCCTGCTTGGGCTATTTTATCACTATCATCGGAAGCCCCTCATATTTGTTGTAAAAATATCCCCTGCTGGTCGCCCTCTTTCTCTTCAACGAGGCGGCAGAGTGGCAGACACAAAGATGCAGATCTTTGTGAAGACCCTGACTGGCAAGACCATCACTCTTGAGGTCAAGCCCAGTGACACCATGGAGAATGTCAAAGCCAAAATCCAAGACAAGGAGGGCATCCCTCCTGACCAGCAGCTTCTGATATTTGCGGGCAAACAGCTAGAGGATGTACACTCTCAGACTACAACATCCAGAAAGAGTTCACCCTGCATCTGGTGCTGCGTCTGCGTGGTGTCATTATCGAGCCTTCCTTGCACCAGCTCGCCCAGTATAACTGCGACAAGATGATCTGCCGCAAGTGTTACGCTCGCCTGCATCCCTGTGCTGTCAATTGCCCCAAGAAGAAGTGTGGACACACCAACAACCTCCGCCCTAAGAAGAAGGTCAAATAAGAGCCCCCTCTTCACTGGCACCCTTGCCTCTTGCAGGTGGCCTTCTTCTGAGCCCCATGACCCTGGCCCCTCAATAAAGTCTCTTTCATTGAACTGAAAAAAAAAAATCCACTGCTGTCGAGTTTAATTCCAACTCCTAGCGACCCTATAGGAGAGAATAGACCTGCTCTGTAGGGTTCCCACGAGTGCAGACATTTGTGGGAACAGATGTCACATCTTACTCCTGTGGAGTGACTGGTGATTCCACCCACAGCCCTTTTCGTTAGAGTAGATAGGTGCTTTAACCACTGTTCCAGTATGGCATCAGGATTGGAAGAAGACTCATCAACAACCTACGTTATGCAGATGAAAGAACCCTGTTTGCTGAAACTGAGGAGGACCTGAAGCGCTTGCTGCAGAAAGTCAAGGACTGTAGTCTTCAATATAGATTGAGGCTCAATGTCAAGAAGACAAAGATTCTCACCACTGGGCCAATTGGCAACACCATAATAGATGGAGAAGGGATTCAGGTTAACAGTTACAGCTTGCTCGGCTCCACAGTCAACACTCTTGGCACCAGCAGTCAGGAAATCAAAAGACGAATTGCATTAGGTAAATCTGCTGTCAGGGAGCTTTCCAGAGTGCTGAGAAACAAGGAAGTCAGTCTAGAGACGAAGGTGTGCCTGATCCAGGCCATGGTCATTGTCATTACTTGCTGTATGTACATCAGAGAGCTGGACAATTACTAAGGGTGACAGAAGAAAAATTAATACCTTTGAGTTGTGGTGCTGGAGAAGAGTCTTAAATATACCATGGACTGCCAAGAAAACAAATAGGTTTGTCTTGGAGAGGGAGAAACCAAGTTTCTCCTTGGAGGCTAGAATTTTGAAGCTCCATACTTTGGACACGTGGCCAGGAAGGATGAATACTTAGAAAAGGACATCATGCTCAGAAGGGTGGCGGGACAGCGCAGGAGAGGAAGACCCTGGATGAGATTAATTGATACAGTAACTGGGGCAATGGGGGTAGGTCCGTGAGACTGACTCAGGACAGGGCAGGCTTCAGAGCTGTTGTACATAGGGTCACTGAGTCGCAGGTAACTCAACAGCACATAACAATAACCACTGTCTTTACTATGCTGTGACCTACTGATCGTCTGTGTTTACTGCCATAGTTGCCCAGTTGCCTGCTGTGGTAGCTTGCCTGCTTCTCTGATACTGAAAGATGGGCCACTAGTATTTCAAATATGAGCAGCCCCCCTACCCCCCGTGGACTTTCAGCAGCACTTCTAGACTAACACAGACTAGGAAGAAAGGCCTGGCGATCTTTCTGAGAAATCATCCAGTGACTGGCAGCCCTGTGGAACAGAATATTGTCCACTTGATTTGCTCAGGACCCAGTATCAGGAGGGATCGATTACTGGGTTAGGATGGATTAGCACATTAGAAAATACACAGTGAAGAGATGAACATGCCATGTCCCGCAGGACTGACGCAGGACTGGGCAGTGTTCTGTCTTCTCTATACAAGAGTTGGAATCAGTTCTACAACAGCTAACAACAACAACAACAACATTGTCTTCACTAATACTGCTACTGTCTCTACCCTTGATCCCAACTCATAGAGATGCCCTGCAGGAACATTCTAGAGCCTGGATGGAAGACACTGGGCTGTCTCCAGAGGCTTTCACCCAACTGGATTTTATAATAGCCCCTTGTAATTACCAAAGGGTGAGATATTAAAATAGGATGAAGTTACTATCGTTTTCTTAATATAGCAGGCTGGCACCCACACTCCGTCAGTTGGGATTAAATTTAGAAATGGGGGCATCTCAAATCGCCACCCACAGTACATTCAGCGCCACCCAGGCCTCTGAGCTGCTAACTGCCGCCTCTGGTTTGTGGAGATGCATGACCCGGCGGGCCCTTTGGAAATAAAATTAAACATCTATTTTTAAGCCAGCCAACATGTTGTCAATACTCAAAAACAACAGAAAACCTGTAAGCAGTTAAATGTTACTTTCAAAAATATCTCGGGTACCCATTGTTTATTCTCGACAGCAATGGCCAAGCGAGACTGGTTCGTCCCCTGCCCATGTCCCACAGCAAACACAATATCCAGGGATAGCCGATCCTGCAATTTCATTGTTGGCTCTTAAATTGCGAATCGGTAATAAGAACAGCACATGAAAGTGTGTAATTTACCAAAGTTATTTTCCCTAAGTAGGCAGCATCTACTGTACCCAATAGGGAGAAATTGATGAGGCTTTTCAGTGGAAACCTAGAAAGAGAGACATCCTTGAGAAAACTCAAATATGTGATACGTTTCATTAAAGGGCACAAAGGTGAAGGGTGGACAGTGGCTTCCCGTGCCCAAGGGGGCTGCTGGCTGCCTCTGTGGTGATATGAGGCCTGGTTGGACCAAGATAGCAGGACAATCTGGCCTCGGTCAGGCAAGGCTGTTTCTTGTTTTTTCAAGGGACATATTGATTGATTATAATCCACCGTGCCTGAGGCCATAGGCAGGAGTGTTGCATGGTAACAATTTCTGTAAACATGTCACCAAAAACCAGTTCTGCTGCCATCAACTTGATTCCATCTCCAAGTGACCCTACAGAACAGAAGTCCCCGACAGAGAGAGTAGAACCGGCCCCTGTCACAGGGTTGTGAAGGCTCTAAGTCTTTACCTAAGCTCACTGCCTCGTCTTTCTCCCTCGGAGCAGCTTCTGGGTCCACACCACTGGTTTTCCTGTGAGCAGCTGTGTGCGAGCGCTTCGACCCTGCACCAACAGGGTTCCTTAGACCTGCCCCAGTGGAAGGAGATCACGGGGATCGTTCATTCCCTCGCTCCTGCACAGACCCTTTCATCTCATGATTGTTCTTAGCAGCAGACAACAGGCGAGGCTCAGGCAGAGATGTCCTAGGCCTCGTCAGGAATCAGAGGAGACCGTGTACAATCCATGGCAGTTCTATTTCTAGATTCTTAGCAAATTAGAGTCCGCGAGTGGGGCAGAATACCACACCCTTCTAAAATGCACCTCGAAAGAAAGGCCTGGTGATGTGCTTCTGGAAGCAACCAGCCGTGGAATACCACATGGGATGTGCTTCTACCCTCATGCAGGAGAGAATTTCCAGGAGTTGGACTGACTCAGTGGCAGCTAGTTGGGTTTTATTTGCGTGTTTCTCTCTTTTTTTTAATTAAATTTTATTCATTTTCATGAACATTTACAGAGATTTTGGGTTTTCATTCATTCTATTTGTGTGTTTCTTATAAAATCTGTTCATGCCCTTCCCTTTAAACCCCCACAGGACTCCAAACAGTACTAGCCATTTTATGTTTTTCTCCATATTGATATTATCAGAAAAACCCCCCAGATACGGGGCATGACCAGGTGACATTTGTACGTGGTAGGATTATATTGCTATGTGTGCCTTCTCAATCAGCCATCGAGTGCCCTTCACGTCAGGTTTCAACTGACCAGGACTCCATGATATTCCCGTCTCAGATTTCCAAGCTGATTGTTGGGGTCGGGAGAGAGCTCTCCTTTCACAGTCCTTTATCCTACAGCCTTTGCAAGCTAACTTGGAATATCAGCTTTATTATCTGATACACTATCTGGCTCACCTGGTGTTAGGTTCTGTGGGTTCGGGAAGCATACCTTCTCTGCTCACACTTGGGACTAACTGATGGCCCAAATTGTTACCTGGACAGGAAGTCCTATCACTTGCCGCTGGAAACACTTGCCTGCTTGAGTGTGCTCTGACAGTCAGTAGTCATCCCTGAGCATTGCTATGACAGGGTAGTTATCAGTCCAGACACTCAACAACTGTGAAGCATGTCCCTACCAGGTACACTCTTCCACGTCACACATGATGGAGTACGCAGCAGGGGTGTGTGAAGAGTCGTACATGGGGCTTAAAGGAACCCACGCAACCGCCCATGCCTGGCCTGCATTTACCACTGGCTTTGGTGGCTGGAGCTTGTTATTCTTGGATGCTGCCTGGACTGTTTGGACTGATTGCAACCTCATGGATCAGAGTAGAACTGTCCCATAGGAATCCTTAGGCCGAGATATTTGCAGAAGCAGGTCTCCAGGTCTTTATTCTGCAGGGTAATTTGTTGTTGTTACTATTACGTGCCATCCAGTCAGAACTGACTCATATTGACCCTCCAGCAGGTTTTGAGAGGCTATAAATCACACCAGAGGAGACTGCCCGTCTGGTGAATTTGAACCTTTGAGTTGAGTTACCCTTTTCCCACCAGGTCACCAGAGCCCCCTCTGCAGGGCATTAAGTGGCTTTGAATTACCAGCTTTTCGTTTAGCATCCAAGCATCCATTTCCCCACCAGGCATCCTGGCTCGAACTCGGCCCAAACCAAACCTACTGCTGTGCATTAATTCTGACTTACAATGATGTTCCATCAGCCTCCCAAGGCTGAACATCTCTGGGGGGGAGAGTGCCCCGTCTTCCTTCCTCAGAGCGCTGGTGCATTCAAATCACTGTCAGCTCAACCTGTAGCACGCTGCCCACCAGGGACCTCTCATGGACTTAGGACCCTGCAGTGAATGGAATGTCTGTATTGATTCGACTGTATTTCAAATAAATGGGGCAAAACTGTAGTGTGAAAAAAATCACAGTAACTTCTATTTTTAATTGGTTCTGCCATTTTAAACCTACAAACAAGTAGTTGATTGTCAGTCCTTTCTAAGGTGTAAACATTTGTTCCAATGTAAATTCTCTCTTCCTTTCTTACCTCCTCCCTCACCCCAAAACTAAGAGATCCTGAATTGCTGACAGAACCTGGTAGCATTAGCACCTCTGTGTTCGTGACCTTCACCCCCTGTACTGTTTTTACTGCCACCTCCTCATACCTACCATGACTTTGAACTTTCTAAGAATTCCATCTGGGAGTCTCAGTGTAGTGGGATCGGCTGGAGAGACAGTCCAGGTGGCCCTGTGCTGTGGTCAGGGTTCAATCCCTGTTGCAACACTTCCTGTGTGTTTAGACACAGCACTCAACTCTGTGTGCCTCAGGTCCCCAATTTATACAATAGAGATAATAATGTGCCTGCATATAGTTGACTTCCCGTGAGGAGATCGTTTATTCATTCGTTTGGTTAGGTGTTTTTTGAGAGTTGACTCAAAAAACTGGAGTGGATCATGTTCCAGATGTTTGGAAGGTGAACAAAACAATTCCTGCCTTCTGGGCGCTGACTTTTCAGCCCGAGTGACTCTCCTTGGGGGACCAGCACTCAGATCCTCAGGTGCTGCCAGTGCTTGTCTGAGTGCCCTGTTCACGGCTTCCAGTGGCTTCACTGCTTTTTCATACACATGTCCTCGTGGTTTTGTCTCCAACTGCCACACAACTGTGTCCCGGTCTTTCTTCATTTTCTCTTGGGAAATCGTGAGGGAGAATCGTACTCGTTTCCTTCACTGGTTCTCCAAAGGCCCCTGACTGTGCAGAGTTGCTAGTGACATGTCTTTATCTATAATATAAAAGCAAGGTCACACGGAGTGCAAATTCTGCCCTAAACTCCTAAAAAGCAGCAGTTGAAAGTGTCCTCAGCATCCCCTCCACCATTTCTGCTGAAAGCTCACCTGTCTCTTCCCCATTCCTGTAACTGACTGTTCTTTCTGATGCACATGGGATCCACATGAGTCAATACCAACTGGTTTGGTTTCATTTCTTTGTTTCTTGTGAGAAATGACTCCCTTCCCTCTTAGTGCCACAGAATCCCAAAAGACTACAGTCATCTTTTGTTTCCCTGCAAGTCCACGGTAACAGCATTAAAAAGGCTTTCAACAACAGATGACCTAACAGAATAACAAAAGCATAAGCAACAAAAGATGAAATAAGAAAAAATAGGATCTCATAAAAGTCTTCATAAAAATGACGACTTTACTCTCTTAAAAAGTGAAAAGACAAGCTATTGCCTGGGAGCATCTCTTTGTAAACCATCAAGAATCTAATAACCAAAATATACATAAGACTCTCAGCAACTTAACAACAAAGAGACTTTTAACCCAATCATAAAATGGACAAAAGACTTACGTAGACATTTCAGCAAAGAAGTCTTTCAAATGGCCACCAAACCCTTGAAAAATTATCAACATCATTAGTCAGTCATTAAATCACTAGTCAAAACCACAGTGAGGTATCTTTTCCCTTCCAGTAGGCTGGCTAAGATTCAAGAACAAACAAAAACCAGAAAAGAACAAATGTTGGGGAAATTGGAAACCCTTATCGATTGCTGGTGAGAATGCGAAATGGTATAGCGTAGCCATTGTGCCCCCAGGCTCCTTGCTGTCAGAGTGGGCAGATGTCTTCAGAAAATGAAATGGTCTCGCCTTCTAGATTGACTTCTTAGTGCTGTTGTAACAAAATACCACAAAATTGTTGTTTTATGTGCCATAGTCAAAACCATATTCATAGCTGACACTCTAGTGGGTATTCAGACACTGTAAGTTGCATGGGAGGAGATTGCCCATCTTTCTCCCGTGGGTTTGAACCATGTGTCTTTGGGTTGGCGACACGATTCCTTATCATTCAGGCACTAAAGCTCCCACAAAGTAGACTGCCTATTCCTATGATTCATTGTCATCCACTCAGAACCATTTCATACTGATCAATCCTCCGTTGCTTTTCTAAGGCTGTAAATTGCACAGGATATTACCCATCCTCTCCCTGCAAAGTTACTAATGGATTCAAACCTACAGCGAGGCATAGACTTTGGGTGAGCAGTGAAACTCCCCACAGACTGTGTCAGCAGAGCTGCGTATTGTTCCTAAATGAACACAAATTTAGCATGTCACAGTTCTGGAGGCTGGAGTCTGAATGAGGACGTGGCAGTGATTGGATCCTCCTGGGGCTCCGGGAGAAAAACCATCTCCTGCCTCTCTCCTGGCTTATGGGAGCTCCACACATCTGACTTGCAGCTGCCTTATCGCCTGATACCCTTCTGTTGTCTCCCTGTGACTATATCTCTTTCATTAGGAAACCACTGAAATGGGATTAGAGCTCACTGCTCTAGTAGGACCTTGTATTTAACCTGACTGATAGCCTTTTCCAAGACCCTTGTTCCAAACAAGGTCATGTTCATTGATAGAGGTTAGGACTTCACCATGTCTCCTCAGGGAAACCAGTCTGATGTGTGACTCCTTCCTCTACGTCTAACACCCTCGCGTTCCTTCTCTCTGCAGGTGTCACCATGAAGCTCATGGATGAGGTGGCCGGGATTGTGGCTGCCCGCCACTGCAAGACCAACATCGTCACAGCTTCGGTAGACGCTATTAATTTCCATGACAAGATCAGAAAAGGTAACAGAACTCTTCTGACCAGAGATGAGGGTGGTGGTGACCAGTTTGGCTGCTCGGGGTCCCTTGCGTCTGCTGGCTTTATTTTGTCCACCCAGCATCACCTGGGCTCTGTTGTGTGTCTGCTTGCCACCATCAGCCTCACCTGGGCCCTCGGTCAATTAGCCTCAAGTGACAAGCAGCCAGAGTGCTTGTTCTGTCCATGCAGGTGTGTCCAGGAGATTTATGCTGGTGGATGGGATTGCTCAGTGTGGTCAAATCTGTGACTCGGACGTGACTGGGGTCTGTGTCCTCATAAAGACCAACATAAACTCATCCTCCTAAGATGTTCCCAGAACAAAACCCTGTGAAGTTTTCAGGCACCATTTCTAGCAGGGCGCGTGGCAGGCCCACCTTGTCTGCATGGAGGAGTCAATAATCCACGATTTAGATGACGGCAGGATTCACCATTGAGAGCCTCTGGGGCTCCCTCCTCAGGTAGCCCTGCCTGCCTCACCCAGGGCAGCTTCAGAGAGTGAAGGCTTCTAGAAATGAGTCTTGCAGTCTCAGTGGCCCGTTTATGATCCGGAAAGGCCCAGCTGCTGGGGCCCGAGCAGGCTCATCTGAAGTGCGACACATCTGAAGATCCCGACCTGTGGTGACCGTGTTGCTTCATCTGAGGAGCAAAAGGGGATTGATTAGCCTTGTTGGAGAGAGAGCTTCTCAGTGATTCTGAGGAGTCCAACCAGTGAAGCTGGCTCGCTGGAAGATGCTTTCGTGTTGATAAGCCCTTGCTGTGGGTAATGATAAAAGAAATGTAAATGGACCTTTCTGGCCAGGCCCCGCTTCCACAGGAGCCTCACAAGGCACCATCTAAGCAGGTCACTGCCAGGTTGAAAGGCCCAAGCCCACTGGCGCTGAGTCCGTTTTGTCGCATACTAACCCTGTAATTCAGACTTAACTGCTTCGTAGGGTTTCTCAGCCTGTAATCTTTGCAGAAACAGACTGCCAGCTCTTTCTCCTGCGAAGCAGCCAGTGAGTTCACACCACCGACCTTTGGGTCAGCAGCCGAGCCCTCTAGCCACTGCACCACAAGGGCTCTTTGAATGAAAGCCACACGTTGTTTACCCACACCCTCTAGAACTCTTGCCTGGCCTTGGTGCCTTTCTAAAGCTGCTTCTTGGAACCCACATGGCTACAGAATGACCACATGCCTGGGACAGGAGTGCCCTACCATTTAGGTCTGTCTGCCCACTTGAATTTGGCCTGTTTGTAGGGTGGGAAGGACCCGGTAGTGTTGCCCCTCAGCTTTGTGGAATCCTCCTCCTCCACGGAACAATGTCAGCCACGACCATAGACCACATGTCCATTTAGAATTGGCCAAAAGCACTTGGGCCTTGTCTGGCTTGGTTCCCTCCCTAGTTCTCGACCACTGAGATGATGGGGGCCTGGCTGTGGCCTTCCCTTCTGGAAGTGAAGAAGCTTGCTGTACCATGAATTTGTCTAGAACCTTTTCCTGCTGGTTTACCATTAGCAGGGCTACACAGTTAAATACAGACTTCAAAATCACCAGGGGAAACACTGGCATTGCACTTAACTGCCTCTGGGCACCCAGTGCCACCTCCACATCCTCCACCAGAGCCACTAAGGAAAGAAGTACCCTTTCCTAGTGGCTTAGTGGTAAGGAATGGCGCTGCCAACCCAAAGGTATGTGGTTCAAATATACCAGCAGCTCTGGGGGAGAAAGCTGGGCAATCAACTGCTGTGCCTCTGAAAACCTGCTGGAGGGTCAACTGTGGGTCTGTTCTGACTAGGCGGCACTTAACAGCAACAAAATGTCTTAACCGGTTGCCCCCACTTAGGCCCAGTTAACAGACATGTTCCTCAATTCAGAGATAAACCCAAAGTCAGCTTTATTAGAAGCAAGGAAACCGTCAGCATAAAAATGCTTTCCAGACTGCACGCCTTGGTTACTTGTATGCCCAGATTTCATGCTAAGTAAAAGTTCTCCGATGTCTCAGAATTGATAATTTTAAAGGGGAAAACTTGAATTGTGTTCACAGGGAAAGAAGTTTTCCCCAGCAACTAATTTAGCAACTTGGATGATAACTGGAGACATCTTGTATGTTACTGTTGTTGTGTACTCTCAAGTCTAAAGCAACCCATAACCAACCCTCCAGCAGGATTTCAGAGACAGTAAATCACAGAGGAGGCGATTGTCCAGCCTTGGCTTACTGAGCAGCTGGTGGGTTTGAACCACATGCCTTTAGATTGCAATGCAGCTTTTACCACTGTTGTTATGTATCATCAAGTCGCCTGCAACTCATAGCGACCCTATGCATGAAAGCTCTGAACTCGGCTCTATCCTGGGCCAATCTCACTGTTTCTGATGCATATACCCTAACTACCCCAGTTACTGTGTCAGTATATCCGAGAGATAGACAGATAGATGATAGATAGATAGATAGATAGATAGATAGATAGATAGATAGATAGATAGATAGATAGCTGGGGTCTCCCTTGCCTGTGCCATCTTTCCATCCTTCTCCAAGGACTAGCAACATGCCCAAATTATGTGACACAGAGCTACAAAATCCTTGCCTCGAAGAAGTGACTTGGTTTCACTCTCGCCTATTCAATTTTTTGGCAGTCTATGGTTTGTTCAAAACTTGTCTCCAGTACCACAACTCAAAAGCATTGATTCTTCTGTTCTCTTTGGTCATTGTACAGCTTTCTAACGCATAACAGGTAATTGCGAAGACCATGGGCTGGATCAGGCACACCTTAGTCTGACGTTGTTGCTCTTTAGCACTCTGGAGAGGTCCATGACAGCACATTTTCCTAATGCAGTTTGTCTTTTGATTTCCTGACTGCTGGTGCCATGAGTATTGATTGTGAAACCAAGCAAGCTGAAATTGTTAACAATCTCTATCTCTTCTCCATCTATTATGATGTTGCTAATTGGCTTGCTAGTGATAATCTTTTTCTTGATACTGAGCTTCAGTCCATAAGAGCAATAATGGCCTTATGCAGTATTTGTCCTTATGAGACTATTAGTTCATTCAGCATAATGCTCTCCAATTCCCCTCAGGTTATGTAGTAATTTTTTAAATCAATGCTCCTGAGTTCTGGGTAGTATTCCATCATGAGAATGAACACAATTTCTCAATCCGTTCTATTCTGGTTGGATATTGGGGATGCTTCCATGCTCTTGCAATGATGAATAATGCTGCTATGAACATTGGTATACAAATCTTAATTTGTATCTCAGTTCTAATTTTCTCAGGGCATATTCCTAGCAGTGGAATATATATAAAGATAGATAGATAGATAGATAGATAGATAGATAGATAGATAGATAGATAGATAGATAGATAGATGATAGATAGATAGAGATATGACTTGAGAGTACACAACAACAATAACATCCAAGATGTCTCCAGTTATCATCCAAGTTGCTAAGTTAATTGCTGGGGAAAACTTGTTACCCTGTGAACACAATTCAAGATTTCCCCTTTAAAATTATCAATTCTCAGACATCTGAGAACTTTATATATGTATAGCTGAGTCATATGGAATTTCTATGTTCAGGTTTTTGAGGAAATGCCAAACTGCCTTCCAGAGTGGTTGTACTAATTTACGATCCCACCAAAAGTGTGTGTGAGTTCCTATCTCTCCACATCCTCTCCAACGTTTATGGCTTGCTGTCCTAGTAAACTTTGCCACTGCTACTGGAATGAGGTGGTATCTCATTGTGGTTCTGATTTGCATCTCTTATTGCCAGTGATTTAGAGCACTTCTTCATGTGTTTGTTGGCCATCAGACATCTTCTTCTGTGAAAAGTCTTCCTAAGTCTTTTGCCCATTTTGTAATTGTGTTATCAGTCTTTTTCTTGTGGAAGTCCTGTAGGATTCCATTAACTTTTGTTATGAGACCCTTGTCTTATGAGATAGCATTGCCAAATGTTTTTTTCCCAGTCAGAAGGTTTTCTTTTCACCCTATTGCAAAAAGGTTTTGATGCACATAAGGATTTAATATTTAGAAAGTCCCATTCATCAGTTTTATCCTCTCCAGGTTATATTTCTATGTTTGTCAGTCTCTTTATACAATGGCTTAGGCCTTCTGTGCTTGGTCTGACTTTGTCTTTTATGATCTTTATGATATTGCTCTGATCCACCTTGAGTTGATTTTTGTGTGTATGGTGAGAGGTGTGGATCTGGCTTCAGCTTTCTGCAGGTAGCAGTCCAGTTTCCAGGCCACTGCTTTTGACAAAACTTTTTGTATTTTACGTTGTTGTTGTTGTTAAGTGCCATTGAGTCGTAGAGGACTTATAGCAATGCTATAAACGAAAAATTTGAACACTTGTATACATTGTTTCTCTAAGTTCCTAGAGTTTTGGGAGGCAAGCCATTTCAGAAGTGGATGCCACTCCTTCTTCCAAGCCTGTTTTAACCGGGAGCTCCCGGCAAACACTGTCCACCATGAGTAGCCATTATCACATTTAACACATCAGTGTTACAGTGTTTAGCGTTACAGCAACCACTAGTTACCTCTGTACAGCAAACTGCAGACCTGTACTATACCACTTAGAAGAATGTTTGACCAAAAACAATTAAAACCAGGCCTGAGGGCCGCAAATTAAAGTCACACCTTTGGCTTGGTAGCATAACTTTCTATCGACTAGGCCAACAGAGCTCTCTCTCTCTCTGACTCCCAGCAATTCTATGAACAACAGACCTAAGTCTTACTCTATCCTACACCATCCCCACAATCCGAGACATGCTCGAGCCCATTGCAACAGTCTGTATCAATCCATCATGTTGAGGATCTTCTTTTTGGATAGGTTTTTAAAAAAACAAACAACAAAGTTGGTGTCTTGGTGATTCAGACTTACAGTGTCAGAGTAAAACTGCACTGCCACAGGATTTTCCCTGGCTCTTTTTTTGGAATTAAATTACCAGGCCTTTTTTCCAAGGCACCTCTAGATGAATTCAAATCTCCAAATTTTCAAAAGGTCACAGGCTGTTTAAAAACAGTCTCCATGTAGGGAGCTCTGATGGCCTAGTGGCAAGAAGCTGTGCTGCATTCTTGAAGGTGCCGTGGTTCGAATCCACCAGATAGAGAAGGAAGGGCAATCTCCTCTTGTACCAATCGAATTCAGTTCAACAGCACACATACACTCAAAATAATAAAGAATTTTTTTTTTAAAAAAAAGGGGTCTCCATCCAGGGTTTCCCTCTAAAAGATGACTCTTATCTAAAATGCAGGTGAATGGTCTTCCTTTCCTCAAACTATAATTCTTTCTTTCCTGCAAGCACTGAGCTCGAGGGACAGCAGCATGGTCGGCTGTCATCACAAAGAGTTAGGATAATGTCGAGCTACACTGAGAGGCTGGCCGGGTTGGCCTCCTCATGCCCCAACTCCAAAACTGACTGTCACACCTGGCCCTGGGCCTGCACAGTCCCAGCCTGGGGACCCCCTGGCAAAACACTGATTTCTCCCCAGGAGCAGAGAGTGTTTCTATGTTCTCAGGCAGCGTGTTGTTTTGTGTACAAAGGGATTTAGGCCAAACTAAAATAACTGTGATGGAATCAGGCCTCTCTCTGAGAACATGTCCTCTGGGCCCTTAGAAACAGTCACACCTTGCTTGTTTTCCTGAGAACTGTCACTGTGTGAACCGTGCCAGCCCCTCCTTTCCACACTCAAGGCTGGACTCTGGGCCCCACGTCATTTGTGTCACGCACAGGCCTCTCTGTGTGCAGGAAAAGGATTGTCAGATTTTGACTTTGATTCGCTGGAGGCTGGGGCAGAAGCACAGCTGACGCACACCAGACCTTTGCCCTCCACCAGCTTATTGGGATAAGGGTGAGAAGGACCCATGAAGTCTGGCGTATTGATGGAGAGGGTCAGAGTGGACACCCCCGGTTCCTCGTTTCTGAGTTTCTGGTGTGACTCTGCAGAGCCCTCCTAACACCCACGGCGCCCTCCTAGTGACTACTGGCCTCCAGCTCAAATCCTTTCCCCTCCCCGTGGTTCAGCACTAACAAGAAGGTCTGCCAAGAGGGCTGACTGTGGCCACCCTGGTAGTGGGCAAGGTGTAGCTTTCAGGCTGAGGGTCTGGCAGAAGGGCTGAGCTGAGGTATGTGGACAGGGCCAGAGCCTGGCTGGAGGGCCAGGGTCCCCATCATCACTCCGCAGGCACCTGTACAGCAGCAGAGTGCGTCTTCCCTTACACCTGATTCCTTCAGACAGGCGCTCATTGTCACCTTACAGAATCGGGAAGTTAGTGTAGTTTCACTTTGATGCCCCAAGCTGCTTCTTTCCACACCTTGCTCCCACCTGGATGCGCTTTCCTATGTGAACAGCACTTGGTAGGGCAGAGTCCCGACCAAGGATGCAGGCACAGGAAGACGTGGCCACCTTGCTCAGGTGAGGTGCCTCTCCAGAGTGAGCCCGGGAAAGTGTGTGCTGTGGAGAGAATGCCCAGTCCTCCCACAGTTAAATAATTTGCAGGGGCGGGAAACACCTCACCGATGGCTGCTGAAGTGACTGTCATCTTTGGTTCCCCCGCCCACAGCAGCATGTTTGCTATTTACAAACCTCCATCACCGCCAGCCTGGACCACGTAGGGCCATCTGTCCGCTTCCACCCCCGCTCCAACACCACTACCACATGTGCGTCCCGGAAGCGTCTGTGATCTCATAAATATCTGGCTTCTGGGACACCCAAATCCAGTCCAAGCCTCTTGCGTAGCACTCAAAGGGTCCAGGTCCCCTTACCCCAGCGTGTGGATTGAGCACATGGGGACCTGGCAAGTGTGTACTGAGTTAACCTAGAACCAAGCAGCTAAAACCAAAACGAAGCACTTCTTCTGGGAACCCAGATGCCATCTGATCTACGGTGGCACTGTGACCCCAGGGCCCTGTCTCCAGAGGCCATACAGAATGAGAAATGACCCAGTGATCACCTACCTCACAGACTTTAACCCAGCACCCTCCTGGCGTGAGGTGAAGCCAGTCACATGACATCATCCAGACTAAGCAAGGCTGAGGCCACTTAAAAAATAGGAACTCTAGTCTTGCAGGTCATTTGCTTCATTTCTGGGTTTTGTTTTGTTTTGTTTTGTTTCTGTTGAAAAAGGCAACCATTAAGAAGTGTTTCGAGGGTTATGGTTACCTGCAATGGAAGAGTTTTGGAAGCCTTAGGTAGAAAAAGTTAAAACTGAGGTTTTCTTGAGGAAAACAGTGTCCCCATACTAGAGGCTGTTTACTGTGGGGGATAAGGAATAATCTCAGAAGGGCTTCGGGATGGGTTATGTAAGAAATACCAAAGTTAGCTCACTGTTTCCATGCTTTTCTTAAGAAAGTTCACCGCCGCAGTTCCTTGTGGTGCTTAAACACTGAGCTGTTCTTAAACTTTGAAACACTTGGCAAGCTGTCGGGCTTGGTAACAGCTATTTTTTATTATTCTGTTTTCTTTTCAAAATCCCTGGCATCCGGCTGAATTCTGGCCGTTGCTGACCCAGGAGAGACGCCCGTCTGTCGGGGAGTCAGGCTGGGCACCGCCAGCGCTCACGTGTCACCCCTCCATGCAGACCCACCAGTTAGTGCAGAAAACAGCTCAGCTGTGACCCGCAGCTCAGCGCACTGCAAAGCGCTTGGCGTATTTAACTACTGTGTTGTATCGGCTGCTGCCAAGCCAGTCCCCCACACAGCAACCCCGGCTGTGATCCATAAGGTTTTCATTGGCTGATTTTCAGAAGTAGATCTCTACTTCCTGCCATACTTAATGATAAATAATATTTGTGAAAGGAGCCCTGGTGGCATAATGCATAGTGTGTGGGGCTACTAATCCCAGAGGTGGTGGGTTTGCATCCACCAGTCACTCCACAAGAGAAAGATGGGCAGTCTCCTCCCACAAGGATTCACGGCCTCAAAAACCTGAGAGAGAGGGTTGTTGTGAGTTGGAATTGACTCGACAACAGTGGAAGGGATTATTTATTACAAAGAGACTTGGTGATTTAATAGTTATAGCATTTGCTGCTGACTAAAAGGTTGGCAGTTCTAATCCACCCAGTGACTCCTTAGTTACCTAAGTGAAATAACCCCCACCAAACCCACTTCTGTCAAGTTGATTCCAACTCAGCATGACTATTGGGAACTGCCACATAAGCTTTCCAAGACTATGTATTCACAGAACCAGTTGAGTCTCTGTGTCCCTCTCTTCAAGAAAACAGCCATTAAGATGGGAGTCTGCACCGTTCTCCTCCACTATGGCCTCATGTTAACGGACAACATTCTCAAAGACTCTGTTTCCGCACAAAGTCACTTTCACAAGTGCAAGAGGTTAGGACTCCAACTTGACTTTTGGGGTGACCCGAGCTCAATCCATAACAGTACACTCCCCCCTCACAGCCTTCCAAGACAGCTGTCGGTATTATCGCCATTTCTCCCCATCTGGAAACTGCAGTTCTGAGAGGTTAACAGTACCACCCGGGTGGAGGGGAGGCAGGCAGCTGGGCTCCAGATCTCAGCCCCGAGCTCCTCATTCTGGTGCTGCAAGACCCCAGCTTTGGTACTACCCGGCCCCAGAGTCAGCCTCAGCGGGTGACACACACACAACCTTGATTAGAGACGGTATGGCCTGTCTTCAGCTGCCCTGGCCGCAGCTGCTCTCCAAAACCTTGTGGAGTTGCTTATGAAACTTTCAGCTTCCTGACACAGCTTGAAAACATCATTAAGGGGCTCTCAGAATGAGTGACGTCAAACCCCCAGTGGGGTGAGGCCTGGTCTGTGTGAGGCTTGCTCATCAATATGTGCCACCCACTGCCTCGAGCAGATTCCAATCATTGTGACCCATTCCAGTCAACTTTCTGAGGCTGGAAGTCTTTATGCAGATCTTTCTTCCACCAAGCAGTTGGTGGATTCGAACCACTGACCTTTTAGTTGGTAGTGCAGCATTTAACATACTACACCACCAGGGCTCCTTTCAGGATACATGCTGAAACACACACACACACATACACAGAGAGAAAGAGAGAGAGAGAGAGAGTCCTTTTTCTCAATAAATTCAGAGGCAGGCAGTAGTCAGAGGTTCCTTCCACCATTTCCACCCCCATCCCACCCTTCCAGCAGCCCCATGCTCTTAACGGGGTGATATCTGAGATCATCTCATGTCATAAGCTGATGTCTATAACGCAGAGAGTTCAAACATAACCGATACTTTCCAGCCCTTTCTACAAATTCTGATACCAAGTTCCAGGTCTGGAGGTCAGATCTCAAGATAGAGGCCTCTGGGCTGGCAGACTTGGAATGCTTGCTGGCTTTGGAGGTTACCAGCTTCAGAAGCTGGCACGAGCCAAGGTCATTGTTGGAAAGCAGGGTCACAGGCCTTGTATACTAGCCAAAGTTAACAAGTACAGCAGCTAAAAAGTTAGCAAAGTTGGAAGACCACAAGCCAGACAACCAGATACAGATCTGACAAAAAGCTCTAGCTTTCTTAAAGATAAATACTACGTAAGTCACATCCCTAAGGAGACCAACCCTTAATCAGTTAAGGCTCATAATATCTTTATAGATATACTTCTCAACATCATAGAAGTTTAAATTTACAAGTAGAATAGTTAGAGTATGCTGAGGATTATGGCCATGCTGACATACAGTATTAACTGTGATGTGAGGTTTATTAAGGACATAACAGGGACAGCTTAATCTCAAGATCAGTTTGGAAATACTAAGAACAACTTAGGAGACAGCTTCTTCTTGGTGTGCCCACATCAGGCCTCTCTCCTGATTGGACAAGTGTTCACAGTGCTTTAGCTACCAGTCAGTACTCAGAGACACCCACCTTCTCCAAGTCCGCTAGGAAGCCTCTTTCCAGAAGACAGTCTTTTCACTCTGTGGGTCAGTAAACCTGCCACCATCTGCCGGTCTGATGCCACTGCTATTTTGTGCCAGTGTTATATCCCTCTGTCTCTTGGTCTAGGAGTTTCTCAGCATAGAGACCCTAGATCCAAAGAACACACTCTGCTCCTGACCCTTCTTGATGGTAGTTAAGTAAACCTCCCCTGTCAGCCTGTGGGATAGACTCTTTTTAAGACTAGCTAAGTTGGTAAAAGGTTTTGCATTAGCACAATCAAATGTTCTGGGATTCCCATTCTTCTCAGAGTCAGCCACAGCTTGTTGTGATCCACACAGTCAAAAGCCTTTGCATAGTCAATGAAGCACAGATAGATATTCTTCTGGTATTCTTTGCTTTCTGCCAAGATCCATCTAACATTAGCTATACTATCCCTAGTACCATGACCTCTTCTAAATCCAGCCTGCACATCTGGAAGTTCTCTGTTGACATATTGTTCCAAACTTTTGGATAATTTTCAGCAGAATCTTGCTTGCATGTGATATTAATGATATTGTTCGATAATTTCTGCACTCTGTTGGGTCACCTTTCTCTGGAATGGGAACAAATATCGATCTTTCCAGTCCGTGGGCCTAGAGGCAGTTGTCAGAGCAGAGCAAGGAGACACTACATGGTTCAAAATCAAGAAGGGGTTCCATCAGGGATGTATTCTGTCTCCATACCTTTTCAATCTGTATGCAGAACAGATCATCCAAGACACTGGGCTGTACGAAGAGGAATGTGGCATCAGGATTGGTGGAAGAGTCATCAACAACCTGTGTTATGCAGATGACACAACCCTGCTTGCTGAAACTGAGGAGGACCTGAAGCTCTTGCTGCAGAAGGTCAAGGACTGCAGCCTCCTATATGGATTGAAGCTCAACATCAAGAAAACAAAGATTCTCACCACTGGACCACTTGGCAGCATCAGTATGGATGGTGAAGAGATTGAGATAGTTAACAGTTTTAGTTTGCTTGGCTCCACAGTCAACACTCTTGGTAACAGCAGCCAGGAAATCAAGAGACGAAAGAGAAATTCGGCTGTCAGGGACCTCTCAAGAGTACTGAAGAGCAACAACGTCAGGCTGGAGACTAAGGTGTGCCTGATCCGGGCTATAGTCTTTGCAATTACGTGCTATGCATCAGAGAGTTGGACAGTGAATAGGGTTGATAGAAAAAGAATTGATGCCTTTGAGCTGTGGTGCTGGAGAAGAGTGTTAAAAATACCATGGACTGCTGGGGAACAAACAGGTTTGTCCTGAAGAAGGTGAAGCCGGAATGCTCCTTGGAGTCAAGGATTCTGAAACTTCGTCAGACATACTTTGGGCATGTTGCAAGGAGGGACTGGTCCTCGGAGAGGGACATCATGTTTGGCAGAATGGAGGGGCAGCGAAGGAGAGGAACACCTTCGATGAGATGGATTGATTCTGTGACTGGAGCAGTGGGAATAAGTGCATTTGAGATGACTAGGTTAGCACAGGATAGAACAATATTTAGAGCTCTTGTACATAGGGTCGCTATGAGTCGCAAACAACTCGATGGCACGTAACAACAACACAAAGTTGGTAAAACTGACTTGTGGGTCACAGCTCTAGTTTGCATAGCCCACCTAATCATTCTTTGAGATTTTATAAGACCATGGCCAGAAAAAGAAGCCCATTGCCCTGTATAGAGTTTCTAAATTAAGTCAACTTTGTCTGCAGAGCTGCAAGAGTCCTCAGGTCTGCCCAGTACTGTTCAGTAACCACATGTAGCTATTTAAGCTAACTTAAAGAAAATTAAAAATTTTAATTTTTAGCCACACTTCCCTATGTTATGGCTGTGTGACTGCCAGTACTTTGGCCATTGTTACTTTGTAGTTCATTTCTTTTCTCTAGAAATTCCATACAAGTTTCCGGACTCTCTTGTAGTTGCACGATCCCTGCTTGGAATGTGGGAGTATAATGGTAGAGACATTCAACAGAACTTTAAAGAAAAAATCTGTTTCTAAGCTTCATAAAGTACTGAACTTCTGGTTTTTGTAGTCACTTAAGATGCAGTGTCAGGCGAGCTCTGGTGGCCTAGTGGCAGGAAACTGCACTGCAATCCCAGAGGTGCGCGGTTCAAATCTACCAGATGCTCTGCTGAAGAAGGAGGAACAATCGCCTCCTGTACCAGTCTGATCCAGTTTGACAGTTGTTGTTAAGTGCCATCGAGTCGCAGGTAGCGAGTCCTTGACACTTGGGTGCCTTTCATCCTCTCTCCAAGTTCATAGGGTTTCCGGAGGCAAGCTATTATGGAAGTGGATGCCACTCCTCCTTCCACGCTTGTTTAATTGGGGAGCTCCACCCCACTCTCAGTCCGCATTGGGTAGCCAACCATTAACGCATTTGACACATCCGTGTCACAGTGTTCAGCCTCACAGCAACCACAAGTGACCTCGGGACCTTGTACACCAGGGCTATACGACCTAGAAGAATGTCTGAACAAAAACAATGAAAGACTGGCCTGAGGGCCACAAACTAAAAGTCACCCACCTTTGTCTTGGTCACATCATTTTCTCTTCACTGGGCCAGCTGATCTCTCTCTCTTTTTCTCTCTGTTGATGTTATTGTTGTTAAGTGCCGTTGAGTCGCAGGTGACTCATAGCAACCCTATGAAGGAGAGTCCTTGACACTTGGGTGCCTTTCATCCTCTCTCCAAGTTCATAGGGTTTCCAGAGGCAAGCTATTATGGAAGTGGATGCCACTCCTCCTTCCAAATTTGATGGTACACACATAAAATAAATAAATGAATGAATGAATGAATGCATGCAATGTCAGTAACAGCATGGTGCACAGGAAAACAATGAGCTGCGCTGAAATGGCCTTGCTTTCCCCTGTGTAGCTGCATGAGTGTCCATTTACTGCTGTAACAAAAAAAACCAAAAGCTTAATGCCTAACACCAACACAGACTTATTATCTTCAAATTCTATAAAAGGTCTGATAAGGGTCTCACTGGCCGAAAGCAAGGAATTGGCCACAGAACAGTGATCCTTTCTGAAAACTAGGAGGGAACTTTTTTTCCGTTACATCTTCTGGAGGTCACCTTGGTCTTTGACTCAGGGCCCCTTCGTCCACCTCTGAAACCAGAAGTACACCATCTCCCTGGCCCTTCTTCTGTAGATATATCTCGCTCTGCCCCCCTCTTCCACTGTCAAGAATTTTAGGAGTGACGCTGAGGTCACCGGGACAGTCCAGGATCATCTCCCCGACCTCAAGATCTTCAGCTTAATCATATCGCAAAATTACCTTTTCCATGAAAGGGCACACATTCACAAGTTCCAAACACTAGGATGATTAAGGTACACCTGACCCAGGCCGTGGCATTTTCAGTCATTTTTATATGCATGCAAAAGCTGGCAATGAAAAAGCAAGGCTGACAAAGAATTGACTCACTTGAATTATGGTGTTGGCAATGAATATTGAATATACTGTTGACTGCCAGAAGAACCAACAAATCTGCCTTGAAGGAAATGCAGCCAGAATGCTTTTTAAAAGCAAGGATGGTGAGACTTCTTCTCACATATTCAGGGGCATGTTATCAGGAGGGACTAGTACCCAGAAAAGGACACCGTGCTTGCTGAAGTAGAGAGTGAGAGAAAAAAAAGAGGAAGACCCTCAACGAGATGGACCAGTGAACTAAAAAAGTGCAGCGGCATTTGTGAGGATGGCACAGGACCAGGTGCTGGTCAGTAACAGCGTGTGTGGACTGCACTGGTTAATTAGCCCACCAGAGTGTGAGAGGCAGTTGGGGCTCCACTCCTGTCAGCTCTGCCCCTAACAATCCTCTGGGCGGAGTGCTGGCCAGGACAGGGGACTCCTTGGGCCTTGGTGTTTCAGGTTAGAAGGTTTACTCTTCCCCCGCTGTGGACAGAGGGACCTCTGAGGGGTGTCTTGAGGTTGGGAAGATTAGTAATGGGGAAAGAGGCAGCCAGGCTTCTGGCTTGTCCTAACCACTGGTCTACTGTTGGCACTCACACTTGAGTCAGGAGGCTGCCTTTTGCCTGGGGCTGTCTGGATCCTGGAGAGCACAGCCCAGCAGACCCACCTCTGAAGCAGGCTCATCTGTGGGGTCACAAGCCTGTGACCCAGTGTTAGACTTCCCCTGGAAGTTCAACAGTGGAGTCTTGTACCAGATTCAACCATGAAAATCTGAGGCCCAGGGAGAAAGGATGGGGGTGTTTTTAAGGGTTTGTCACCCCAGTTCCTTCATGAGCTGCAAAGATTGAAGCTCCCTAACCAGGCCTGCAGCCCTTTTTTTAATTTTTTTTAGTTCCTTCAGCAGCTTTGTGCCTGGTATAAATGTGTCTGCTGTGGAAAAGGAAAATGTAGGGAGTGATTTGTTTTAAATGTCACATCTTATTACCTGACTGGTGTGAGGCATTTACCCTGCTGACGGCCCAGCCCGTACCTCCTTGAGACACTGACAGAGCCCTCCACAGCTCACTCTCCCCTTGGGTTGAAGATAGCTTTTCCCTGGGGGGACTCTTAGTCAAGGGACCATCAAACCCCACCAATAACCTACTGTCCTGGGCTTGTGACTATACGGCATGATTAATGTGGGCAAGTAACATTGACATGGCCATAGAACAAGAGTGGAACCACATAGTGGGCGATGTCTGTTTGAAAGTAGATCCATATACCTCAGAGACCCTCAACTGACCCTTCCTACCTAGGAAGCAGCCCAGTGGCCTGCCTTTCCCAGCGTGTGACATTCGGTGACTCTTGTCTTGATGCGTGGACATGACTCTCATGCTCCTTGCAGCTCACATAGCACCGTTGGCTGCTGACTGCACAACATTTTCCTTCCCGCCTAGAAATGACTGAATGTGGCATGAAGCCCTCCCAGTAAGTATGGGGTTGAAGGTGGCATGGAACCTTCCGGAACTTTATAACTCACATAACCTCTCCCGTCTCTGGCCTGCTCGCCACTCACCTCTACTCTTAACAACGGTAGTGTTACCCTCCACTTGCCCCTCTCCCTGGATCTCTGAACATGTGTGGATGGAGCTGGGCACTGGGATCCCAGTTGAAAGGTTCATCCTGAGCATTGGCTTTGGGAGTGAGTTTCTTGAGCTCTGTGTTGTCACTGGGGGCAGCAGGTAGTACACCCCTTCACCTGGAAACCCCCGTGCGTGGACGCTGCCTTGCAATCAGCAACCCCATCATCTGTAATCATGACTGTGCTGAGTACCCCCCACCAGGCACCCAGCTCAGCCCTTTGCTTATTTTACTGAATCCCTGTAGTTACTCTGAGAGATATGTTTAGATTACACATGGAAAACTGAGCTCAATGAGATTAAGGGATCATGTCAGAGAAGGAGGTCCATGGCCAGGTGGTGGGAGAAATCCCGTGACTGGGTGAGAGGGTGGAAGTCGAAGAGAAACTCAAGGTCAGGGTGGACATTCATGGCCCAGGATGAGTGCACAGGGTATTTGTGTGAGGGAGTCCATTAAGCATGTCATCACGATCAGAAGGAAGTGGTGAGCATCTTGGGACCATGTGATCACATCGGTCAAGGAAGTTAACCAAGGGAAGGGTTGTGGGTATCTTGAGAAGACATCAAATTGAGAAGGCATCACAGGAGTGCTGATCGACGTGCAGTGCTACCATGGAGAGGAGTGCAAGGGAATGAAATCCTGACAGGACCATCCTGCCTGATCCCACCTGGCAGGAAAGTGGAGAAGAGGCCACCATTGTGGTGCCCAGAGAAGCTTCTGGTGAACACTGCCAAAATGGGCCACTCTGGTCCCTGGGTCTTCAAAGGGAGGAATCAGACAGGGCTAGAGGTGGACAAATGGCCCCCAGCAACATGACAGCGTGGCTGGCAGCTGGCAGGCTAACATCACAGATGTTGAAGCCATGGAGGCTGTGAGGCAAGCAAAGGAAGGCAGCTTCTTCTTCTTTTTTTTTTTTTGTATTAACAATAAGATTTATTGAGCTGTATCTTAGTACAGATGCCATATAGGCTTTCCCATGGTGCTCTTGATGTACAAATCCCAAACCTTCTGCCAATTCTTCTTTAGCAGTGAAATGAGAAAGTTGACAGCCAGGTGGATGTTGTATACAAGTTCATCATCTGTCACCTTCAAATGGCTGATGACCACTGCTAGGACCTTTTCATCTGGAATTTGATGGTGGACTTTACCTCGTCTGCTTTTGCCACCATGTTCTCATTGTGGGTCAGCAGAGAAGGGAACTTGCCAGCCTTATTCAGCCCTGGACCTAGGATTCTTGGGATCTGCTGGGTCAGGGATTCAGAGGCCAAAAAGGCATCCTGCTTCTTGGCCAGCTTTTTGACCAGCTTCTTATTCTTGTTGCATTTTCTCAGTGCCTCGATGCCCATCATCGCAGTGCTGCTGATCCCCAAGAACACGCACTGAAAACTTGGGGCGTGGGGTGGACTTAAGCCTGATGGTCCCCGAGAAGCGTTTGTCCTTCTGAGGGTCATAGTTCTTCAGACTGATCTGCAGCTCCCCCGTCTCCATAAACTTTCTGCGTTTACGCTGGTTCCTGTTCAGGACTTCCCGCACTGCCTCGTAGAGGGTGTCCCGAGGGACTTTGCTGCTCATGGTTCTTTACCTGCTGTAACCCGGAAGGCAGCTTCTTAAGTGATGCTCAGGACATGACGGCTGCCCTCAGCCCTGGGTGGGTGGTGCAGCTGATACCCTCAGAGGACACAGTAAAGCTCAAAGGCTGCAGATTCAACCTAAACCTTGACAAGACCAGAGCCCTCTCACGTCTTATTAGGTGCCACCAAGTTGATTCCAACTCAGAGCGACCCTCTGAGGGGGAGTCACTACAGGACGAAACACGGCCTCGTCCCGCGCCAACCTCACACCCACTGCTATGATTGAGCTTACACCCACAGCTGCTAACGAGTAAGTTAGAAGCTTGCCCATTGGAGTACTGGTAGTTCAGGAAGTGGTCATGCAGATGGCACTACTCCTGAGGGGGCCAGGAAGACTCCTACTGGGGAAGAAGGTTAGATCCAGTGGCCACCAAGGTACCTCCCAACACTGGGTAGACGATAAAAGCCAACACTTGCCTACTAGAAAAGTCCACGACTACTAATGAAAGCATCCTAACGTTGTGCCATTTTAATTTCACAGTAGTTGTTAAAACCTGCTGCCTAACCAAGCCTCTTTTCGTTGTACTTAACAACACTGACTTCCCCACCAAGCTTCCACCCTGCCTGCCCCCTCAGGGCATCCTGTGGTTGGGCTTGGGGACCTTGGTGACCTTTGCTGTCTCTGCAGGGTGTGTCATCACCATTTCGGGCCGCATGACCTTCACGAGCAACAAGTCCATGGAGATTGAGGTCCTGGTGGACGCTGACCCCGTGGTGGACAACTCACAGCAGCGGTACCGGGCTGCCAGTGCCTTCTTCACCTACGTGTCCCTGAGCCAGGAGGGCAAGTCGCTGCCTGTGCCCCAGCTGGTGGTGAGTGTCCGCTCTGGTTGGGAGCGTGCAGTGGGGAGGTGACCTGGGTTGTCATCCTGCAGAGAGACATCGTGTTCACCATTCTGAGCTGCTTTGCGTCGAGATCAGAGCTGGGCCCCAGCCTGGCCTTGAGCTTCCTTGGCTGACGGGCCTCTGGCTGCAGTACGAGTCAGAAGAGGCCACAGGAAAGGACGCCTTGTAAGCCTCAAAGAGGCCTTGTCTGCTCCCCTTCCTATGGGTCTGGAGATCGGGGGCTGTTGGATCAAGCCAACAGGATAAGAGAGACACTTCTTGGGGGAGGACCTGTACCGTGTTGTGAGGGCTAAACAGAGGTGAGGGCCGCAGCCCCAGCAGAGTGGCCTCTCTTGTCCTTGGTCTCTCTCCATGGGGTTTGACCATGGGATCTGAGAGTCCTGGGCTCCCTGCATCAGGCAGCTGAGATTGGCTCTAGCTGGGTGCAGTGAGCGTGGTGGGCAAGTGAGTGGAACAGGTGTGCCCACCACACGTCCTCACACAGGTACCTCGAGTCCACATTCTCTGAGCTTCTCCCAGCTCGGGGGGGGTGGTGTGTGTGTGTCTCAGGTCCAGAGGGTTCACAGACACCCCCTCTGTACAGCAGCTCCAACGCCTCTATGGCAGAAATGGGGTGCAAGGCCCTGTGTCTTCTAGTTCTGGCCAGCACCCAGGGACTCTACAACCTGAGGTATAAAATTAGCCGTCTCAGAGGCTGCTATTCTTGGCTTTGGCGAGCATCTCTCTGCCGCTTTCTTGAACCAGCCTAGGTGTGGAGCACTCGGGGAGGCTTGGGAGGGTGGCCTTTCTAGCATTTTCTTAATTTAATAAATAAGAAGTTGGTATCAACAAGCATTTAATGATTTCCCTGTTTCCCTGCTAATGGCGCCGCCGTCCCCCATTTAGAAAGGCCATGGTCCCAGGACATTTGCCCCACAGCCAGCCCCACTCCCTTCCACCCTGCCCTGCCCAGTCCTGATGGTTCTTCCTTCAGATGCGTCTTCCTAGTCCTACTCTGACCTTCCTTCTCAAGCCTTTGACCTACATTCCTGATCACAACTGGTTGGCTGCCATAGCCTCTTCCCTGGGCCCCAGTGCACCCCACAGGACCCTTAGCTACTCAGGTTCTCTGGGGCTTCGGCCACAGCCTGCTGTCTAGAAGACTCTGATGGCCTTTAAAAAAAAAATAGATTGATTAGCTTATAATCCTTCATGTACATTGTGTTTCGTACATGTACTTTGTGGTTTTGGGTTTTTTTTTCCTTGTTGTGTGCCATCGAGTCAGATCAGTCTGGCACAGGAGGAAACTGCCCCTCTTTCTCCAGCAGAGCATTTGATGGTTTCGAACCACGCTCCTTTAGGATTGCAGCGCAGCTTCTTGCCACTAGACCACCAGAGCTCCCTTTATGTATAAACAATCATTCATATACATTGTGTTTCATTCACGTACCTTGGGTTTTATATAATCATTCATATACATGATCTTAAAATTACCTTTGATCTATGACTATTATCACCCCATCTTTTTTTTTTAGTTGAGATTGTAATGAAAGTTTATCAAGAACTTGGGTTTCGAATCATTCATGGTTGCACATTTTCCTCCCTGTCCCCCCTGACCCCCAGATCGCTTTTTACTCTGGGGAAAAAGTTCTTTCATTGTTATACAGTCCGTCGTCCCCCCTCCCCCCAGACCACTTTACTATGCAGTTCTTATTCTAGACTCGTGCCAATAATACCTAATTATATATTCCTTTTATATAGTTCTCTCCCTCATTTGTTTCAATGCTTTATATATTATTTATCCTCTCTTTTCTTAGTTCCCCTCCCCCCAGCTCCCATGTCAGTCCTGTTTTATAGCAGTGGCATTATGCCATATTTGTCTTTTTGTGACTGAGATATTTCACTCAGCATAATGTCCCCCAGGGTCACCCATTTTGTATAATATTTCATTAATTCCTTGTTTTTCAGTGCTGCATAGTATTCCATTGTGTGAATGTACCACAGCTTCTCTATCCATTTGTTTGTTGATGAGCACTTGAGGTTGTTTCCAACTCTTTGCTATTGTGAACAAAGCCACACTGGATTGGAAATGTTCCAGTGGCCTTTAGAGGCATTAGAGGCACCCTTACCATCCACTCAGGACACACGTCACCTCCTCGAAGAGCCTTTCGTAGTCACCACACAGCGTGCCTCACTTTTGCTCTTCACTCCGACTTTTGTTACCTGGTGGGGCAGGATTGTGTCAGCCGTTAAAGGACACCAGGCCTTGAGGCAGCCCTGGCCCCATAGAGGTATTCACTGTGGAACGCATGGGTCCTGACTGTGTGAATGAATGCCTGCCCTTTTGGAGCATGAAGGCCAATGGACAGATAGATGGAGAGTAGGGGTGAATGGTGTGAGAGACCTTCACCTGGGATTGGGCAGATGATCCCAGGCTCCAGGACTGAGGGCCAGGCACAGGTTGTGGTCTGGAGAAGGACTGAGGAATCAGGGCATGGGGCCAGGGAGGCCAGGAGGGTCTGACTCACAGGCAGGACTATGAAACAGGGCAGATATTTCCTAAGGCCATTAATGGCTTTTACAATGACCTTCCCAAAGTCCATAACATTTGCAATCCCATAATGACCCCAGGAGCCCAGTGCTTGGCTGCTTGTCATTCAACCTCACATCAGCAAGGAGACTGCTGGTCATTCTGGGAATGAATGAAGACAGTGAAGCCCTTACTGCCCACACCCAACCTCTACCAGGAAGGCTGCACAGCTCGTCCCGGCAAGTGGGACCTTTTGGACACACGGCCAATGCCAAGGTCCCGGGGCTTACTGGTGTGTAAGAGGACCCTACCCCAGCTGGTGAGGCTTGTCCTAGGTTCTTTTTTATCTGAACCACTGTCTTTCTGGATAACAGCCTGGAGGGGCTAGTGAAGAGGTTGAGCCTGGAACTGGAGGAAGAGTGAACGGCCGGGAGGCTGTGGCCAGGCTGTCTCTGCACCCCACAGCTCGTGGTCACGACCCTTTTTGGTCAGACACCCATCCAGGCTGAGCCTCACTCCCAGAAGCACCTTACACAGGTTCACTGCGCCCCCACCACCTCTTCTCCCCAGGCCCTCCACCACTTGCTGCTCAGCGCCCTGGAGAATAGTGTGTACCAATACCTCAGCAGTAAACTGTGTTTAAAACCTCATTTCCTCCCAAGGGCCAGAATGAGGGCCCGCTCACTTCTTCATGTGTCTGAGGGTGACCACCTGACTGGCTGGACCTGGCCACCCACAGCCCTCCTTACCCCTTGTGCTCCTTCTTAGGGAGCAGTTCCTTCCCAAGGGTCCTAGCTACACAGCCCTTGGAAGATCTACCTGCATTCCTCAGCCTCCACTTTCTCCTACCTTGACTTTGGGGACCCTATATCTCTGTTCATTCTTCTGGCTCTTGAACCATTTCCTCTGGAATCTTTCCTGCCTGTCTTCCTTGGCCCTAAATGCGGGCTCCCTCCACTTCCTTCCTGGACCCATGCCTGACACCCTCTTCCCTTAAATGCCTTGATTTTACCTTTCCCCTTCACATCCAGAGTTCAGACTTTCCCAGCTACCCCAGGCTACCCTCCACAGGGTGGCCGCATCTGAAGAGAGACTTGTCTCTGTCACACTGGCCTCTGCCCATTGGGGACAGCTAGGACAGCCTGTCTTCCCTCAGTGTGGCCTTTCCGTCTCCATGACCTCCATGCCCTGGCCACCCATGGTCCCCTAAAGGTGGAGTGCTGGCAGGTGCTGACAGGCCCTTCCCCTGGGGAGTTGGGTCCACACCAGGGCCACCAGAAGCTTACCTTTTCCACAAGGTCTCCCTCCACAAGCTTCTCAAACATAGCTTGTCCCAGAGAAAACTCATTCCCTCTCCTCCCCTATGAAGCACCCCTCCTGCCTTGTGTGTCCTCCAGTCACAGGCAGGGTGGGGAGGAGACCTGCTGCTTCTCCCACCTCCAGCCCCTGCACCCCACTTACCCGATATCCAAACCTTAACACTGCTTATCTCCCCACATGGCTGCACCTCCTCAGCAGCCCCTCTCACTGGATCCTCTCCTAAGTGCTCCCTCCTCCGGCTGCAGCCTGTAGTAACCTGTTCTGCCGCGGCCAAGTAAGCTTGTTAAAAGGAAAATCTGATTCTCTCCCTCTCCCGCCTAGCCCATAAACTGTCCATGGCTCCTCAGTGTCCTTGGCATGGCAGTGGCATCCACCTAAGCCAGCCTTGTGTCATTCCTCACACATTCTTCACACATACCCCCACACGATCCTACACTAGGACCTTTGTTCTACCTGGACACCCCTCCCCGCAGCACCTCCCTCCATTTCTCAGCATTTCCTCCTCCGCAAGCCCTCTAGAGAAAGCGTCACTATCCCCAAAATGCCTTTCCGTCACCGTGACGTTTGCTTCATGGCACTCAGACCATCTGGAAGTGTCTGAAGCAAGCGTCAGCATAGCGTCTGTCCTAGGTCGCCCAGAGTCTCAGGAGTTGTCACGGCACAGGTCACAGGCCTCTGTCCCTCTCCTAGCCTCCTGTCCCCCACACTGCCAAGGGATACTTCTGCTGGACAGAGCAGTGACCACAGATCCTTGGAGACTCCCAGGCCCCCTCGCCCACTGCTGCAGGAGCAGCATGTGCTGCTGGGAGGCCCAATTCAGGCACAGTGTCCTGGGTTGTCATCAGGCTGAAACCTTGCTGTGTGTGCGACCTCAGACATGTGCTTTGTGTGCCTCAGTTTATTCACCTGTGAAACGGTGCTGGTGACGAGGCCAGTGAGTCTGATTTATATAAAGCTCTTTCTGATGCTGTTGTGCGGCACGGAGTTGATCCTGTGGATGACGGATCTGAACGCTGCCCTATCTCTCCTGTGCCATCCTCATCTTCTCTGCTGCACTTGGACCCACGGTGACAGTCTCTGTGTCCATCCATCTCATGTGCTTCCTGATAGAGGAACAAAACCAGCATCCCATTGCTGTCAGGGGGTTCCAGCTCACAGCGACCCCTCGTCGGGTTTCAGGGCTGTATGCTCTGACAGGAGCCACCCATTTTTCTCCCAATAGATCAAACTGCCAACCTTCTGATTAGTGTATGCACTGTACCAGTCCAGCTCCTTGGGACAAAGGGACAGAAACAGCAGAAACAGGGTGACAGTGGCCGTGAAGGAGGAAGCGGGAGGTGTAGAGTAGGTTGACTGGGGTACGGGTATAGTTTTAGATAAGCCCCTTCCTTGGGAAGGCAGCAGTAGGCCCCGAGTAGGCTGGGAAGGAGCCATTTAGCACAGACTGGACCAGGTACAGGGCACAAAGCAGGAACTGGCTACCAAGGGAAGAAATGCAAGGTAAAGGGTGGGCTGGGGCCAGGATCAACCTTTCCTTGACAGCCCCTGAGATGGGTGTGAGTCACCTGGACTTGCCTAGCTGGAGGGAGGGCGCTCCTCATTGGAAGCCAGTAGACAGATGTCCTGGCAAGATCACAGCGTCAGCCGCCTGTGAGCTGTAAGGTTCTCAGGAGACCAGAAGCTGCAGCAGCTTGATCAATGCCCATCAATCAGGTAGTGAGTTCTCCAGCTGCCTTTGCTGCCCCACTGCACTGGGTGTCTCTCTGAACTCCCAAAATGACAACCTTGTGGGAGGAATGCATTGGGGTGGGGGTAGGGCTCTAGGAGGGGAAGACAACATGCCCCGCTGCCCCCCCCCCCCGAGTTCTCCCCACTGGGGCCAGTCTGGCAGGGAGGTAGGTTGCCTGTGATCAAGGGCCCTTTGGGGTGTGACCTCATACCTGCACAGTCTCGATGCTGAACCTCTGTGCACCTTGGAGCAGTAGGGGGATTCTAGGGTGTCATCATGAGACATGATGAGCAGAGTGACGGGTGAGAGGGACTGCAGTGCTCCCTTTTTTTTTTAATTGTGATTTAAATGAAAGTTTACAGAAAAATTGGTTTTCATTCATTCATTGTTGCACATTTTCCTCCCTACCCCCTCTAGTTCACTTTAAAAATATAACCCACCAAACAATTCATTGTTGCATAATTTCCTCCCCCCACATCCCCCTTTAGTCCACTTTGTATGCCAACAGCCCAGAATAAGAGGTGCAATGGCCCTTTTGAATGAAGTAAATTGCAGTGAACAGTGACCAAGCCCTCAGGTTTGAGGGGTGGTACTAGCAGCCTCTCATGTCCTGGGGGGTCCAGGCTGTTCTCCTGCTGGTTAATGATAGCTTTGATTCCTCACTGAGGCAGGGCAAGCCCACCACACTTCCTCACCTTGGTGGCGCTCACTGGGTCGTGAACTCAGCACACCGTCTACACACGTGTGCTTGCCATGTGCGCCTCTCTGCCGGGCCCCTCGTAACACCACGCCGGGATTAGAAGCACCTCAGGTCCCTGGAGGTGTTGTGGGGGGAGCACCTGGGTCTCTGTGGCTGCTCGCCCCCTTCCCCCACTGTCAGCTCTTCTCTAGCCTCCTGCCTATTTATAGCTCCATCCCCAGGGCCGCTGACATGAAATGCAGCCTGTGTGCGGTGCTTCCTGATGAATATTATATGTGGGGAGGGCCTTGTGCATGCAGCCCAAAGCCCACAGCTGCCAACACTTGCCAGGCTCAGGACTCACAGAGGCGGACACAATGCAAGGGTGCCCTAAGACCCAGGTCCAGGCCTGCCTCCAGCGCCCCACCTCTAGCTCCCCAACCGGGGAAAAGCAACGAAGGCCAGTTTCTGCTCCCAAAATCCAAACCACGTCAGTCCGGCCACAGAGCCAGCCTCCCCCACAACAGAGAGTCCCTAGGCTGGTTGCCGGAAAACCTCACCTCCTAGTTCATAATACTGTTCACTCCCTGGGATGCCGAGCAAAGTGCTGCAAACTGGGTGACTGAACCGCTGCACAGATGCTGTTTCCGAATAAGGCCACACTCACAGGTGCGGGGTTAGGAATTGGGCCTTTTTGGGGACCTGATTAGGTCTCTCAGCACATTGTGCAGCTAATGCGCGTGGACTGAGGCAGGAGTGGCAGGAGGCCCTGGACTCAGGGCCTCTGTCAGCAGCCATCGAAATGACTGGAAAATGGTTTCTAGATGAAGCAGGAGGCCGTGAGGAGCCTAAAGTACAGCCATCCGTCTCCCTCATGCCGTTTAGAGCTAGGCTTACGCGTAACCAGTGGAGTCCCATCAAAGATAAGTTACAGTGTTGTTAGGTGCTACCGAGCTGACTCTGGTCCATGGCAACCCCATGGGCATCAGAAGGCGCTCCTGTCTTGTCCAGCATCACCCACAAGATCCTTGGTGCGTTCGCGGCCACTGTTACAGCTACTGTGTCCACTCATCGCATTGAGGGTTTCTTCCATTTTCACTAACTCTCTTTACCAAACTTGATGTCTCTTCTAATAATTAATCTTTTAAGACTGATTTATTTGTTCTGCTGGCATTCTGCAGTATATTCATATTCTTTGCATCTCTAATGTATCAATTCTTCTGTCTTTTTTATTGACTTTTTAACATATACCCAAACTCACTGGCACTGAGTTGAGTCCACTTTCTAGCAACGTCTCATTGGGTTTCCAAGGCTATAAATCTTTATAGAACTTCCTATCTTTGTCTCTTAGAGCAGCTGGTGTATTTGAACCAACAAACTCTTCTGTTAGCAGCACGTAACCATCTACACCAGTAGAACTCCCTAACACGTGTTGTTGATAGGTGCCATCAAGTTGACACTACCATTCACAGCAACCCTGTGGATGACAGACCTGAGCCTTATCCAGCTCCATTATCTCAATCTCCACCACGCTGACTCCCGCTGTTGCATTCACCATGCCAGTGCATTTCATCAAGGGCTTTCCTCACTTTCACTGGCCTGCTACTTTCCCCAACATGATACTGGCCTGCTACTTTCCCTAACATGATCTCTGTCCAAGGACTGGTCTCTCCTGATAACGTGCCCAAAGGATGTGAGATGAAGTTTCACCATCCTTGCCTAAGGTGGTAAGGATGCACTTGACCCAAGATTTATGTATTTGTTGTTTTGGCCAACCATGGTATATCCAGTACTCTTCTCCAACACTAGAACTCAAATGCATCAATTCTTCTGTCATCTTTATTCATTGTCCAACTTTCACATGCATAAGGAATGGTTGGAAATATCATGGCTTCAATCAGCCACACCTTCATATAAAACTGACATCGTTTCTCTTTTGCATTTTAGAGAGGTCCTTGACAGCAGATTTTTCCCAATGCCAGACATAAAATTTTGTTTGTATTAGGGTTTTTTAATATTATTATTATTAATTTTAATGAAAATTTACACAGACTTTGAATTTGCATTCATTGATTGTTAAACTTTTCACCTGCTCACCTCTCCCTCCCAGTTTTTTATTGGTTTGTTTACAAAGTTCGTATACATTGTGTTTCACACTATTCCTCATTCGTGCTATTTCATACAGTCATTCTCATGCATTATATTTTATAAAATTAATCGCCTTTGGACCGTGCCCACCATTACCCTGTCTTTTCATGCAGATCCTTCCCATTTCCTTCCTTCCTTCCCACCACCCACCAAGCTGTGCAACCTTGTGGTTTTTCCCTACCCATCCTCACCCCTCCACTCCCACTCCTCCCCCCCCTTGGGTTCCCATATATGTTTACTAGTTAGCCGTCTATGTTTACAATAATGATTATATATATATATTTGTCCTTATGGGACTAAGTTCACTCAGCACAGTGCTCTCCAGCCTCTTCCAAATTATGTAGTATTTTTGTAAAATCATTGCTTCATGGGGAGCTCTGGTGGCCTGGTGGCAAGGAGCTGCAACTACAATCCCAGAGGCGAACGGTTCAAATCCACCAGATGCTCTGCCGGGGAAGGAGGGACAATCTCCTCCTGTACCAGTCAGATCTGATTTGACGGTACACGCACACAAAAATAATAAAAAATTTAAAAAAAGTCATTGCTTCTGAGTGATACATACTATTCTGTTGTGTGAATGTACCATAATTTCTCAATGCATTCAGTTATAGTTGGACATTTGGGCCTTTTTCATGTTATTTCAATGGTGAATAACTCTGCTAGGAACAGCCATGCATCTTTTTTTTTTTTTTGGCTGAGTGCAGTGTACTTTATTGATGGTACATGACAGGATGGGCTCGCCAAGCCCCTCCCCTTTCTCAGGGGGATTTGATGGAAACTTGTGTCAAGGATGTGAGATTTTCAGTGTGTGGGAGGTTCAAGCTGGGGCAAGGACTCCCCAGCAGCTGAGGGTCTCTCTCTCTCTCTTCTAGTGCTATTGCTGGGGCTGGTGGTCCAAGGGGATCTTACTCTTTGGAGGCCATGTGAACCATCAGGTCGACCACCCGGTAACTGTAGCCAAATTCATTGTCATACCAGGAAATGAGTTTGACAAAGTGGTCGTTCAGGGCAATGCCAGCCCCAGCATCGAAGGTGGAAGAGTGGGTGTCACTATTAAAGTCACAGGAGACAACCTGGTCTTCAGTGTATCCCAGAATGCCAGCCCCAGCATCGAAGGTGGAAGAGTGGGTGTCACTATTAAAGTCACAGGAGACAACCTGGTCTTCAGTGTATCCCAGAATGCGCATCTTTTGATCTCTTAACTGCTGCTACCATGGGTATTGATATGAAACTGTTGACAACTTCAATCTTTTCTCTTTCATGACATTGCCTACTGGTCTAGTGGTGAGGATTTTTGTTTAATTGATGTTGAGATGTAATCTGTATTGAAGGCTGTGGTTTTGTCTCTTTAGTAAATGCATAAAATCGTCTTCATTTTCTGCAGGCAAGGTTATATTATTTGCATAATATAATTGTAATATAGATTGTTAATGACTCTTCCTCCAATCCTAATGCCATATTCTTCTTCATATAGTCAATTATGTGATCATAATAAATTATTAGTAACATTAAGAATGAGAACCCCAGAACACTTAATTGTGCTCATGCAAAACCTATACAGAAACCAAGAAGCCATTGTCTGAAAAGAAGGGAATAGTGTGTGCTTTAAAATTAGGGATATTGTACTTCAGGGTTGTATTCTTTGTTCATACCTGTTTAATCTGTGTACTGAGCAAATAATTCAAGAAGCTGCACTGTATAAAGAAGAATGTGGCATCAAGAGTAGAGAAAGACTCGGTGCAACCACTGTGGAAGGCGGTATGGCGCTTTCTCAAAAAGTTGCAAATAGAGGTACCGTTTGGCCCAGCAATTCCACTGCTGGGAATATACCGCAAAGAGACCATAACTGACATCCAAGCAGATATATGCACACCCATGTTTATTGCGGCTTTGTTCCAATAGCAAGGAGTTGGAAACAACCTAAATGTCCATCAACGAATGGATAGAGAAGCTATGGTATATTCACACAATTGAATACTATGCTGCATTGAAAAACAAGGAACTCATGCAATATTTTTTTTAATTATTATTAAATTTTATTAGTTTCAATGAACATTCACAGGGATTCTGGGCTTTCACTCCTTCATTGCCGCACCATTCTCTCCACCCTCCTCCCCAGTTTGTTCTTCTTCCCCGCCATCCGAATGTCTGTTTTAATTGTCCAATTGCCACAGTGCTTGTCAAAGTCAGTTCTAATTAATCTCCTTTGTCGGTGTGTCCTTTGCCATTCCCTATCACTCCTCCCTGAGAGAGACTTCACCCTGATTCATAAGGAAAAGGGGATGGTGTATTCTCTTAGCTACTTCCTGCTGAAAAGGGACGCTGTGGGTTTCAGGGTGAAGATCTTCTCTCACTACTCTAAAGGGCCCCTTTGGCAGTAGGAAACACATAGACTATTATGGAGATTGATTTTGGAATTTAGATGCACTCTTATTGATTGTGCTTGGCCGTACATGTTCATATCCTTGAAGATGTATCATGGGGATGTTGCAACCTAGAAGACACAAATTTGACTAACAAGTTATAAGTACATGAGTCAAAAATTATGGAAAAGTAAAAGAAAGGATTCTTTCATTGTTTTACAAACCCTCCCCCAGGTCCCCTCCACCATGTAGCCCTCGCTCTAGACTCCTGTGATGTCAGAAGTACCCAGTCATATATCTCTCTTAAACAGCCCTCTCCCTCCTCTGTTTCAGTGCAGTATACATTATTGAACCCATCTTACTCAGTCTCTCCCCAACCCCAAGGACAGTCCCACTCTACAACAGTGGCACCATGCAACATTTGTCCTTTTGTGACCGGGATATTTCACTCAGCATAATGTTCTCCAGAGTCAACCATTTTGAATAATATTGCATGAGTTCCTTATTTTTTAATGCAGCATAGTATTCCATTGTGCGAATATACCACAGCTTCTCTAGCCATTCGTTTGTTGATGGGCACTTAGGTTGTTTCCAACTCCTTGCTATTGTGAACAAAGCTGCAATAAACATGGGTGTGCATAGGAACTCATGCAATATTATTCAAAATGGGTGAGCCTGGAGGACGTTACGCTGAGTGAAGTATCTCAGTCACAAAAGGACAAATACTGCATGGTACCACTGTTGTAAAACAGGACTGACCTTGGAGTCGGGGAGAGACTGAGAAGGATGGGTTCAATAATGTATACTGCATTGAAACAGATGAGGGAGAAAACTGTTTAAAAGGGATATGTGATTAGGTATTTTTGTCATGATAGGAGTCTAGAGCGAAGGCTACATGGTGGAGAGGGTTTGTAAAACAATAAAAGAATTTTTGTTTTACTTTTCCAAGAGGGTAGTATACAAGGGTGGAGGGTTCAGAGGGGAGAAAAGTGCAACAATGAATGAATGGAAATCTAAAGTCTGTAAATTTTTACTGAAATTAATAATTTAAAAGTTAAAAAGAAGAGTAGAGACTCATCAATTTTAACACAAAAAGGTCAGTATTTACAAGACACAATGATGATAGTAACATCACATCACAAAGTGAAGGACAAATCACACAATACTGAGAATACTAGAAAGTTGTCACAGAAGCCCAACCATTACAGGTTCCGTACACTTCATTTGTGTGATGCCACCCCGTCATCAATACCTATTCAGTCTGTATGCTGAGCAAAATTAGAGAAGCTGGACTTCATGAAGAAGGCTGTGGCATCAGGATTGAGGAAGACTCATCAACAGCCTACATTATGCAGCTAACGCAGCCCTGCTTGCTGAAAATGAGGAGGACCTGAAGCACTTGCTGCACAGGACCAAGGACTGCAGGTTTTAATATAGATTACGCTTCAACATCAAGATAACAAACTCCTCACCATTTGGCCAGTAGGCAACATCATGATAGATGAAGAAAAGATTGAAATTACTGATGATTTCATGTTGCTTGGGTCCACAGTCAACACCCTTAGTATCAGGATTCAGGAGACCGGGAGATACATAGCATTAGAAAAGTCTGCTGTGAATTACCTCTCCAAAGTGCTGAAGAACAATGTTGTCAGTTTAAAGACTAATGAGTCATGCCTGACTCAAACCATAGTCTTTGTAATCACCTGCTGTGCATCTGACAGCTGGACAGTGAAAAAGAATAGCAGAAAAAGAATTGATTCGCTTGCGTTGAGGTATTAGAGGAGGGTGCTGAATGTTCCATAGACTGCCCAAAGAAGAAACAGATATGTCTTGCAGAGAGTACAACCAGAATATTACTTGGAAGCAAAGATGATGAAGCTTCATCTCGTATATTTTAGACACGTTCTTAGTGGAGCCTATTATTCTTTGGAAAGGTCAGCAAAGGAGAGGAAAACTCTCATCAAGATGGATTGATACAGTGTCTGCAGCAATGGACTCCAAGATGTTGAGGATAATAAAGACAGCACAGGATAGGACAGAGCTCAGGTCTGTGGTTCATAGGGCCACTATGAGTCATATTCATGCAACAGCACTTAACAACCACAACAACTTAGTCACCATGTGGAAATCACAAAGACTGGCTAGAAGTGCCATGTTAAGTCATCCACTGCACTGGTTGGTTTTGGTTCTCATAGGCTTGCTTTGATTTCTTCGGCTTCAGCAATTAATGGACTGTTCCACAGTTCACCTCTGGCTCTGTCTATACCAGTAATATTGAGCTTCTCCATCATATCTTCCCAGGAATGTAGTCTATTTGATTCCTGTATCAAAAAGACCAGTGAGGTTCAAGTGTATAATCGTCAACTGTATTGTTAAAAAAAAGTCTTTTCAGTGAGGTTGCTGGTTTTGCAGAAATATCCCATGTGATCTCTGATGTTTCTAAGATTGTACTTTGCAGCTCTTGTTTCTTCTTTGTTTCTAATAATTGTCGATGCATCTTAATCAACTTTAGACTACAGATGCTGCTTGTTATGTTTGTACCTTCAGGTCGGAACCAACTCATAGCTAGCTGACCATCCAGTGGGTTTTTAGAGGCAGTAAATCACACAGGAGGAGGTTTCCCATCTTTTTCTGAATCAGACTATACAAGTTCATAAAAATCTTCAATGTCAGGAGCTCTGGTGGCCTAGTGGCAAGAAGCTGCACTGCTATCCCAGAGATGCGTGGTTTGAATCCACCAGATGCTTTGCTGGAGAAGGAGGGGCAGTCTCCTCCTGTACCAGTCAGATCCGATTTGACGGCACACACACAAAAAAAATTATAAAATAAAAAATTTTTTTAAAAAATCTTCAGTGTCTTCATCTTGGGTTAGTGCAAAAATTTGAATAATAGTTGAATTAACTGTACTTTTTATAGAAACATAAATATTATCACTGATCACACTGAACTTCAGGATGGATTTTAAAATGCCTTTAATGACGAAAGCTAGTGTACTCTTTCTCTGTACTTTCTCGTTTTGAGGCAAACAATTACTGTTGCTATTATGTGCCATTGAATTGGTTCTGACTCGGTGTAAGACAGAAAGAAATGCTGGCTGGTTCTGGGCCATCTCTCATTCGTTGCTATATTGGAGCCCCTGAGTCAGTTCCTCTTGCCGAGGGCCTTCTAGCCTCACAGAGTAGACTGTCTGAGGTTACTGCTGTTGTGTACCATCGAGTCGGGATGGACTCCTAACAGACCCTCCAGCGTGTTGTCAGAGGCAGTGAATCGCACAGGAGATTACCCATCTTTCCCTCGCAGAGCAGCTGGCAGATTGAAACCGTGTGCCTCTGGGTTGACAGCACGATTCCTTACCACTAGACCACCAGAGCTCCTTATGATAGTCCCGACCAGACCATGTAAGGGTCACATTCAAAAGGCCCAGTTTACTTCAGCTCGCTGTCATCCAGAATATCAATGGAAATGCGTATTTATATGTCTTGTCAGCTGGTAAATGCTTCCACCTAGAAAGTCACACATGGTCCTCGGCGTGTGTTCACGAAGCACTTACCAGGCTCACAGGAGGCCATTCACTGCACGATTGTTGTCTGCGGGAGGGAGACAGCACTGCTCCCCTCATGGTCTAGCTAGAAGGAAGCAAGGGGCAAGGCTTTAAAGAACCCCAACCTGTGACCAACTCCCAGACACACGATATTCAGAGGCCTGGGTTCTTCTTGTTCCTCACATCAGCGACCCTGACGCTTCTCTTGAGCGCAGTCAGCTGACGATGGGGACAGACATAGAGTGTTTTTAAGCCGCTATCTCAGCCAATGTGGTTGTAGGAACGAACGTCTCCCAGTGTATGTGAAAGAGAACCTCCCATATGGCCACTTGTCATTGGCTGAAGCCTCACAGCATAATGAATAGAGACACCACAGATGTCCCAACAGCCTGAAGGCCACAAACTTCTGAAGGGGTTCAGAGGGCCTGCCCTCAAATCTGTGAGGACTTTCTGAGCTACCAAAGGCATCACTGCCTGCTCCCATCGTCCACATGGACACATTTTAGGACAATAAGATGCCAAGACCTGTGGTTTTACGGTTACACTGTTTGCCATTTGCTTATGCTTTTTATATTTAGCCAAAGTGAAATTTCTGGTGGTTTTTTTTTTCTTCCCTTTCAAATTGCTGACATTTAAGAAATGCAGACGTTACTGGAGTGAGGCTGGTGCTCAAGTTCATTCCTGAAAGGGCTTAGCCGTCAGTGAAGAGGCCGATCCCCACCTCCACCCTGCTGACGACCCACAGAAGCGAATCCCAGACCCTGAATATTCATGAAGCCTTCATCAGTGTCATGCTCTTTTCCCTTCATCTTGGATGTCTGGCAGAGCGTCTCTCTTGGAAAGGGAAGTGCCACGGCACTGAAGCTGCTCTTATCGCTGCACTGATTCGCAGGGACTTCTAATTGAGTCCCACCGCCCTGAAAGTAGGGCATGAGTCCCACGAGATGGGCATGAACAAGAGGATGCAGCACTCCCCACCTGCCTGGGTGTTCTCTGGCGCTGCCTTCAGCCCGTACTAGCCCTCAAAAAGATAGGTCTTCCTGGCAGAATGTGACCTTACTTGGAATAAGGGTCATTGAAGATGTAATTAAGCCAAGGACATGGGTTAAGGCCATGGATTAGAACAGGTCCTAAATCCAATGACCAGTTGCAGTCAAGTCGAGGCAGACTCCAGAAACTTCCATAGGGGGTTTAAAGACTAATTTTTTTGGAAATAGTTTGCCAGGCCTTTCTTTCAAAGTGCCTCCGAGTGAACTCAAACTGCCAACCTTTTAGTTAGCAGCTAAGCACTCTAGCTAACATTGGCACTACTCAGAGACTCCTAAATTCAATGACAAGCATTCTTATAAGAGACAGAAGAAAACACGCAGACACAGAGGAGAGAAAAAACCCATGTGGAAATGAGGCAGAGACTACAGTGATGCTGCCACAAGCTAAGGAATGCCTGTGGCCACTGGAAACTGACAAAGACACAGAAGGATCATCCCTTTGAGCCTCGGTTGGGAGTGTGGCCTTGATTTCAGACCCATGGCCTCCTAGACCATGAGAGAATGCATTTCTGTTGTTTCAGTCACCAGTGTGATGGGCTGAATTCTGTCCCTATCCCTGAAGATATGTGTATAAATCCTAACTTACGTACCTGTGGTTCTAGTCCCATCATAACCACAGGATTAGCAAAGGGTGTATACTAAGTCACTCTCTTTTGAGATATAAGAAAGAGATAAACAAGCAAGCAGTGGAGACAGGGACAGACATATACCAAAGACATCACATAAAGACCACCCAGGAGCAGAAGCTCAACAAGACAAGGTCCCACCCCAGAATTCACAGGGAGAGAAAGCTTTCTCCTAGATCCAGCACCTTCAATTCAAACTTCTGGCCTCCTAAACTGTGAGAAAAAAAAACCCTTCTGTTTGTTAAAGCCGCTCCCTTGTGGTATTCCTGTTATAGCAGCAGTAGGTAACCAAGTCGCCCTACTCCTTTTTCATGGTAGCTCCATTGCTTTGATTTTTAAGTCAAAATAACTTCTGGGTTTTTTTATTTATGTATTTAGTAGAAAAGCATAAGAGAGTGTTTTAGGCAGGGTTCTCCAGAGAAGCAAAACCAATGAAGCTCTTCTATGTACATATACATAAAGAGAGTTGTATCTTGGAAATGGCTTATGTGGTTGTTGTTGTATACTGTAGAGTTGGAACTGGCCCTTAGCTGAACCTCCAGCAGGTTTTCAGAGGCAGTTAATCTCACAGGAGAAGATTGCCCATCCTTCTTCTGTGGAGCAGCTGGTGGCCTCGAACCACATGCTTTCGGGATTTCAGCACAGCTTCTTGTCACTAGCCACCAGAGCACATGTAGTTGTAGAGACTGGCAAGTCCAAAGTCTGAAGGTCGGACACCAAGCTGAAGGCTTCTTCTGATTTATATAACTACAGCAGCTGATGAACCCAACCTCAATCAGCGAACCATTGGCAGAAAAAAAAATCACTAAAACCTAGTGATTACATGCCGGATCTTGATGAAGCAAAAGGCCAGAGAGCTTTGCTAGAATGTCCATGTGTATTGGATGCAGACTATAATCGGCCTCCCTGCTTCAGCTCTTTGGCAGATCTCATCATAGTGGTCATTGTATTATATGTGAGCTTATCATGGAAGATTACTACATCATGTCATAACTTCCTAAGCACTGAGAATCATGGCCTTTGCCAAGTTGACATGCCACCTTCACATCACAGGGACAAGTACTCATGAAGAAGCTGCTAGGCCTGTCCACTGAACCCCTTCGGCAGGCTGCTCTACTTAGCTACAAATGGCATCCCTCCCATTCTCACCTCTGGTGAGTGGCTTGGCCAGTGCAGATGACAAAGAGGACCAGTGTTTGCAAATTCAACTCCTCTTAGGCAAATAACAGCACCCTAGAAACTTCCTCACCAAGTCAGCATAGGGAGGGCACACCATGCTGCCCATGTTCTTTTCCACAGAGGTTTACAGAAGGGTCTGGATTGCCTAACCCCCGTGGGACACAGCAGAGTATAAGGTGGACTGTCAGAAGGCAGCAAGGCTGTGATTAGGAAAGTGGGACGATCCAGGGAGAGTGAAGGTTAGCATGGCAACACCTGTATACCTCAGAAAGGTAGGTTAGGCAAGAGAGGAAAGGACAAGTCTTTTATACAATAACATATATATAATTTTTAATTGAGATTTTATTGTAAGTTTATAAAGAACTTGGGTTTACATTCATTCATTGTTGCACATTTTCCTCCCTTCCTCCCAGTCCCCAGTTTGCTTTTTTCTTTGGAATAAAAGTTCTTTCATTGTTATACAGCTCTCCCTTTCTGGACTACTTTACGATGTATGCAACTCTTATTCTGGACTCTTTTCATGCCAATAATACCTAGTCATATATTCCTTTTGTACAGTTCTCCCCCTCTCTGTTTCAATGCCCTGTACATTATTTATCCCTTATTTTCTTAGTTTTTCCCCAACCCCCGTATCAGTCCAGTTCTATAACAGTGACATTATGCTGTATTTGTCTTTTTGTGATTGAGATATTTCACTCAGCATAATGTCCTCCAAGGTCACCCATTTTGTGTAATATTTTATGAGTTCTTTATTTTTCAGTGCTGCATAATATTCCATTGTGTGAATATACCACAGCTTCTCTATGCATTCGTTTGTTGATGGGCACTAGGGTTGTTTCCAACTCTTTGCTATTGTGAACAAAGCAGCAATAAAAATGGGTATGCATATATCTGCTTGGGTGGTGGTTGTGGTTTCTTTAGAGTATATTCCCAGTAGTGGAATTGCTGGGTCAAATGGTAGCTCTATTTACAACTTTTTGAGAAAGAGCCATACTGCCTTCCATAGTGGTTGTACCATTTTATACTCCCACCAACAGTGAATAAGGGTTCCAGTTTCTCCACAATCTCGCCAACATTTGATGTTTGCTGTTCTGTTAAATTTTGTCACTCTTATTGGGGTGAGATGATATCTCCTAGTTGTTTTGATTTGCATCTTTCTTAGAGCTAGGGATTTTGAACATTTCTTCATATGTTTGTTTGCCATTTGAATGTCTTCTTTGGTGAAGTATCTGTTCATATCCTGTGCCCATTTTACAGTTGGGTTGTTTCCTTTTTTCTTGTGGCGGGGTCAGGTCAAGTTTTCAAGAAAGGCAAGCTCATACCTGGTGTTTCCCAGGGTGGAGCAGAGGCTGCCCTGGATGTTTAGGTAACAAGACTACTTCATAGTAGCTTGGAATCCATTGGCCCAGGCACATGACAAAGGCCTTCTTGAAACCAGGGACACCACCAAACACTGTGCTCAAAGGTGCAGGAAGAAACAGACCTTGGCCCTCCCTTCCCACAGCACTGGAGGGTGCAAGAAGCCCTCTCCTACCCCCACCCCAAAGCATGTGTACTAACACACTTTTAACCAGCAAGCCCCCTACACTCCCAACAGGAGAGGAAGGACACCAGCATCTTGTGGGGCATTTGTCAGAGTCTGGGCATGCCGGGCACCCTCGGTCAGCCGTGGTCACCTCTGCCAACTTCTGTGAGCTCTGGGTGGGACGAGCCCTCTGAAGGTGACTAAAGACAAATGAGGCTTGGATGTGGGCTCCTTGAGCATAAACACCAGTTTTGAATCTTTAACGTCAAGACCACCCCAGTGTGGAATGAAGGCTTTCTTGTTTTGATCTTCATCTGTTTGATGGTTTGTTATTCGTTCTTTGGACCATTGCCTGCCTTCTGGGTCCCAGGCCAGGACAGAGGCCAGGAGGGAGTGAGGGACTGGGAAGGAGAGAGGTCAGAGCAGAGTTCCTGCTCCTACCACACACACGGTTTCGGCCATGGGCAGGCCCGTGGTGCGGCCTCAGCAGACTCCTTCATTGTCAGGGTCTCAGGGAATGGCATGGGAACCCCTGCTCAGGCATCAGTGGTGCACATCACACCTCTGCATGAAGGTGCAGGATCTGGGTTCTCTTCTTCTGAAGGGTACCTTCCCTTCTGCTGTCTTTTCCTGAGCCTGGCCTCCCACCTCTGCCAGCAGCCTCCCTCTGGCCTTCCTGGCCATACACGGGGTCCAAGATGGTTATTTTGGGGACCAAGCTGGTGCTGCAGAGTTGGGGGCAGCCCCCGCTGAGGGTGTTTGTGGCTCACAATGAGCTCGTCATTTGAGGCTTGGCTGCTTCCCGGTGGAGGTTCACCCCTGTGTCTGTAGACACAGCAGTAGAGTTAATTAATCCAGGCCTCAGCCTAAAGGAGCGGGGGTGGGGAGGTGCCTCTGCTCAAAGCAGCCTCGCCAGCACCCAGCCCAGCCCTTGCATGATCTGGCCCACTATGGTCCTGAGTTCTGGGCACACAGGGGGTCTGCAATGCCAGAGCCCACTGTCACCTGGTCCAAAGCCCCTTAACCACACACGGCCCCCACCAGGCTCTGCCAGACAGGCGGCCAGTCACAGAAGACATTCCACTGCCTTCACATGTCCCCAGCCCTCTCCTGCTTCCCACGCCAGCGCCCTGATCTGTGACCTCGGACTCACAGCAAGTTGTTCTCTCCCCCCCGGAACCCTCTTTGCACTAGACCTTCAGTAATTACCAAAAGGACAAGCTATTGATTTCCCCGAGAGGGGAACTTAGTCACTGCCCTCCGTGCCAAGCTCTGAATGTGTGTCCTCGAAGCACAGAAAATGCAGAGTGGAAAACATTTGGTTGGCATTGGCAGGCTCGGAAAGCCACAGGCTGCCCCTCCGTGGGCAGAGAGCCCAGAAGACGCCGCTGACAGGAACAAGAGCGAGGGGGGAGGGTGTGGGGGACAGAGGGGAGGCCCCGGGTGGCCAACGGGACTGCGTGTGGAGAAGAGTCGCCCTGAGACCCTCTCACCTGGAGCCTATGAGGGGAGAGAACGGGGTGGAGGTGGTCCCAACCCTGTTGCCCCGTGACCTCCACAAATGCGAGTGCTGAGTACAACGTCACTGAGGGCACTTGGAACCAAGACAGGACTGGATTACACATGTGTGCCTGTGCACACACATGATGTGAGTGCCAAGCACATGAAACACTTTATAGCATCTCTGCCTTGAACTTTGACCTTAGAGGTGAGACAAACTGGTCCTGCAAAGATGAGTGAATGCATGAGCCAGGGCCACAGGACTCTCTCATCTGTGCCCCAGGTCCCCTGCTCTGTCCTCCCTGCCATCAGGGCCTCCCAGGTCCAGTATATATGGGTCATCATCTTATACAAGGCTACCACCAAGGCCGGAACCCCCTCACCTCAGGTCCTCAGAAAAGCTTGCCTCAGTGTCTCCCTACCAGCAGCTTCCACCCTCGAAGAGCCTGTTTCCTTCAGAAGAGATTTTCCTTCCCTCCACCCCCAGCCCTCCATTAAAAGCAGCAACAGCCAACAACTTCTGTATTTATTTACTTTGCGGATGGAGGGAGCCAGGCTGGGGGAGGCGGCAGCTGGGGCATGGGTGGGGGTAGCATGCCTGGGAGCCAGCTGTCTCGATCGCGCGCCCCACACCCAGTGGGAAGCGGCCCCTCTTAGTCACTCCAGCAGGGAAATGTTACTGGAGCTCTGGCTTGGGAGGCAAGATGCCCACCAGCCCCAGGGCTGCACTTCTGCCTGTGGGTGGAGACTCGGACTTGTGGGTATGAGCACTGGACCCCATGTGTCTTTGTCCTAAGCCATCACAGAGACAGGAGGGAGACGACACCTCAGCAGGGTCCTTCCCCAACTCCCACCGATGTCTCGTCTCGTTGTTTATCCCTCTGGCTGCCTGCACACCCTCTGTCAGCCGTCCCTGGCCATCTTAGGACAGAGCCCAGCAGATAAATTAGCTCCAGAACATGAAGCATTCGAGTAGCCACTTGGGCCAGCCTCGAGGCCCCATGCTGGATTCTCGCTCTCCCTCCGTTACCCCCCGGGTTCACCCTGCTGTGGAGAAAGCCTAAGCATGAATGACTTGCATGCTAGCCCGTGTCTGCAGGTCCTGCTCTGACTGAGCCAGTGAGAGAAGAGTGGGAGCCGTGGACCCACACATCATGGACCTACACATCGGCAGAACCAAGCAGCCTGCAGGGCAGTGAGGGAGGGCAGCTGAGGCCGTGTGACGTGGTCTGGCGGTAGGCAGGGCCTTGAGTGGCAGGATCTGGGGTGCTCAGAAGGTCTCCTGCTGAGGTGGACTGGTAGACCTGTGCTGGTAGACCCGGGGGTGAGGTGGCACCGAGGCCAGGATGCAGCCGGTGAGGAAGCTGTGCTTGTACTTCTGGGGCCTCATTTCACCCCTCTTCCTGACCCAGTAAAGGCCCAACTTAGTGTCTCAATTGGAGCACACACCCCACGCTGGCTTGCAGGTACTGTTAATTGCCATCAAGTTGGCCCCAACTCATGGTGACTCCTTGTTCAGCAAAACATGTGCCGTCCACATCAGTGGCCAGTGGCGATCCACAGTTTCTTAGCAGTTGATTTTTCAGGAGTTTGCCAGGCCTTTCTTCCTAATCTGTTTTAGTCTGGAAGTTCCATTGAAACTTGTTTGGCCTTGCAGCAGCAACACACAAACCTCTACTGACTGACAGCTCATGGCTGCACATGAAGTGTGCTGTCCAGGAATCTAACCCCACAGAGAAGACAAGAATTCTACCAGTGAACCACCACCACTGCTTCCTTTTCCATCTGGGACACCATGGCTATGGCCACTTGGTGGCAAGCACTGGCACTGGGATCTGAGTCGGTGGAAGAAACTCAGTGCTTTTCTTTGCCTTTCTTAAGTCCAGATGTTGGTGGAGGCCTGGTTCAGCCTGTGCATCAGGTCATTAGATGCTTAGTGCCATCAACATCCTTGAGAATCACCATTGGAGACATGGTGGAAAGGAGGCCACAGCCACTCTCAGCTATGCCAATTGGCTCTCCCTGTGGGCAGGGCCGGGCTCCAGCACACCTCTGTGGACTGAAGCAGAACAGCACCAATACCATCCCAAGATAAGGAGCCCTGGTGGCATAATGTGTAACTTCTCAGGTTGCTAACCAAAAGGTCCGTGGTTCAAATCCACCAGGTACTTTACAGGAAAAAAAATTCGTATTCTCCTCCCATGTTAATTTACAGTCTCAGAAACACAATGGAGCATGTCACTATTAGTCAGAACCAACCTGATGACAGTGGGTTTGGTTCTAAGCTTGCTCCTGGGCACCCCCTGAAATGAGCCCAGCAGAGCACTCCCTGCAGCCACTAAGCCAGGGGTGGGGCTACCAGTCCTTTCCCACCTTGACTTTTGCATTTGCACCTTTGCTCCAGGACACTTGAGTATTTTCTGTAGAAATGTAGCGGGAGCTGGACCACTGTGGTGGTATGGATTTGCCTATTTGAGATTTTCACATCAACCGAATCCTACATCCTACTTTGTGACTCCTTTCTTTTTTTCTTTTTATGAAATGTCTACTGCTTCAACAAGTCCACAGTTCACTTTACTGTGCATTTCTTTTTCTGCAATCTTGTCATGACAATAATACCTAATCCTGTATTCCTTTTAAACAGTTTCTCCCTCATCTGTTTCAATGCAGTGGGGCAGGGGTAGGCAGATTGGTAAATGTGCAACAATGAATGAATGGTGGGAAGAATGAAATGGAAAGAATATGCGGTAAAAAAATTATGAGCCATAAAAAAATACAAAATACAATGCTTGTAATTTAAAATTTTTAAAAAATAGGGGGGAAATTATAATTCTTAATGCAGACATTCTTTCCTAATTAGGCTAAACAATTATTTGGCTCCAAGATGACTTCGGGGGATAGTTTAGATTCATTGTTTAAAGATTTCCCCAGGTAATAATTTTGAGGTCATCTGCCCTCAGTGGCTTTGGAAAGTTTGGAGTCTATTAAATTTTGAAATTCTTTTCATCATTTCCCCACTCCCCACCCTTTTTTTTTAAAGAAAAATTTATTTTATACTGGTTTACTTACAAAGTTTGTATACATTGTTTTTCACACTGGATCTTCCCCATTTCCTTTACTCACCGCACCCTCCACCATCAAATTGTGCGACCTGTTTCCCCTCCTCAGTTTATCCTTCTCCCCTTCGATCCTCATACACACATTTCACTAGTTGCCTATTTCTAGAATAATCTTATACAGTATTTGTCCTTATGGGACTGAGTTAGTTCACTTAGCATAATGCTCTCCAGTCCCTCCCAAGTTAGGTAGTGATTTACAAAATCATTTTTCCTGCGTGCTGCATAGTACTCCATCATGTGAATGTACCATAATTTCTCAATCCATTTGATTGTCGTTGAACATTTGGGCTGTTTTCATGTTCTTGAGATCATTTCCCCCCCTTTTGAGCAGGATTCTATTAGAGAATCTTTGTTCTGATGTTCTAGTAAAGAACATTATCCAATTCTTCGGGGGCACTATCCAATTCTTTTGATCTCATAGTAAAGGAGACAGCTGTTCATAAAGAGGATTGGATATGTGCTGTGATTTTGCTTTCTTTGTTGTTTTTAATGACTGATGTTGACAGTAGGAGTACTAATGACACAGTCCTTAGTGAATTGCACTGCTAACCCAAAGCCCTTTCCTCTCTATTGGTTCAAATCCACCAGCTGCTCTGGGAGAGAAAGATGGGCAGTTTTTTCCTCTGCTGTGTATAGGCTTGGAAACTTACAGGAAGGTCAGCTATAAGTCAATTCTGACTTGACAGCAGTGAGTTGAGAGATGTTGACAGGGACCATTGGGAGGGAAATGGTCATCCTAATAACCTTGCAGGGTAGACACTGGCCCATTTTACAGGACAGGCAATTAGGCAAGTTAGACTCAAGCATACAGTTAGTCCAGTCAGAACAAGGAAGCCGCTTCAAGATGGGCATATATGTATGGTATGACAGGTCTCTGAGGTCGACCAGTTGTGCCCCAAGCTTGGTCACTGGCCTGTGTGGGAGGCAGCCCGCTCCAAAAGCCTGGCAGAGCCAGGACACACTTCTGAGAATAACCTGTGGCTCAGAGGCACATGCAGCAACTTGGTAGCAGGAGAAAAGGACAGCTCTTCTCACTCATCAAAGGCTAGGGTGTGGGGTGCTGAGTGTTCCTCGGGGAAAGAGGCTCCTAGCTAGGACACTTTGGGGAAAGGCTGGCTAAGCAGATTTCTGCACTCCCAGATTCTCAGAAGGTCTCTTCCCACAAAAAGGGTTGATTGTAAGAGGCTATTTGGCCATAGACTTAAAATAGCAGTGCAGAGATGCAGCGGCTCCAACTCTTATCTGTCTGAAGGAGCAGGTGAAGGCTTTTTAAATGGGAGTCAGGCCTATCTGGGAAGTGCTACCTGGCCTCATCCTGCTGGAGGCTTGGGAAAGAGTGGTGATATGAGTGAGTGCCTAGTGCTGGTTTTAGAAAGGTGCAAAGGGTGGGACTATACTACCAGTAACTGCTGCCCCCTCTTCAAGTGGAGACCCCTGACGTGAACTGCTGGCCCCATGACCCCAGCGAGCAGCATCTTCTCAGGGCCAGGCCCTGGGTGGGCCATACTCGCCTGGCATCCAGGGCATCCCGAAGGTGGCTCCAAAGCTCAAGGTGGTAGCTTCACAGAACCCCTTGCCACCTCTCCGTTAGCTCCCAGAGCCTTTGGTGGACCCAGGTTCCTTGCCAGCCCCCCACGTCTGCATGCTTCTTGGGCCACAGGAGGGAGGCTGACCTCCACAGGCTGGCTAAGGGAGAAGCACCCATCCCCTCCCAGCGTGGCATCCCTCTCTAAGCCTGGCACCAGCTCTTTTCCTTTCCATGTCTCCAGCCTTCCTTCCCTGAGAGGCAAATGTGCCGCCAGCGAGAGAGGCCAGCGCCCGAACACCAGCCCAGGGGCCTGGCTTTGAGAACTGGTGGATCCTTAACACACTCTTGAATCTGTCCCCCTCCCCTTCTCTCATCCTCCTCTTTCCAAGCCCAAGTGGCGGCTGCTGCTCCAGAAACAGCAGAACCCTGCACCAGGCCCCAACTCCCACTTCCCAGCCTCCCCAGGACCCCACCCAAGCCCCACAGTGCTTGCCGTGTCCTCGACGGACCCCCCTCTCCCAAGGACTGGCTACAGCTGCTCCTCCAGCTGCAACGTGGCCTTTGGCTGCCGCTTGAGAAATAAGGGCCAGAGGTTTCTCCCGCCACACCCGAGCAAGCACCAGAAGAGAAGGAGAGGCCCTCGCGTCCTAGCCTGCTGGCCTTGGCCTTGCATTCTTGGTCACTCCCACAGCCCCGTTTGCACAGGTCGGATGAACTTCCACTCAGAGAGTGGTCCATGGTCTGGGCCAGCAGCATTGTCACAACTTGGTGCTTGCTGGAATCGACGGGTCTCCGTCCCTGCCCCCTGTACCTGCTGACCCCAAGTACACAGGTGTGAGCCTTTGGTAGTTCATGTGCCCATGGATGATTGAGCATTGTGCCCAGGTGCTCACAGCTCCTGCAGCCGCAGCCCACAGGAGCCCCAGGATATGGCCATGCCCACCAGGGCCAGCAGAGCCTGGGTAGCAGAGGCTCCGTGCCGAGCCCTCCAGCCTCCTTGAAGCACAAAGGTCTCCCCTCCTCAGATCTGCCCACTAAAGGGAGACAGAACAGCTTGTTTCTCCAGGTTTTTTCGAATCAAATGGCATTTCACCTCAGAAAATTTCATTAAAATTGTCAGTCAGAGATGAAACCAGAGCAGCAGGAGGGACTTCTTCAATAAAGAGCCGTGGAAAAGCCACCATTTCTCCTGCACACCCCAGAGGCGCTTCAAACGGGAGGCAGCCTGGCTGTAAGAAGCCCAAGCCTCGTTCCTTAAATACCCGAAAGTTCCATTGGTTCCAAGCTCGAGAGGTTTGACAGTTTACACCTGGTGACATTTGGAGCACACGTTCAGAGGCGGCTGAAGGGGAGGGACTATTTGGTCTAAGCTGACATTACTTCCCAATCTACCATTTGTCTGGAAAACACTTTGGCCTAAAAATAGCAGCCAGGCTTGGTGTCATTGTGGATGAAGGGCACCTGCCCCATTTCCTTGGCTTTGAGACACTCACGAAGTGTCCTACCAGAGAACTGACGCAGCTCAACAAAGCCTAGTCCCAGGCTAGACTCGACTGGAGAGGACTTTGTGGTGGGACTGACCAGACCTTTGAAAGTAGCCACCAATGCCACCACAGTGGCATCTTCCAGGGCCATGAGATTCAGCAAAATGAAGCCACTCTTGAGAGCAAGAGGGTACCATGTATCATCCTCAGGCAGTCGGTGTGTGTATGCCAGGCTGTTGCCATCAGGGGCGGGTGACTAGCTGGCTCATGGTGGCCTCCTGCTGTGACAGAGTAGACCTGTGTGAGCCACGGGGATTTCTTGGCCATGGTACTAATGGAAACAGATTGCTACACCCTTCTTCCACAGAACAGCTGGATGGATTCAAACTGCCAATCTTCAGGTTAGCAATCAAGCGCAAATCGTCAAACCTGACCTGGTCAGCCTGCCTCTCACCCTGAGCACCAGGGTCTTGTGTAATCCTCCAAAGTTTCTTAGAGGAAGGAAGCCTCACAGAGCAAATGTGATGATGTCCCACGGTGCTGTCCCTTGTCCACAGAGGAGGCACCGCCACGCAGCTATATTGTGACCTGACGTGTTAACTACGCTTGTACAGATCTCTGCTGCCCCCATTAAGACACACACACACAATTTTATCCTCAAGGGAGTTTTCCAACTGAAGTTCATCACCAGAGACGAGCGTGCAATTCTACCTGCAAAGACCAGTGACATGGGCACAGTCCACGCAGCTATTTGTGGCTTCTTTACTGCCCCCCGCCACCCCCATGCTAGATTGCATGTAGACCTTCTTTCTCAGTGTTCCCTCCCAGAATCCAGCCATCCAGACCCCCTGGGCCCCTCACAGGTAGGAAGGCCACCATCATCCAGAGGGGCAGGGCCTCTGAATCCTCCCAGAATGTTTTGCCCAGAAGGGACAGGCAGTTAGCGCTCTGGGCAGGGCCACTGGCTCTCTGAGTCCAGGCCACAGAGCCTACATTGTACTGGCCTCTAACCAGACTCTTTCTGTGTGTCTTTGCAGCCTGAGACAGAGGATGAGAAGAAACGCTTTGAGGAAGGCAAAGGGCGGTACCTGCAAATGAAGGCCAAGCGGCAGGGCCAGGCAGAGCCCCAGCCCTAGACATCTGCCTCGTGTGGGCCTCAAGCAGCCAATGAAGGGACCCAGAGCATCGAATCCCTTAGGAGTTGTCCCCTCCGCCAAAAACCCAATTTACATTGAGAGCTGGTGTTGTGTGAAGTGTTTGTAACGCAGTGTTAACCTATATACTCTGTCCTAAAAACGTATACACCAAAGCTTATTTATATCATTCCAGTATAAACGCTGCACAGTGTTGTCCCCACACCCAGGGCCTTCCATGGGACCCTGGGGATACCTCTGTCACTGTCAAGTATGTGAGGAATCCAGCATCACTAATAAAGCTTCTATTTGGCTGGACTCCATGACTCCTGTGTGGTCCTTGGGGCTCAGGGCTGTTCTTGCACTGGGCCCAGGATATAGGGGGCTGGCGTGCGGGGTCTGTGTAAGGCCAACCCAAGGCTTCCAGCCTGTTCTGCCTCTCTGCAAAGTAGCCTAAGACTCTACTCTGGGTCCTACTCCCCCACATCCCTCCAGTGCCAATATGGCTTGTACCCCCAGAACACCCCAGGGGTAAACAGTCTGATGACAAAGTGGCTAGACAGAGTGCCACCAGCCTTGATCCCCTATTTCCACCTCTTGACCTCCTGCCACTGAACTTCAAAGGTAGTTCAAGGCCCAGGGAAGGCTATAAATCCAGAGACCACCTGCCAGGTGAATCTGCCCTGACTTCTCAGCTGCCTGGCTTTCCAAACGCTGGCCTCAAAATATTCTTCCTTGTATGAACTTGGAGCCAACTCATCACACAGACGTTTGCCAGTCTTTCTCCCATGGAGCAGCTGGTGGATTCGAAACAACAGAGAGGCTTGGCCAGCGACTTGGCCCAACCCCACCAGAGAGTCTCAGAGTATCCCCTGGTAAATGTGCTCTGTACCCCTCTCCCTGATCTTCTGAGAGCCCAGAGACCCCAGCCCCACTCAAGAACAGCAAAGCCATAGGAGGCCTCCCAGGTGGCCTACTTACAGGGCCTCTTATGCCAAAGAGAGGAACTGCACCCACCATTGCTGTGCCCCACACAGCCCACCCTCTGTCGGGGGGAGGTGAGGGTTTAAGGGGTATGTGTGTGTGTATTACTGTGTATGTATAGTGCAGAGTGTATGTCAGCATTTGTGTACTCACCTGTGTCACCATCCATATGTATCTACACGTGTGCATCTGTCATTGTGCGTGTGTATGATGTGGAAGCATCTGTGTGCCTTCACGTCACTGCATCAGTGGTCATTGGTGCCACTGTCGGTGTGTGCCTGTGTGGTATGAAGGCATATGTGTGTGCATCTGGGTCACTGTGTAGGACGTGTGTGATTGTGTGTGCATCTGCTCCAGCAGCCTCAGGACGGAAAAACTGCCAAGAGCACTGCAGGGACCAGGACACACACACACACACACACACACACACACACACACACACACAGCC
>NW_006399795.1:9123430-9125406 GCF_000299155.1 Elephantulus edwardii
ACACACACACACACACACACACACACACACACACACACACACACAGCCCCAGAGTGAGAAGGGGCCCTCCAGGAAGCACACTAGGAGATGGTGGCTGGGGGAATGTTCCTGACTCGAGCTGGTCTGCAGCCCACACATCTGTCCTGCCACCTGGCAAGGAGCCTGGCCAGCCAACAGCTGCAGGCTCTCTAGGGCCCCTGGGGAGCCAGAACTTGTGGCTCCAGATGTGCAGAAACAGTGAGCCAAGATCCTTTGGAATCTGTCTCCAGTCTTAGTCCCAGCTGACATGGCTATTTCTTACCAGGGGGAAGGAACCACTGGGACCTATGTTGTTTCCCTGTGCCAGCCTCCTGAAGGTTGGTCACCCTGGGCAGGACAGGTCCAGGGGTGGCTAAATCCCAGGTCTGACACCAGCTAATCACATGAATGAAGGCAAGTGGTGCCCTTGCATTCAGAGGCTTTCGCCTGGGGAGCCAGTCCCCAAGACATCTATGTTGTGAGGAAAGTAGTCCTAGCATCTTACTCCTAGCTCAGCCCTAACCAATTTGAGAGACAGGAAGCAGATTTGAAAGGGAGTTCAGGGTGGACTGTAGAACTTTGGTCCCTAAAAGCCTATTGTTCAGGGAGGCATTGTCTACCCGTATGGGGCTCCAGCCTCACAGCAGAGATGAAGGTACAGGATCCAGGTCTCAAACCATGCCCTCTGCAAGTGCAGAAAGGACAGGTGCATACAGACAGGTACAGCTGGCCGTGCCTGAAAGCCATGAAGGGCAGACGGTATGGAGTAAATCAAGATCCTTTTCCCTGTTTGTGAGCCAGCTAAGCAGGGGCATAGGCAGGGGTGTGGGCAAAGGCAGCAGGGATTGAGCCCAGCTGCTGGAATGGAGCTGAGGACTGCCAGCTGGGCAAAGCCTGCCATGGCTTAGGGCGGCTGGATCACCAACAGCCCTGCGTGAGGTTTCCACTGCATGCAGCCTACTTCCTACCGGGGTCACTGGGCAGGAGCTGTCCCTCCAGACCCCATAATGCACAGAGGGACCCATCCAGCCCAGAGTCTACACTCCACCTACAGCCAGCCAGGGCTTCCCACTCACCAGTCCAGGTGCTTTATAGGAGTCTTTTTCACAAAATGCTTTCACCGCTTAGAGGATGAGCCCAATTGTTCCCCTAGGCTTAACTTGTGCAGCTCCAGGGCCTGGGGTGTGAAGATAGTTTAAGGGGAGGAGCCAGGCCTTGGAGGGGCAAAGGCTGCCCTGCCAGCCCATGCAGGCACACAGGACTGTCCGCTGCACTTGGTTTAGGTCTCATCTTGGTAGGATCCCCCACTCTGGACACTGGCGGTGGATGCTGCCCTGGTGCACGGGGAAAACTGTGCCACCCAGGCAGCCCAGAGGGTCTTCAGATGCCTGGTGTCCAGGTGGGTGTGGCCAGGGGCTTCCCAAAAGCAGTAACACCATCCTTTGCCTGAACACGAGACGGTATTCCGGTAGAGATCACTTCCACTGTGGTTTCAAGGGGTCATTCGGGCCTGTCCTGAGGATTGGGCCCTTTCATCCCTAGATGGGACAAGCTGAGGTTGTCAGCCAGGAGGTGATTCCCACAGATGGGCATGCTCATGGGGAGTAGGGAAGGTTGCTGAGCCCATAGCAGGGGCAGCCCCTGGTCCGTGCACTTGATTTCCAGCTGGACCCCAGGCCCCTGAAGTTTCATTCCTTAGACCACGTTCAGTTGCCAGAAGCCCTCGGGTTCTCGCCACTCCCCACTCCAAGACTAAACCAGGTACAGCTTCCTCCAGGAAGGCCGCCTGCGTCCCTATGCCCAGGGTCTGACTGTCTTTCATACCCAGGGCCCCACTGGCCAGCTAGACCTCAGAGGTCCAGGCCTGAGTCGTCCGAGGCGGCGAGGGGCGTGGGGCAGTGGCAGACAGGGAGCCCAGGGTCCCCCACCAGGGCCACGCCTCCGTGGGCGCGGGAGGG
>NW_006399795.1:9125651-9134424 GCF_000299155.1 Elephantulus edwardii
GCAAGCTCTGGCCAGTGGGACCGCCGCCACCATGTCCCGGCCCACGGGCCGCTCGGCCACCGGCCACTTCCGCGGCCCACGGTGGCTCACGCTCGGCCCGAGGGCGCCGGCACCGCAGCCGGAGCTGGAGACGGGAGACGCGCGCTGGAGCACTGGGCGCCCGACTGCAGGGTAAGCGGCGCCGCCCAGCCCGGGACAGTAGTGGGTGGGAGGCCCCGGTGGAAGGGGGCTGCCTGGAAGCGCGCTAGCCCCACCTGAGCTGCAAAAGCCCCCAACTTGGGGACCTGAGGGCTAACTTCCTTCGGGATTGGCTCTCTTTCTGTCCTGCCCGCCTCTCGGCTTGGCAGCTTCGCCCCAAAAGAGAATGCGTTGGGGGTGACAGGAGGGATTCCTGCCGACCCTTTCCCAGCTCAGCCCCAGAGTGCCAGAACGGCGGTTGGCCAGCATCCTTTCTACCCATCGTCGCCTGGACGCACCCTCGATGCTGGACAGGACTATGAAGGCCCCTTCCCCCCCCCCCGAGGACCAGGGCGGACAGCGCTGGTTGGGTTTGGGGAGGAGATCGGTGTTGGCGGCTGGGACTCCAGAGATGGGGGCCGGCGTGGTGGCAGGGGGCGTGCCAGGGACGCAGGGGCTCCGCGCTGACCCAGCCCAGGCCGCAAAAGGGACCAGTGGACAGCCAGTGGGTGGAGCACAGCCTGGGGTGCAGGGCCGCGCCGGGTTGGCGGGCAGAGCCCGAGCCCGGGGAATCCTTTCAAGTTCTGGGTTCTCTTTGTTGCGCAATCGAGCCTTGGGGCCACGCGACCTCATTGGCCCGTGGCCGTGATGTCACACCCTAGCCCCGCCCTCAAGCCGTTCCTTGCTGGTAGCCTTCGACCAGGCTGGGGTCGCTGGGTGGGAACCAGTCACACCAGCAGTCTGCCCCGGGATGGAGGGCTCAGGTTCTGGGCGCTGATTGTGGAGGCAAGAAGCCTCATCTCAAAGGCTACGGATAAGCGTTTGTGTGCAGAAACTTTCCAGCTGGGGATAGTGACAACCAGAAAGGATGCCCAGCCTGAGGTCTGGTGGATCCGTGCACATAATTCTAGAGACTAGGGGCACTCTTCCTATGCACTCAATCCCTTCTCTTCTGCATTTGGAGACCTGATATCCACCATGCAATCCTAGTGACCCCTCTCTGTCCCAGGACCATCGAATACATCCTGGACCAGACCCAGGCAGCCACTCTGGGCTGCTCTCTGGGCAAGCCCATTTGGCAGAGCCTGGATGTTCCTGTCTGTAATGTGGGGACATCAGGTCTTGCCTGCACGGTTAGGCATAGAAAGACAATCAGCTCTAGGTGTAAAAGATGCCTTGTTCCAAACTTACCAGCAGGGTTTGAGAACCAAGGACTTCAGTGTCTAGCAAGTTAAGGCTTGGCCTTGGACCCAGCCACATTCTGGCTGTATGACCTTGAATAGGTATCTGACCTTTCCCTGACTCTGTCGGTTGTCCTTAAAATGGTGGTGACAACGATATCCATCATACAGGATTGATGGACTCATTTGATCAGCAGGAGGCTGCCCAGGAGGTCAGTCCCCTATGTAGACTCAGAGCTTCCTGCAGCAAGGCCCTGTAGGCTAGATAAGCAGCAGAACTGCCATCGCGAAGGATTGTGCAGTGTCTGCTGGAGGCATCTTCCTTACCAGCCTCCACCAGTGATGAGTATGGCGACAGTGTATGTGGGACCACAGGAGTCAGATATTGGATCTGGTGGAAGCATCCCAATCTGGTGGCCAAAGCAGGTAGAAATAGATGTCTGGCGCCTCTACTACACACTGAGCTGGGGCTCCTGTTGGATAATTTTTAGGATACTTGGGATTTGCATCCTGTTCTGCAGGCCTCTGACCCATAGGATCACCCACATTTTGCCCACTTAGAACACTGGGAAACCGTCAGGCACCTCAAAGGCTGGAGGTTCCCATGGCTGCCTCACCTCTGAGCTGGTCACAGCCGCCAAGCTCGTGTCTTAACCCTTGGAAATGGGACAGGGCAGACGCAGCAAGCGTGAGCACTTGCTCTGTGCTAGACTATCTGTTCTAAACACCTTACCTGACATAGCTCGTTCAATCCCTATAACTATGAAGTAGGTACTATTCCCTCAAGTTTACAGAAGAGGAAACTGAGCACAGAGGTGTCATTTACAGACCTACACCACGTGGCCTCTGTATGTGCAGTTTGGGAAGTCTGCTGGTCTTTGGACTGGTGATGGCGAGTTGGACAGAGCATTGTCCCGCCTATATCTGGGGTACTGAAAGGGGCCCCTCTCTGCAAGCAGAAACCTAATGAATAAATGTTTCGGAGGGAGTTTCCCTTGCTGCAAAAGTCCTGCCTCTCCCTAGGAGGGTTGTTGATACTACTAGATTCTACCCCCTGGGTAGGTGTTTGGGGAGGCCTGGGAATGAGATGGTCACAAAAACAAAGGAGAGGCAACCTCAGGAAGCAAAGCCACAAGCCAGCAGAACTCCAGATGAGACAAGCTGGGGGTACCCACAGCTGGGCAGGACAGCTTTAGCTTTCTTAGTCCTGAATGTGGAGATCTTGGGGAGGGTAGCAGTGGGGTCTCTGAAGTGGAGGGTAGCAGGAGGTACTCACAGCATTGAGGCTGTAAGAGAGGAAGCAAATGGAAGAATACAGTCTCCAAGTTCTTGGGGGAGAGGGGCCAGGACCGGACAGTCAGGCTTCCCATGCCACCTGCTCCAGTCTGACCAGAAGGACTCATCCAGGGATCTCATACCATAGGGACAGGTTAGGGCTCTACCCAGAAAGGAGGTTGAGGGCTTGGTGCCTGGGAGGACAAATGGAAGGGCTCACCATCCAGTCCTCTGGCCAGATAAGGCACCCAGGCCTACCCCCATTACCAGCACTTTGCATCCTCAGTTCAATTCAAAGGCTCTTCCTCCAAATCAAAGACTAATATCTTTTAAGAGTCTGCAGACTCGTCCCCTGAGCCATCCAGGGTGTGACACTGACCACTTTCCAAGGGCACCTGCAACAGGAAAGACCTGGGCCCACGATGTTAGGTTTGTGGTTGTTGGGTTTTTATTATTATTATTATTGTAAAAATATCTATATAATACATTTGCCAATTTACAGTATTTCACATGTACAGTTTAGTAACATCCATTATTTCAACCATATTGCATGAATAACCATCTATAATTGTTGTTGTTGTGTACCGTAGAGGTGGAACCAACCCATAGCTGACCCTCTGGTGCGTTTTCAGAAGCTAATCAGACAGTTAATCTCCTGGGAGGAGACTGCTCAGCCTCCTGCAGAGCAGCTGGTAGACTTGAAACTTCTCCTAACTCTGAAAGCTCTGGTGGCCTAGTGGTCAAAAAGCTGCACTGCAATCCCTAAGGCACTCGGTTTGAGTCCACCAGCTGCTCCTGGGAAATTATCTGCTTCTGAAATCTCCTCCCATGTGATTAACTGTCACTTAAAACCCACGAGAGAGTCAGCTATGGGTCAGTTTCCACTCAGTGGAACACAGCAACAGCCTACACAGGGTATCCTTGTTATTCTCTCCTCCTAGAGGGTAAGCTATGGGTCAGTTTCCACTCAGTGATACACAACAACCTAAACAGAGACTCCATGTCTCTTCCACCCCCCCGGTGGCCCATTATTAAGCCCTGATCTCTCTACCTTTGCCTCTCCTGGCTGTTTCACCTAAGTAGAATGATAGACTTTTCATGATGAGCCTCATTCAGTGTAGGGAGCCCTGACAGAGTCGGTTGCATTGCAAACCCCAAGGCCCAGCCTCTCTGGTGGTTCAACTCTACTTGCAGAGAAAGATGGACGCTTTCCTCCCGTGCGACCTACAGCTTCAGAAAACCTGCTGGAGTGTAATTTATGAGTCTATTCTAACTCGACAGCAGTAAGTTTTCATTCAGCATAATGTTTTCAAGGTTCCACCTGCGACATAGAGTGTGTCACAACTTCATTTTGCTTTATGGCCGAATAATATTTCATTGTATGACTAGGCCACATTATATTCACCCATTCATCTGCTGATGACGATTTGGGTAATTTCCACCTATTCACAACAGCCAAATAGTGTTAATCTGCTGCAGTGAAAATTGGTGTCCAACTAAATCTGCTTGCATTCCTGCTTCCAAGTCTCTTGGGGACATACCCAAGAGCTGCGTTGATAGGTCATAAGGTAGTTCTATGTTTAACTTTTTTGAAGAACTGCCAGGCCGCTTTCTGCAGTGTTTGTACCATTTTGCATCCCCCAAGGCCTAATACATCATAGCACCCCAGGGGCCAAAGCTCTGGGGAACATGACCCCTAACAGATCCAGCCTTCTTCTGTAAGAACTACCCCAGTCCTGGGTTCGGAAGGGGTACTGACTGGTATGCAGGTACCTTGTGTAAGCCACACAGTTTATATGCCAGGGAAGAAACTAAACCCAGCCTGCAGTGGTGCCAGGGACCGCCTCAAGTGCCAACTAGGATGTCTTCCCCTCCCCCAGAGGACATGAGAGTGCTAATTAGGCCCTCCCTTCCCAGCTTAGTTGTGGAAAAAGGACAGGAAAGGAAGGTCCTGAGGAACTTAGTCCTCCTGGATACTGGCCAAAAGAAGTGGGAACAGTGAAGGCAAGAGCCCCAAGATAACAACGAGAGAAGCTCCCGTGGATTGTGCAAAGATTCCGAGTGTTTGACTCCAAGAGGGCTTGTCTGGACAGGGCTGGGCCCAGAGGGGTGAGAATACCTGGCCAGTTGACCAGCAGTGGGCCCACGTGTGGGAGCATGCACTTATTGGACACCTCTGTATACAGGCTTAGGTCCCTGAATGGCACAAATGACCTACTATCTGAAAGATTGCCAGTTCAGTTCCACCCAGGGGTACCACAGACCAAAGGCCTGGTTATTTGCTTTGTAAAGAATGGAGCCAAGAAAACCATACAGGACTCAATGCTTTTCTGTAACACTTCAGTTGGGATCAACTCCATGGCATCTGGTTTGGGTTTTGACTTTGGCTTGCAAGGCCCTAGGTGCCAAGGGACATGGGCACGAGCCCCCAGGAGGTGAAAAGGAAGACAGGGCAGCCTGGACTGAGCCAGGACCAGACGGGAAGTGAGAGGGTGACACTCCCTCCCCCCCCCCCCGCATGGACCCCAGAGCTTTGACCAGAGCGAGTGTCACTGAGTACTTTCTGGTTGCCCCGCCCCCCACAGATGCTCATGGTCCCTGGTGCCCTGGGGTCTCTGCACAGGAGGGCTGCTGCTTTGAGCCCAGGCTCAGCTGGAGGAGGATGCCCCAGCCACCCGGCTTGCTGCCTCGTCTGCACCATGAGTGAGGAGCGGCGGCTGCCTGGCAGTGCAGTGGGCTGGCTGGCGTGCGGCGGCCTCTCCCTGCTGGCCAACGCCTGGGGCATCCTCAGCGTGGGGGCCAAGCAGAAGAAGTGGAAGCCGCTGGAGTTCCTGCTGTGCACGCTGGCGGCCACCCACATGCTCAACGTGGCAGTGCCCATCGCCACCTACGCGGTGGTGCAGCTGCGGCGACAGCACCCCGACTACGAGTGGAACGAAGGCCTCTGCAAGGTCTTCGTCTCCACCTTCTACACCCTCACCCTGGCCACCTGCTTCTCCGTCACCTCCCTCTCCTACCACCGCATGTGGATGGTCCGCTGGCCTGTCAACTACCGGTGAGCTCGGGAGCCCACGTACATGGGGCACCCACTTCAGCGTGAGCATGCCTGTTCCCAGAGAGGGTGTGACTGTGAAGTCCTAGCTGGTACCCTCAGTGAGGGGCCAGGTGTGCCCAGGGCAGGCAGGAGGCCGGGAGGCACTGGTCAGGGCTTCTGGAACATGCACGTGGAGGCAGACATGTGGGCACGCTGGTGTCCACTACAGACATGCTTGGTGAGGGAGTCAGGTGGCGATTTGCACAGGCACATCCTGTACAGAGACAAGCCCTCACCATGGTGGTTTGGTTTGTTATGCCTGATACCCTGGGGCCTAGGGGTCTGTAGGGGACTTGGGTAGACCCTGTGAGTGATGCCAACTCCTCTGTCCCACATGCCAGGCTGAGCAATGCCAAGAAGCAGGCGGTGCACACAGTCATGGGCATCTGGATGGTGTCCTTCATCCTTTCGGCCCTGCCTGCTGTCGGCTGGCACGACACAAGTGAGCGCTTCTACGCCCACGGCTGCCGCTTCATTGTGGCTGAGATTGGCCTGGGCTTCGGAGTCTGCTTCCTGTTGCTGGTGGGTGGCAGCGTGGCCATGGGAGTAGTTTGCACCGCCATTGCCCTCTTCCAGACGCTGGCAGTACAGGTGGGGCGGCGGGCGGACCGCCGCGCCTTCACCGTGCCCACCATCGTGGTAGAGGATGCCCAGGGCAAGCGCCGCTCATCCATCGACGGCTCCGAGCCCACCAAGACCTCACTGCAGATCACAGGCCTCGTGGCCACCATTGTCGTCATCTATGACTGTCTCATGGGCTTCCCAGTGCTGGTACGTGAGTGTGTCGGGGGGACTCTTGTTGGGTCTGTGGGCTCTGGGGCAGCCCTGGTCAGGTCTCATATCCTGTCCTTGACACAAGCACTAGCATAATTCCTATTTTACAGATTTGGAAACTAAGATTCAGAGAAGCAAAGTGTCTCACTTCAAGTCAGGAAACTGAACCCATGTCAGAGGCCTGCCAGGATCTTTCTGCCACACTGCAGGGAACGTCCTCCCCTGACCTGGGACCCATTCAAAGAAGAGAGTAGGGGAGATGGGATGGCACATTTACCATTTTCCTGATGGGCCCAGGTCAGAATGGACAGAGTAAGGGTATCTTAGTTATCCAGAGCTGCTGTAAACACAAAAGGGTAACTTTGAAGGACAGCATTGCATTTTCTTGTCGATTTTGAGGCTCAAAGTCCAAATCAGGGTCTCCGTCTCAGCTCTGTCAGTTCCTTCCTCGGTGGTGGTAATTGTTGTTAGGTAAAGCTAAGAGCTTTCTGACACATAGTGACCTCATGGACAATAGAACAAAATGCTGCCTGGGCCTTTGACGCTCTCGTTATCATTGTTATGTTTAAGCCCATTGCAGCACGCAGTGAGATGTCAATCCATCTCATTGGTTCTGTGAACACTGTGTTCTGTTACATCTATGGGTGTGTGGCTATTAAGTATCAAGTCAGCTACAACTCATAGCGACCCTATGACCCACAGAGTGAAACTTTGCCCTCGGCTGTGCCATCCTTGTGACCCTGCTGTTCCCAAGCTTGTGCTGTCACTGTGTCAGTCCCTCTCCTTGAAGATCTTTCTCTCTCACTGTCTCTATTTTTCCATTCCTGGGTAGAGGGTTCAATGGGTGTTGTTGCTAGGTGCCATCAAGTCGAGCATGATTCATAGCGGCCCTAGGAACAGCAGATCTGAACCCTGTCCTACCCTGTGCCATCCTCACACTTTCTGACACACTAGAGCCCATCGCTGCAGTCACCCTGTCAGTCCACCTGGTTGAGGGTCTCCCTCTCCTTCATAATTTCTCCACCTTTCCAAACATCCTGTCCCCCTCCAACGAATAGCCTCTCCTAGCAACATGCCTAAATTGTGTGAGATGAAGTTGTATCATCTTTGGCTCCAAGGAGCACTCTGGCTGCCCCTTCTCCAAGACACAGAGGGACACAGGTCAGTCTATAATGGGAGGCTTTAGTGGGATAGGGATGGGGGAACTTGGAGCGAGAGGCACAATAAGGTCCAGGGAGTGCTGAAGAAGTGGCCTTGATGCTAAGGACTGAGGAGGATCAAGGTGAGGCCCGATCTGAGGAGGGCCCTACTGACCCAGGTCCAAAACCCAAGCAGCTTCCTGAGGTTTTATTTTCGGGGGCTTTTTCTGAGTTTATTCTGTGGGGCCCGTGGCAGGCCTGGCCCAAGAATAAAAATTTAGGCTCAAAGGCCTTCTTGCACTATGGTGCACCAACTTCTCCCACCCTCAACCTGAGCTGCCTTCTCCCCCATGTCCTCTCACTCCCACTAAAGAGCTAGGGTGGGGGGACCAGAGGTGAGCCTAAGAAGCTTTGAATGAACAGCTCAGTAGGTCTTCTTCTCTGGAGTCATTCCAGGTAACCAGCTCCAGGGGAGGAATTTGGCAGTTGGCAGCCTCTGAGCACGGGTGGGGGGATAAACAGAGGCCATAGTGCCTACGCCACTGACCTGCTGCCCCTCCGCAGCAGGCCGGTTACCCAAAGAATGCCAGGGTTTCATATATACAATGGAGTGGTATCCTGAACATGCTGACTGTGGCAGAGGATTGTGCCTTATGAGACCTCCAAGGCATCCTCAAGGCAAGGAGCAGAAGAAGGGGGGGACCACCTCAGCTCTCTTGGGGGCAGGGGAGTAGCTGCTGTTATTAGACCCCATTACCCCATTCCAAGTTATAGGCATAGTACAACTACTCTGATAGCCTGGTGGTAAAGAATTGCACTGCTGACATGCAGACACTCAGTTCAAACCCACCTCAGTGGGAGAAAGATGGGCAATTTACAGCCTCTGTGAACCTGCTGGAGGGTCAGCTGTGAGTTGGTTCCTACTCAGCTGCAGTGATCAACAACTACTACTGTCTGGAATCCATGCCTTACCCTCTTCTATATGTTGTTGTTAGGGGCCGCTTAGCACATCAAAACCTCACCCAATCCTGTGCCATCTTCACAATCTCCACCATGCTTAAAACCACTGCTACGGTCACTGTCAACACACAGCACATCTCACTGAGAAGTTTCCTCTCTTTCGCTAACCATCT
>NW_006399795.1:9135604-9137425 GCF_000299155.1 Elephantulus edwardii
GGACAGCGCAGAAGGGGAAGACCCTCTATGAGGTGGATTGATTCAGTGACTGGGGTAGTTGGGATGGATTTGTCAATGAGGCAATGAGATTGGCACAGGATAGAGCACGGTTTAGGGCTGTTGTACATAGGGTCACTATGAGTCGCAAATGACTCGACAGCACATAACAACAACAACAACGTGTGTATATACACACACACACACACACACTTATATATATACACATACATATACACATGCACACACACATGTTGTTGTTGATTTCCTTTGAGTTGAGCATGACTCATAGTGACCCTATGAACAAAAGGCATGAAGCCACTCTACAACTATGGACATTTATCAAGTTCATAGGTTTTCCCAAGGCGCACACACACAGACATACATATACACACACAGACACATATACGTACACACACGTGTGTGTGTGTGTGTGTGTGTGTGTGTGTGTAGTGTTGTTGTGTATCTTAGAGTCAGAACCAACCCATAGGTGACTCCCACAGGGTTTTCAGAATCATACAGGAGGAGATTGCACATCCTTCTCCCACAGAGCCACTTGTGGCCTCAAACTGCATGCCTTCAGGATTGCAGCAGAGAGAGATGATAGATATAATTATAGATATATAGATATAGTTATTATACTATCATGTTGACAACTCCATGCACAACTCGACAAAACACTGCCGGTCCCGTGATTAGTTGTAGTTGGAACTATCGTGATCCATAGGATTTTCACTGGCTGGTTTTTTTTTAAGCAGGTCACCAGGCCTTTCTTTCTTAGTCCATCTTAGTCTAGAGGCTCCCCTGAAACTGGTTTTGCCCCATAGCAACATGTAAGTTTCCAATGACAAAACAGGTGGTGGCCACACATGAGGTGGGTTGATTAGGAATCAGAGCCCGGCCTCCCACATGGAAGATGAGAGTCTTACCATGAGAAGGCGGGATATTCTTAGCTGGTTTCACTGATGAGAGACTAAGCCCTCGAGAGTTTAGCAGCTTCCTGAGGGCGACAGTTTGCAAATGGCAAGTTAAGCAAATTGCCTGCACTATGTCCTATACTTCCTCTCTCTGGTGAGTTTCCTGCCATTACAAAGTATCACAAACTGGGTAACTTAAAAAAAATTTATCCTCACCATTTAGGAGGCCATAAGTCCAACCTGAATGTGTTGGCAAGGCCATGCTCCTTCTCAAAGTTCTAAGGAAGGGTCCTTTTTGCCGCTTCTGTCAAACTTCTACTTGTAGATACATCATGTCTCTCTCTGCCTCTCTTGTCTCCTTGCTTGCCTCTGTATCCAATGTTCCCTTTTCTTCTAAAGACATCAGTCATTGGAATTTTGCCCACTCTAATCCAGTAGCTTTACCACTACACTACTATAACTATGCTCTTTCTTTAGTGTTCTAGGGTTTTCAAAGGCCCATTATTTAGGAAGTAAATGGCCCATCCTGCTTCTTAATCTATCTTAACCAAGGAACTCCACCAAAATCTGTCCACCGTGAGTAACCCTTATGACATCTGACACACCCGTGGCACAGATGACAGTATCACAGCAACTTCAAGTTAACTCAATACAGCAAAATGACAGACAAGTGCTGTAATACTTAGACCAATGTTCTCCCCAAACACAATTAACACCAGTCCCGAGTGCCCAACCAACTTTTAAATACAAAGGCATGCCCACCAGGTCCTGATTACTTAAACATGTGGCTTCAGCTGATTGTTAACAAAACCAGAAACAGCCAGTCAGCTTACACTCAATTGTTAACAAATTAAAAACTACCCAAACAGTTTACACTCAGCTTTTAAGTAAGTAAAAAACAAACAAA
>NW_006399795.1:9138312-9139280 GCF_000299155.1 Elephantulus edwardii
TTACTTGCTATGCATCAGAGAGCTGGACAATGAATAAGGATGACAGAAAAAGAATTGACACCTTTGAGCTGTGGTATTGGAGAAGAACACTGAACATCCCATGGATGGCCAAGAGAACAAACAGCTATGTCTTGGAGAGGGTGCAGCTGAAGTGCTCTTTGGAGGCAAGAATGAGGAGGTTTGCCTCACATACTTTGGACATGTTGCTAGGAGCAGCTATTACTTGGAGAAGGACATGATGCTGAGAAGGGTAGAGGGTCGGCGAAGGAGAGGAAGACCTTCAACCAGGGGGACTGACACAGTGAATGCTGCAGTGGACTCTTGTGTGTCAGGAAATGTGAGAATGGTGCAGTGTTCAGATCTTTTATTCATTGGGTTGCTATGAGTCGTACTTGACTCAACACCACCTAGTAGCAGCAACAATCCAGTAGCTGTCATGGATCTCTCCAGAGTACTGAGAAGCAAGTGTCACTGTAGAGACTAAAATGTGCCTGATCCAGGCCATGGTCTTTGCAATTATATGCTATGCATCAGAGAGCTGGACAATGACTAAGGATGGTAGAAGAAGAATCAATGCCTTCGAATTGTGGTGCTGGAGAAGAGTCTTAAACATCCCATGGACTGCCAAGAAAACAAATAGGTCTGTCTTGGAGAGGGTAAACCAAGTTTCTTGTTGTTGTTGTTGTTATGTGTCATCGAGTCGTTTGCAACTCATAGTGACTCTATCTATGTACAAGAGCCCTAAACGCCGTTCTATCCTGTGCCAACCTCACTGTCTCAAACACATTCATTCCTACCACTCCACTCACAGAATCGATCCATCTCATCGAGGTCTTCCTCTCCTGTGCCGTCCGTCCACTCTCCCAAACATGATGTCCCTCTCCAAGGACCAGTCCCTCCTTGCAACATACCCAAAGTACGTCAGACAAAGCTTCAGAATCCTTGACTCCAAGGAGCATCCTGGCTTC
>NW_006399795.1:9142450-9144588 GCF_000299155.1 Elephantulus edwardii
CTGTCCATCCACCCTTCCGAGCATGATGTCCTTCTCCAAGAACTGGTCTCTCCTGGCCACATGCCCAAAGTATGTAAGACAGAGCTTCAAAATTCTAACCACCAAGGAGAAACTTGGTTTCACCCTCTCAAAGACGGATCTCTTTGTTTTCTTCTCCAGCACTAGTTTGAAGGCATCGATTCTTCTTCTGCCATCCTTAACCATTGTCTAGCTCTCTGATGCTTAGCAAGTAATTGTAACTGTGGCCTGGATTAGGCACACTTTAGTCTCTAGACTGACATCATTGCTTTTCAGTACTCTGGAGAGATCCCTGATAGCAGATTTTCCCAATGCCATCTGTCTTTTGATTTCCTGACTGCTGGTGCTAAGAGTGTTGATTGTGGAGCCCAGCAGGCTGTAGTTATTAACAACCTGAATCTCTTATCCATCTGTCATGGTGCTGCCAATTGGCCCAGTGATGAGAATCCTTGTTTTCTTAATGTTGAGCTTCAGTCCATATTGAAGACTACAGTCCTTGACCTTCTGCAGCTAGTGCTTCAGGTCCTCTTCAGTTTCAGCAAGCAAGGTTGTGTCATCTGCATATCATAGGTTGTTGATGAGTCTTCCTCCAATCCTGATACTACATTTCTCCTCCAAGTCCTGCTTCCAGAATTATCTGTTCTGCATATGGATTGAAAAGGTACAGAGAAAAGATGCATCCCTGATGCACTCCTTTCCTGAACTGGATCTTGGCAGAAAGCAAAGAGTACTACAGGAATGTTTATCTGTGTTTCATTGACTATTAAAAGGCATTTGACTGTGTGGATCACAACAAATTGTGGCTCACCTTGAAAATGGGAATCCCAGAACACTTCAATGTGCTTATGAGAAACCTATACTTGGACCAGGAAGCAGTTCTCTTAACAGAGCAGGGAAACAAGATGATCTAAAAAAAAAATCTGGGGTTCAAGCTTTAGCCCTCCACCACCCAGCCACTGGCTGGAGAGTACCAGGAAATAAGAGAAAACTCCTTCAGCTGGAAGCCTGGGTACCTGGGCTCTCCAAACTTCAATTTCCTCATGGCTGTCATGAGAATAGGGGAATCTGGAAGGGAATTCAGGGTAAGGCCAGGCCAGGCCATGAGGAGCTAGACTTGAGCCCAAGCACTGGAGAAGGCCAAGGAGAACTGAGACCGGGATGCTAAGTTCCTCCAACTGCTGTGGCAGACACCAAGAATGGTGGCTTTAATGAACAGAAATGTATTGCCTCCCAGTTTAAGACACTGAAGTCCACACTCTAAGGGAAACTCTTTGTGTCTGCTGGGGGAAGATCCTTGCCTCAGCTTCTCTGGTCCCAGGTTTCCTCAGTCCCTTCGCAACTGTCCCATGACACTGATCTTCCCCATTCGTCCAACTTGCCTATCTCTGTGTATGTGTTGTCTTAACACAGTCGAGTTGTTTCCAGCTTCTAGGTTCACAGCAGCCTGCTGAGCCTTACACTATTCAACAGCCATAAGACCTGCGACTGTATACTGGGAGGGAGCTTCTGGTGGCTCATCCATGGAGTGGAGCTTCTAACCCAAAATGGTGCCCCCTTGGTGGTTCAAATCCACCAGCAGCTCCCAGGCAATCTCGTCCACTGGAGGGTCAGCTATGAGTTGATTCCAACTCAATGGCAGTGAGTTTCAGTTCTACACTGTTGTTTGAATTTGAATTGTGATGTTGGATAAGCATACTGAATATCCCGTGGACTGCCAAGAGAACAGACAAACCTGTCCTAGAGGAAATGCAACTAGGGAGCTTCTTGGAGACAAAGATGGGAAAGCTTTGTCTCACAGACTTCTGGCATGTTGTCAGCAGGGGCCAGCCTTTGGGAGGGACATATTGAGAAAGGTGAAGGGACAGAGAAAGAGAGGAAGACCCTTAACAAGATGGACTGACACAGTAACAACATTTTTAAACAGACCAGAAATTATGAGGATGGCACAGGATAGGGCAAGGTATAGAGCCCATTGTTCAAAGGGTCGCTATGGTGGACGATTTATCAACAATCTGCATTATGCAGATGACACAACCCTGCTTGCTAAAACTGAAGAGGACCTGAAGCACCTGCTGCAGAGGGTCAAGGACTGCAGCCTCCAATATGGATTGAGGCTCAAT
>NW_006399795.1:9145203-9147545 GCF_000299155.1 Elephantulus edwardii
GTCAGAGACAGTGCGATTGGCATAGGACAGAGCAGAGTTTAGGGCTGTTGTACATACGGTCGCTATGAGTCGCAAGCAACTCGATGGCATATAACAACAAACAACAACAACAGTGTGGCCTTATTAACACACACACAAATTGTCTTTGAGTGGTACAAATGACACTCTGCCTCTGAAAGGTCTTCAAAACCTAGTGGCAGGAAGCTGCTCTGCAATCCCTAAGGCACCTGGTTCGAGGCCACCAGCTGCTCTGCAGGAGATGGATGGGCAATCTCCTCCCTTGCCTCTGAAAACCAATCAAAAGGGGTCGGTGTCAGCTGTATGGTACACAACAACATGGCTCGGAACTGGGGGTAAAAACACAACAACAAACACCCCGCCCTATGGGGAGCATGACAACTCTGCCCCCATGGGGTCGCTGTTAGTCAGAATCAACTCAGAGACAACTAACAACAACAAAACAAAGAAAATCCTATGTCCAACTAAGATTACTTCCACAGCTGTAGGGGTTAGGGTCCAAAACAAGGTCCCATCAACACACCAGGTGCTACACAGGACACTGGGAAGGCCTGTGCACACAGGAGCAGCTCTTGCAGCGAGGGAGGGCATCTCCTACTGCTCTTCCTTGTGCCCAGAATGCTGTTAGCTCTGCCTTCTCCCCTGGCAGGGCACTGGGTCAGCCCCTTGGAGGCGGACACTGAGGTTGGGAGGAGAGCGACGCACAGGGTTGGGAGTCCGGACATGGTGCTTGCAGTGCCAGGCTGTGTCCTTGTCTAGGTGGTGAGCTTCAGCAGCCTGCGGGCAGACGCCGCAGCACCGTGGATGGTCCTGTGTGTATTGTGGTGCTCCGTGACCCAGGCCCTGCTGCTGCCTGTCTTCCTCTGGGCCTGCGACCGCTACCGGGCTGACGTCAAGGCCGTCTGGGAGAAGTGCATGGCTCTCATGGCCAACGACGAGGACTCAGATGACGGTGAGGTGCTGGCCCTGGAGGGTGGCATCTGGCCAGGGTTGCTAGGCCAACAGGGACAGATCTGTCAGGTCACTTCCATGACCCTTAAGTCACTCTCTGTGTCCTCTTAAAATGACCCTTAGCCCCTAAGAGAGGCAAGGACTGGGCTAGGTGTCCCACAAGGCACCTCTACATGACTTTGCTTTCCTGAGATCTTCAGTAATTAATGTTCTAGAAATCACTAAGTCACTAGGTTCACATTCCTGCACTGAGGGGTTCCCAGTTAAACAGTCCCAGGTATTCTGTAGACCCTAGTCCTGTCCACCAACAATAACAGTATGACCCTAGCTGGTCTCGTGCCCATGCCCAGTACTGTCGCCCCTTGCATGTATTATTTAATGCCTTCAGCAGCCCCTGGGGTAGACTCAGGTCCAGCAGTATTCTAGATGAGGAGACTCTGAGCTCCTGCCCCACCTGCAGCGTAGATGTTTCCATGACTCTGAGCCTCTTCTCTGCCCTGCTCTGCAGAGTCCACCCTGGAGGGTGGCAGTGTTCCCTCAGACCTGGTGTTGGAACGCTCGCTGGACTATGGCTATGGGGCTGACTTTGTGGCTATGGACAGAATGGCCAAGTACGAGCTCTCTGCGCTGGAGGGGGGCCTGCCCCAGCTCTACCCACTGCGCCCCCTGCAGGAGGACAAGATGCAGTACCTGCAGGTACAGACAGGGCAGGCAGGGGACACCACATATGTAGGAATGGGACTGGGGTATCCTGATCCCCCAAGGCCTTTCTCTCCGACCTCATCTTAAGTCCCATGAAGCTTCAGAAGGTTGGCTTTCACCCTTTAGGGATGGGCAGTAGCTGGCCCAGGGTGACAGCCAGTGTAGATGGGCTGAGGTCAGAAACCTGGCCCCAATTCATGTTCCCCTGTACCCTAGAAGGACAGTCCTCTGGTGGCTGTCATTTCCTTAGGGTTAAGAACCTCCTTTAAGGGGACTCGTTCCCCCCCCCCCCCAAGCAGCCCAAGCTACAAACACTAAAGCTGAGACTTGAAGAGAGTCTCATTTGCCCCTTATGCAGCTCTGAATCAGGGTGCCGGGGACTCAACACCTGGCCCCTGGCCCACAGGCCGCCCATTTCTTTGAAGGGCAGCTCGAGGCCCTTCTGCCCCCGGTCCCTACAGGTCCCGCCTACGCGGCGCTTCTCCCATGACGACGCGGACGTGTGGGCCTCCGTGCCTCTGCCCGCCCTCCTGCCCCGCTGGGGCTCCAGCGAGGAACTGGCCGCCCTGGCCCAGCTCGTGCTGCCCGCGCGCCGCTGTGGCAGCCTGCTGGCCTTCGCCGAGGACGCCCCGCCATTCCGCCCGCGCCGCCGCTCGGCCGAGAGCCTGCTG
>NW_006399795.1:9147769-9194540 GCF_000299155.1 Elephantulus edwardii
GGGCCGGGGCCGGGCCTCCGCCCCTGCCGAGCCCCGGGCGCCCCCTGGCGGCGGCTTACAGCCGAACCTCAGACCGTGCCCGCCCGCGCCTCTTGGACCCTTGCGCTCCAGCCTGAGCGTATCGTGGGGGGAGCCCGGCGGCCTGCGCGCGGTGGGCACCGGCGGCAGCACTAGCAGCTTCCTAAGTTCGCCCTCCGAGTCATCGGGCTACGTCACGCTGCACTCAGACTCTCTGGGCTCGGCGTCCTAGGGCCTAATGCTCCACCTCCACCCCTGGGGTAGGCTTGGTCATCAAGGCCCAAGACCAAAGATCCCACTTCAGTCCAGTCCTGGGTTCGGGTTGGTGAATGGCGCCTGAGCTCGCCCACACAGCCCAGACTTGTGCCACCCTCCTCCAGGGTGTGTGGCCTCTCCTTCCTTGCCTGGTTCCTCCCTGCTGGCCGGATTGCTTGGCTGAGAGATATCTTGCCCTGGAAGACAAGCTGCAACATTTGGCACCTCCTTGGCTGGGCTGAGGCTGGAAAAGCTGGGGTGGAGAGTGCCAGGCTAAGGGCGGCCACCGGAAGTAACAAAGCTCTGCCCGGAGGAGCTGGAGCCCAAGCCTCTGGAATGTGTGCCGTCTGCCTCTGCACTATAATTGTCACACCAATGGCGTGGGTGCAGAGGGTCTCTAAGCACAGGGGTCTTCAGAGCCCAAACCAGCTTGCTGAGCAGGTGTTCCTGCCTCCGAGCTGTTCTGCCTCAGTTTTCCCATCTGTGATGAGCAGGTGATCTTTGTTAACTCTCAGGGCTGTTTGGAGATGTCTCCTGGTCCACGTGCCCTAGCCTCTGAAGGGACTGAGGTGTGGCTCCCAGGCCTGGGGCCTCCCACTCCTGCTGTCCCTGAACCCCTTGGGAGTGCACATCCCACTCCAGTTAAGCACAACACTGTTGCACATCACCATTGGCACCACGTGGCCACCTTGATCACCAATAGTATCCCCTCCCTAATCACATGCCATTGTTGCCTGTCCCACCTGTCAGACACTTACATAACTCCCCGTCAAGGCTGTGGAAACATGGGTGGAAAGGCCTAAAGCAAAAGAAAAGTGGGACTCCTTCACTTAGTGCCCTTCCCCAGCCTTGTCTGCCGTTCCTCCCCCTGTGCAGGTGAAGGGGCCTCCCACCCCTCATAGGGGCAAGGTTTTTCCTTGCTTTCTCTGCTAATGGGAACGAACGTTCTAGTGGCCTAGTCCATAGGGAATTGCTGTGTGAAACCAAAGGCTGACCTCTGGCAGTTCAAATCCACCGTGAGAGAGAGGTGGACAGTCTCCTCTCATGCAATTCACAACCTTGGAAACTCAAGGGAGGCTCAGCTTTGAATCAGTTTCAATTTCATGGCAATGAAGGAGGGTCTTTTTTTCCCTTCCTGTTAATCAGCTCCTGACTTTCTGCAGGCCTGTGTTTTCTCCTCAGGCCTGACGAGGGGCTTCTTGGACAAAGACAGAGGCTAAGGAGAGGCCCAGTGCAGCTATGACCTGGAAATGGTCCCTAAACCTTATGGCTTTTCATTCCTCGGGCAGCCCAGAGCAAGTCTGCACCTTGTTCCTTATTATTCACAAACTTGGCATTGCAACAATGCCTTTACCCTAAAAGTGGTCCTGCCATTGCCTCACCTTCCAGACAGGGTTCCAGCCCAGCAAGAGGCCCCTGCCAAGCTCTGTTTAGGGCTCAGAGGCCCCTCCAGTCTCTACATACAGGGTAACTGGGAGCTGGCCACAGGTGAGCAAGGCCAGGATCTATCAAAGTCGGGTCTGACCATGAGAGGGGCTGCCTCTGGCCAATGCTGCTGTGCCTTCAAGGACCAACATTTTATGTAGGGACAAGGATTATGGCTAGCCAAGTTCCTTCTTCAGGCTAGCCAATTTTGTCACCTTGGCTTTCCACTCTGTATAGATCATATCAAATGGCAATACTTGCAGGGGGTGGGGGCATGGTCCCCAAAGTCCTTCCAGTTCTGATTTTTACAAATAAAATGGGGCAGACCTCAAACAAGACCCTGAGGTCTTCAGCTCCTCACCTCCACACTTTGTCCAGCTTCCAGGCCCGTTGGCTACGTTTATAAAGAGCTTGACCCTGGGTACTGGGGAGGGAGTTCCGTTGATACCATCACCCAGCCCAAAGCCAGGGATCCGTTTGTAGTTTTTCACAATTGAGCATTTCTCTTCTGTACAGGACCCAATAAAAACTTCTTCTTTGCACTTGGCATCCCAGGGTGGTTCCATGGACACATTCTTTTAGGACCTAATAGCCCCCAAATCACTTTCTGGTCTGACTTGTCCACTTCCATAGGGAAGTGCTCCAACCTCACCCAATGACTGAGATGGGACTGCACCATCCAGCAAACTAGGGTGGTGGGACAGACACCAAAGCTTTTGCCTGGGGACAGCTTCAGGGACTATTGGACCCAGTGAAGTGAATACAGGAGCAGGAGCTAAGCAGAGCAGTTGTTGGGGCCTGGGGAACTTGGAGAGGGTGGCAGGTCCCCTAGACCTTCCCTCCACCCCCTCACTTCGGTTGGAATGTAGAAGTTGCGCCCTAGAATCGGCAGTGCAAGGCCACCACCTGGTGGCCATCAGAAGGATTAGTCCCCACTGCCTCTATCAGACATGACTGGAAATACAGCTATAGGCCCATCCCTGTACTGTTCAGGGAAGCTTCTGGTCTCCCTGCAACCAGATCAAAGTGGGTTTCTTGTACTTTCAAGTCAGAGGTAGGCAAAAACGAGAAAGTATTTTTTATAGAAAGTTGGTATTTGTGATTTTAACATAAAGCATCGTGGGAAAAGTTCAGATCTTGATGCCTCTATGTTCTCATTAGGGAGGGTCAAACTTTTGACTCTTGAGTTACAGTGGGAGGACGTTCCGGGCTCGCTCTAGGGCTCCGCGTGGGACTCCTGACCCTTCGCAGGGCCAGGATACAGGCCCAGGGAAAGAGTGACTTAGGCGTCTGGGAGCACGGCAGAGGGCTCATTGACATACAAATAAAAAGAGCTGCAGAGCACTCCTGAGGCCCTCAGAGGTCTTGAGCTTCGAGGCAGGTCCCAGATGTCCGGAGGCTGGGGCTCTGCAGGACAGAGGCCGAGCTGCTCCGGACCCGGACCGCGTGCCGCGGGGAGTCTCTGCTGAGCTAGGAGCGAAGGTTTCTCCCATAAAAGCGTCGCTCTTGCAGTCCTCATGCAGGCGCCACTCAGCACCCGGTGGCTCGCTGTAACCACCGGGTGGTGCGAGGCGGTTAGATGACAGGGGCGGAGCATTTTAGGGGCGGTGCTAGAGCTATTCTGGGGCGGTGCTTCCGAGAAGGCGGGCCTTGGAGAGTCAGACCTCCCGGTGGGCCTGGCATCTTGCAGAGTGGTGGGGGTCGGTGAGAGCTGAGCGGGATCCAGTATAGAGTAGGGGGGTAGAGAAAGGGGTCCTTGCAAGTGGGGCGGGACCCGGCGTGCTTTTTGCCGGTGGGAACCGGGCGCCCGAGGCCGGCTGAATGGGCGGGGGCGGAGCAGCGATTCTCCTCGCTGCGAGGGGTCCGCTCTGCGCTGCGGCGGACCGCGACCTTCCCACTGCGGCACCGCCGAGGGGCGGGACCGGGCCCCTGGGAAAGGGGCGCAGCTCAGGAACAACCCACCGCCCAGCTCCACTAGAGGGGAGGAGGAGGAAGAAACAATCTCGACCTGAGCATGTGGAACAGGAAGGTGGGAGCCACAGTGCGCCCTGACAGTCCCTGCGCCTCCAGGACCGACGGGGTGCCCATCAGTCCGCGGCAGCGCGGCCTCACCAGGGCCTCCACACGCGCAGCACGGGCCCCAGGCTCTCTGGGCAGCGGCGCAGGGCTGGCTGCGGCGCGGGGACGCTTGTGGTCGGGCCGGTGGGGCCGCCGGGAAGGAGCAGCCGAGGTGGAGGAGACCGCGGGACGCAGGTCTCAGGAGCCTGCGCGGCAGGCCAGACAGAGGGCGCGCAGGGAGCCCGCGGCGCTGGCGCTTCCCGGCCGGAACACGATCCGCCGCTGTCCATGGTGCTGTCACCCTTGCTGTCTGACACGAAGGGGCTGCGCAGGCCGCCGCCCTCCTCACCACGCCGCAGGAGCTGGCTTACGCCAGGCAGGCAGCCGCGGAAACCCGACGGGTACTCAGTGCCCACGAAAGGTGGCCAAAGCCCTGAGGGAGGGGAGGAGTGGTCGAAGTGAAGCAGAGAGAAAAGACGGAGAAGAGAGGTTTGGAGGGGTCCAGAAGGGGAGAAGAAAGGTGGGGAAATTAAACACCTGACCCCCTCCAGACCTCTCCCCACACTCTCATTCTCGGCGTGAAACAAGCTGGAGGGCTCTCTGCACCAGGTTACCCCAGCTTTCTCCTTTACCCATCCCCTTTGATTGGCTTTGTCATGTCTCCTCTATTCTAATCCCACAGAAGACCTCTCTCTCCTTCCCCACCCCCCTGCTCTTAGCATCCCACTCCCTTCAGGCCTGGCCATACCCTTCGCCCCCACCTTGCATGGAGTTCTGCAGGCTTTTCATGTACTTGACGCTCAGTTCTAGGATGTCTGCCTTCTCCAGCTTGCGTTTCCGGATCTGCAGACCAGTAGGAAAGGCTCTTAGCTGGGAAGCCCTGGAAAGATGAGGCTAGGGATCTTGCCCTCCCTTCCCTGCATCCCCAGGTCCCACCTGATGTGAATAGTGTTTCTCTAGCAGGGATTTGAGTTGCTCCAGCGACACGTTGATGCGCGCCCGGCGCTTCTTCTCCATCAGCGGCTTGGAGATCTGTGGGCAAGCCGACCCATTTGAGTGCAGGACCGCTGCCCTCCCACCCTCTGGCCCTGAACTGTACCCTAACCCCACCCCTACCTTACACCTGTGTCCCTATAGAATCAAACCTTGCGGAAGCTGCCTGTGGCAGGGCTGCGCTGGATCTCGGCCCTCGTGCCCATGTTGCCCGCTCTGCGCTCTTGGGAGACGCCTCTGCTTTTATAGTAGCCCCTCGTTTACATGTCAATGCAACTCTTCTCCCTACTCCAGGAACCCCAGGAGGAGGGGACTGTTGGGGGCTTAGGAGAGGCTTCTCACTCCTTCTGGTCCTTTTCCCCTTTGACCTGTCCTCACAAACCCCTCCTCCATCCTGAGGGACCGTCTTCCCTCTGTCTGTCTTTATATTTCTTTTTTTTTTAAAAGGTGGGTTTTTTTGTCTTTCTATTTCTAATCCTAAATACTTCCCAAGTCTGGGATCTTCTCTTGACTGCGTCCTGTTCTAATCCTCCTACAATGTGGATATCCCCAGCTGGCCCACTTTCTGTGTCTATATGTCTGGTGATTTCCTGTCGGTTCATCTGAGTTCCTCCACATTGGGCCTTGGAGGGCAGCCATGGGGCAGGTCTACGAGCCAGGCCTGCCTCATTTCCCTAATGAGGATGACAGAGGCACTCCCTCTGCCGTCCTGATGAAGATGCTGAGGCGGGAGGCATCGCCAGTGAGGCCTTTTTGTGGCGCTTCACGCTCTGGCCTTTGCTTCACACTCTGGCCGCGCCTGCGACGCTGCATTAGTCCCCCTAACATCGTGACAATGCAGCGATTTTCTGCCTGTGGTCGTTCAAAGCTTGGCGCAGGTCATGCCTGCGGGGGCCACGCAGCGACATGTGTCCCATTAAAGCGTGCAGCCCGCCCTCAGGACCACATTGAGCTGGCCTCAATGCTTGGCGCCTAGGGCCTTGGAGTGCTCAAGAACCTGGCTGTAGGATGGGTAGTGGCAACGAGGGCCATGGAAGCCAATCTAGCATTCTTCTGGATGGAGGCAAGGCTGGGCAGCTAGCTGCAGGATAAGGGTCCGTCAGCGAGACTGGGCAAAGTGGACTTCAGGGAGGACTCGTCCCCCAGGGAAGGACTAGAGGGCCTCTCCTGCAGGCCTTTTCTATATCTCCAGGAGCAAAAGAGATGTGTCCATTGGCCATCTGCAAGCATCCTTCAGAGCCTACATAGTTTCTTCCCATTATCTACGGCCTTTAGGCAATAGGAGTAGGAATCATGACCAGTCTCCCTAAACTGGTCCCCCAAGGCTGCACTCAGTATCTGTGACTGATCAGAAGGATGATGCCAGGGTGTGTGTGTGTGTGTGTGTGTGTGTGTTGGTGACTTTCTTTTACTCCGCTCTTGTGACCTTAATTTGGGGATTTGTAAAGGGCCTCTGAACAATGTCCCCACTGCTGTTTCCGAGGGTGAGGGCGAGGGGGAAGTCACACGGGCTCAAAAGCTCTGCAGGAGAGCTCTGCATCAGAGGAGTCATCTTCTTGGCCCCCAGGCCTCAATTTAGGAGGGAGGGTTCCAGACCCCGGAGCTGGAGCATCTCCCTCCCGCCTCACCCGGCTTATTGACGGGTCGTGCGGGGCCATAGCTTTCCCAGGCGCCTCGCAGCGTGGAGAATCACGCCCCGCCCTCCCCTTTTCAAGCTGCGGAAAGCCGACAGCGGCTCCAGGCGCCCTCCAGACAGAGCCCCACAGACACCGGGCTCGATTCGGGCCGGACCAGGGAGCCTGGACCGCGCGTCCAGGGCCGAGGCCACGTGGCGGGCGCTGGCACGCGCCAGGAGCTTTGACGCGCCGGGGCCAGCGGGGCCGGAGCGGCCACAGAGCTTCGGGGCTGGGGCGGCGGCGGCGAGGCATAAAGGCGCCGCGGGGCTGGGCGGACAGCGGAATCGGGCACAAAGGGGGCATTCGAGTGTTAAGGACATTGTGCTGGCCCCACAAAGCCGCGGCCGCGCCCGCCCCTTGGGGCCAAACTCCGGGCGCCCCGTCGCGCGCGGCCCTCCAGCTGCCGCACATCTGCACGCGGTCTGCGCGCGCCTCATCTCTCCGGGTGCCCTGCCCCCAACCATAGAGCCTCTTGGGCAGCGGGGTAATTAGTCTTCTAATTACGATGCCCTCCCCATAAACCGCCGCCTGCGCCTTTCAACTCGTGCGCATTAGCAAACCAATGGCTCCCAGGCACAGCTCTCGAGGCCCGCAGCGGGGGTCGCCGGGCCCGCCCCCTCTCCAGAGTTTAGACCTGCCATAAAGGGGCCCAGGCCTCCCCGCCTCGCCCCCCCACCCGTCGCTCCGAGGTCACCCCTTCTCTTCCTAGGCTCGGGGGTTCTGGCCGCGCTGGGTGGGGCGGCTCACGTGGGTGGCGCAATGTCTCTTAAGCAGTGGAAAATTGACCGCAAAATGCACTAATTCGCAATGTTCTGCTTTGGCAGCAGGAGGCAAGGAAATTGGCTTGGGCGGGATTCGCAGCCCGCACGCTCCGCCCCGGCCCACTTACTGGGCTCCCGCTGCCCCTCGCTAACCCGAGCGTCGCCCACTGCTTCCCCTCCTTAGTAACCAGTGCTCAGCTAGGAGTCTCCCCCACCTAAGCTGACCCTCCTCCTTCACGGTCTTCCGGCCCAGACCCTATTTACATCTTCGCAAACAGACCGGGGGGGGGGGGGGGTCTGGGGTCTGCTCCTCGCCTCTAGCCAGCGAGGCCCCTTAGGCTTCTGATTTCCAGCCTCCTGCTTCCACTCTATCCCCATCCTAACCCCAATTCTTTTCCTCGCGTCTAGGCAGGCACTTCTATTAAACCCAAGTCAATTCTTGGCATCCCACAAGGTCTTTAGAAATGACAGTGTATAAACCTCCATAAGAGGCGCTTCCCTAAGATCCCGGCTGGGGTCCCACTTCCTCACACTCCCAGTGTTTACATGGCACGTCCTTCTGTGTCCTATGTGCACCCTCAGGCAGGCACTGCGCGAGCCGGAACGAAGCAACAGCAAGCACCCCCGTCCTCTGCCTGCCGAGAAGGACAAGGACCCACTTACAAGTGAGGCTTACGCAAGCTTTGATGTAGGGCACGCTCCTTTTCTATTTTTAGCGTCTGGGCTCCCAAGGCGTCCCAAAAGAGGTACGCACAGAGAGGGCTCTGGCGGGACCCTGGCCGTCCTCTGCTCATTCAAGGAAAGAACGTTTTCTTCTGTAACCCGTGAGGGCTCTGGGGGCCTCAGGTACTCCGCTGCAGTCCTTTGCTGGGAAACTTAAGGCAAAAGTAGCCTGTGTGCTTTCCCTCCCCCCCTTCCCTTACTTCATGGAGCCTGAGTCTCAGGACACATTTTGCAGAAAGGAGGTGGGGAGGAGGCTGGCTGGCTCCAGAGAGGACACGTGAGCGATCCAAAGTGAGGGGGGCTCTTATTCCGAGGCCTCTTAGCCTTCGGTAGGATCCTTTGATTTCTTCTGTCCCTGGAAATAAAGCCAATGAGACCTAGTAAGTGCTGTGCAGACCTCTGTGGGTGCTGACGGCTGGCTGAAGGATAAAAGGTGTTGGGCCCCTTCTGCAGATGTATTTCAAAGTGAAATGAAGCGATAGCTCTGTGTAATTAACTATTGGAACACAGCAAAAGCCCCGAAAGGACTCTCTCAATTGTTTCCAGACAGAATTGAAGAGGCCTCTACTGATTGTTTAACTCTCTTTAGTTGTGTTGGAACTACGAATAGCCTGGCAGCCAAAAGCCCTTCAGGGGACAAAAGCTGGGACTCCAGTGAGTGCATCAACGTTGAACCAGGCTGGCCCAGCTCAGGGAGAGTGAATTCAGAGAGACCCTCATTGTCCCAGCCCTTTATGTCTCTCCCCAGCTGGCTCTAATCTTTAAATATTTACCCGGCCCCTTTGTGCACATGTGACTTATGCACTTCAGCCTGATGCACTCATAAATTACGCATCATTTACCCACTTCCAGACTGACTGGAGAGAGGCGCTTTCCTGCCTCCAGCCAGAGGCAATGGGAGAGAAGTAGAAAACTTTTAGAAGAACTGGGGAGCATTGTGGCCACATGACACTAGCTCTTTCCCCACTGCACCTCTCAGACTCCAAGTGATATATGGAAAGAGACCTGTCTGTGGGTCTAAAAAAGAGATCAACTCTCCAACATTCCCCTAAGGGCTTGGACAACACTTAGAACTAAAAGCAAACTTTCCATTGCCCTAGGAAGCCGGTGTGCTTGGTTTTCCATCTGCACAAGCTCAACCTTGCGTAACTTCCTGGGTGTTGGGAGCCTCCCTACTTCGTACATTCTTTCCTATTCACTGGAGAAACCAACCACCTATGAGTCAGAATAGAACTGTGCTTCGAAAGTTTTCAATGATGTATTTTTTTAAATTTTTATTTATTTATTCTTTTTATGTGTGTACCATCTAATTGGATCTGACTGGTACAGGAGGTGATTTTTCCTCCTTCTTCAGCAGAGCATCTGGTGGATTTGAACCATGCGCCTCTGGGATTGCAGTGCAGTTTCCTACCACTAGGCTACCAGAGCTCGCCTGATGTATTTTTTTTTTTTTTTGGATGTAGATCATCAGCCTCCTGAGTGGACTGGAATCTCCAATCTTGCAGTTAGCAAGTGTACCATTTTCACTATCGAGGGACTGTTGTTCAATGGAAAACTACTGCATTAAAAACCCCAAACCAAACTGTTGTCGTCTTGTCAATTCTAACTATAAGGCAGAGTACAATTGTCCCCTAGAGTTAAGGTTTAAATCTTTACAGAGGCAGACCTCTGCATCTTTCTCTTGTGGCTCAAAATGCCACCCTTTTGCTTACTGGCTACATACTAAACCATTGTGTCACCAGAGCACTTATTAAGAAAAACAAAAACTAAGGAGGTGGGGAGGGGGTTGGCAGGCTCAGAGAGGACACAACCCAATCCATTGCCACTGAGCTAATTCTAACTCTACAGAGTGACCCCATAAATAGAACTGTCCCTATAGAGTTTCCAAGGCTGTAAATCTTGGAAACCGACTTCCACATCTTTCTCCCACAGAGAGGCAGGTGGGTTCAAACCACTGAGCAGCCTCCTTTAAAAAAAAATAATAAAAAAAGAAAGACAAGAAAAGGTAGATTCATTTATTCTCTGCCTGTGATTTTGCATATGTTACAAGGAGGTTCTTAGCACCCTTTAAAACAGGAGGGGTCCTCACATGGGCCCTGGAAGAAAGGCTACCTCACCCGGGGTCGGATGGCACGTAGACTGGAGGGGAGGGGTGTGGAGGGGAACTGCAAAGGGTTCCTGCATGAGAAAGGGCTTCCTTTGTCCTGGCTTCCCAGCTCTTAGAACAAAACACATTCAAATGCTTATTTACAAGGAAAGGGAATACAATGAGGCATTTTCTTGGGTCGAGTAGTTTTTCTTTATTTTCTTGTATTTTTGTGTGTTTGCCACCCTTCAAGCCTTATACTTTGCCCTGTGGACAGCCTGGAGCATATTCGATTTGCCTGATCAGATTTCAAAACCTGTGTGAATGACTATGTTATTTTGTGTTTCTGAGTGCCTGTGTTTCTCTGGATGTGGCCCTGGGGACTGAAAATCCTAGCAGACTAGTGACTTAAAAAGTTACCCCTTCCCTACATCTGTCACTGCCTGGGAGGAGATTGTCTCCCCTGTTTTCCTTCATTCTTCAAGATGGAATTGATGAAGATGGAGGTGAAGAGAGGGGCTGCATAGGTTTGAGTTCTCTGGCCTGAATGGTGTGCTATTGTTTGCTTCCAGGACAGTGACAGGAGGACACATAAAGGCCAGAAAGAGAGTGTAGATGGCAAATGCCAGTAAACATGGGGGGAACTTCAGGGAGGGAGTGGCTTCAGATGCCAGAACCAGGTTAACTTCCCAGCAGTGAAGATGCAGTGAGAGCCCTCTAGTGGCTTCAAGGCATCCGGGTACATTCTTCCAGGATCTTGATTGGAAACCTTTGCAAACTAGGGCTGGGGCCAAGAGCTCCATCTACTCAAGCCCCAGGAATGCTCATGCCTCCTTTACATGAGGAGCTACAACTGAGTGACTTTGGGGTTTAAAGTATTAAATTTCTTTTTAATATCTATTACCAGAAAAGCTAGTCCTTGGAAAAGTGTAGGGTCGACCAAGAGGGGAAGAGGCTTAACAAAATGGACAGACACAGTGACTGCAGCACAATAGGCTCGAGTTTGTCAGAGGTGATAAGGATGGCACAGGATAGGACAGGGCCAGACCTGTTGTTCACAGGGTCGCTATGAGTAATTTGAGGGCACCTTACAATCACCACAACCACCTGAGTTTAGGAAATGTTTTCTGAGCACCATTTAGACATGGTTTGCACTGGGCTTACGAAGCTATAGGTTGGAGGGACCACTCAGGATGTACTTCTGCTTAGATCACAGCTAAGAAAATTCTACGAGGCAATTCTACCCTTTAACATGATCTGGAATCTACTCAACAACAAGAGACTTGATTTTGATATTTTGGGGCTATCCAGAAGTGGAGCTCTGGAGTAGTGACACTGCTAACCCAAAGGCATATCTAGTGGTTCGAATCCACCAGCTCTTCAGGAGCAAGGTGGACAGTCCCCTCCCAGGCACAGCCTTGGAAACTATGGAGCTTTGCCGTGCATCAGAATGGACCCCACAGCAAGCAGTAAGTAACTTTGTAGAAATACTGTAGACTAAGGAAAGTCTTTACTGTACATTATGGACGTATATCATTACATGACAGTCAGATTGAGACCCCATTTGACAGGAATTGAGGTTCATAGGATTTGCCCAAGGTCACAAAATGAGGCTACAGGACCGTGGGGTCTTGGGATGCCAGTCAGGCTCTCCATTAGTCCTCAAGCCCGGCTGCCCAGACGCCTTCCGCCTTCCCCCGAGGCCTGTCCCCTATACTGCTTCAGGCTTGTTCCCTTCTGCCTGTGCTGGTGAGAATGCTGCCCTCCCTCCGTGTAAATGCCCTTGCTCTCATTTCCAGGGGCGGCCAGGCAGCATCCTGTGGGCCCCAAGGCTGACTCTTCTCTGCAGCCTCCTTGGCCCACCACTTTCTGCAGGATGGCCTCTCCCCTCCACCCTTCTGATGTTCTCAGCATCCTCCCACAAGTTTATGATCTGTTTACTTGACTTCTCCTTCACCACTTTTCTGTGACTTCCCGTGGAGGGAACATTTACCATTTACGAAAACTAAGAGCAGTTTCTGATTGCAAAACATACGCGCTCATTTGTGTAATATGGAACATAGACAGTAGAACTCGCCCAGCCTCCTGTAGTCTGAAACTTTGCCTCATTTATTTCAACCCTTGTTTCAGGAGACAAATTTACTGCAAAGCTTTGAATCTGGGAAACTTAAACCTATTCTCTTTGCACACGCATTTAATTCATCTCCCCTCGTCTGGAAACTTGAGAATATGGAGTATTTAGGTGGCTTCTAAGGACGCCCACGGAGTTCGGTGGACGGAGGGCCTGATCCTCTGACTCTAGGGAAAGGAATTCTCCTTGTTCGTGCCCGCTCTTGGAAGGATGTCAGGGTTTGGGATCAGGGTAGGGGAGTGGTGGGCGATGCAAGGCTGGACCCCGTGTGGGGTCGTCTCAGAATTATTTCTTCGGGCAAGAACATTTTTGAGTTTGGGACAAACTTGTCGAGGGAGTCAGTGGTCACCCCCGCGCCCCTTGGCCCCCATAGCTCCACCCGGGTCACCTGCCCCGAGAAGAGAAGCGGCGGGGAGGGGCAAGGCGGAACGGGGCGGGGCGCTCCCGCCAAATTCGGGCCAGTCTACCCCGCGGGGCGACGTTCTCGCGAGAACTACCAGCCGCGCAAAGCTGAGGGCAGGTTGCCCTTCCCGGCGCGGCTTCGGCGGTGCAGTGCGCAGGCGCGGCTGGCGGGTTTCCCCGGGCTACAGCCGCCGCCGCCGCCTGCTCGTCCGCCACCCTGCGCCATGGCGGGCTGCATGGCGCGGGCTCCGCCGGGCTCGGAGGCGCGCCTCAGCCTCGCCACCTTCCTGCTGGGAGCCTCGGTGATCGCGCTGCCGCTGCTCACGCGCGCCGGCCTGCAGGGCCGCACCGGGCTGGCGCTCTACGTGGCCGGGCTTAACGCGCTGCTCCTGCTGCTCTACCGGCCGCCGCGCTACCAGGTGGGAGCCGAACCGGGCGGGTGGTGAGCCGCGGCAGGGACCCCGCACTTCCTTTCCCAGGGCCAGGGCCGCCAGTGCGAAGAGGGTGGTCTTCCCAGGAGTGAGCCGCCGGTTCGGGTGGGACCAGGGACCCCCGCCTAGCAGAACTCTGGGGGCGTTCAGTGGCGGAGGGGGGCCCTTCACCTGGCAAAGTGGGTGTTGAAATGCAGTTCATGCCATTGCACAGCTCTAGGGTAGGTAGGAGGGAACCTCTCCACTCTTGTAGGTAATTTAAGGTGTGGAGCCTTATCTGCTGCCAAGGCAGAGGTCAAGGCCAGGAATTTGGGGAAATCCTGCCAGTAATCTGCATATCTGGGATCTATGTCCCCTAGCCTTGAATAATAGTAATAACAGTAGTGATAGTAATGTCAGGTAAAACTTATGTAGCACTTCTAAGTGCTTTGCCGTCCAAAGAGGTAGGTATTGTTAATTATCCCTAGTTTGTGGAAAGGGGAACTGGGATCCAGAGAAGTTAAGTAACTTGACCACAAAGTCAGCTAGGGGTGCTGATGGGATTTAAACCCATCATTTGAACTTCTGCATTGCTCTCCTGTGACTATGAGTGGCCCTTACCCCAGGAAAGCCCGCAGCCTGGTTTTGCGCTCTCAGAACGGCCGGGTGACTGAGCTCTTTTGGGTCTATTTCAGATAGCCATTCGAGCATGTTTCCTTGGTTTTGTCTTTGGCTGCGGCATGCTGCTAAGTTTTAGCCAGTCTTCTTGGAATCACTTTGGCTGGTAAGAAGTACTTTTGGAATCACGGTTTTGAGGAGAGGGTGGCCGGATCGGAGGGTCAGCAGCCGCTCATCCGTCTCCCCACAGCTCAGCTTTGATGGGCTGAGGACAGTTGAAGGGTCTGTGGAAACGAGGTCACTGAATTCTGCCTCAATTCCCACATCTTGGACCTTGTGATTTCCTGTTTCTGTCGCAGGCAGACGGCCTCCCTGGCACACTCCTGAAAAAGTGCCCTCATCTGCACTGTAGCTACTGGAACAGCATTCAGAGAGGTGGCAAGCCCTTTCCGGAAGAGAACACAGAGTCTTAGTGACAGATAGGGCCAAGGCTCCAGCTTGTGTTTATAGACCTTTTCGGTGTCTAGTTCCCATAGTTCACATTTCAGATAGCTCCCACAGACAATGTAGAATTCCCCCCTGTACTATGATTCCAGTCCCTTGAGTCTGCTGGTCCCTGACCTGAATATGATAAAAAGCTTCATCTCCTATTAGCCATATTCTGAGCCTTCTAATCCTTTGCTAGAATGTATCTGGTTTTGTTGACTTATTGAACACTGTTTTCCTGTTTCCCTCATTTGGGTTTGGTGTGTGTTGTCATTTTAATAGAGCTGAAGGCACCATGCTGCTTTCACAACCTGGTTGTTGTGGACTTTGATTTTTTTTTTTTTGGCTGGTGACTCGCAAAAATAACCATCCCTTTAAAACCTTGCTCTGTAAACCTAAAGTTGTAATGCTACATGTAGGCACCTGATGGCTTCTCTAGGCAGGGACAACAGGTATTTCATTATAGAATTCAGGGATAGTTAGCAGGCTCTAATCTGTGCCCCTTTTTATGGCTAGCGTGATTTCCCTGGCCCCGATTCACCGCTCGCTCTTTTTGTTTTCCTACAGGTACATGTGCTCCCTGTCGTTATTCCACTATTCTGAATACCTAGTGACAGCGGTCAACAATCCCAAAAGTCTGTCCTTGGACTCCTTTCTCCTGAACCACAGTCTGGAGTACACTGTAGCAGCCCTTTCTTCTTGGATCGAGTTCACACTTGAAAATATCTTCTGGCCAGGTTAGTGTGCCCTCCTTTCTCCTCCAGAGAGGAGGACGGTGGCTTCCGTGAAAGCCAAGGCAGTGACATTGGGTCAGTTCTCGGGCCTAATCCCTGTGAGTGGTTCCCCTCCAGACCTCAGTCCTCACTAAGCCAATTATGGAGGATGAGCCTGGCCTGGTGATGCTGCTTCTGCGTTCTGAAATGAGGGCTTGCTGACCTCCTACTTCAAACTTCCTGTAATGTGGAACACCCTCCAATGTGTCTTGTTTTCTGGTTTTTGCTTTTGACCTTGATGTCCCCTGCGACAGTGGTCCTGAGGACCCATAACCATCCCTTCAGGGTGTTTGGTTTTGGTTAAAAGTGTACCTAATTTTGCTTCCTGTTGTCTCTACTGTCTACTTGGGTATATTTACAGCACATACATATGCTCATGTGAAGTATTGTTTTCCAGACGTGTGCTTGTTCACAGATGTAGTCCCATTCACCCTCACCCGTGTCTCTTTATCTTCTCTCTGCCCGTGTATCCACTTGTAGGTTAATATCTGTTATGATAGGTATTTTCTGGAAGCAGGAGTGGCGTCCACTTTCTAAACAACATGCCTCTGGAAACTCTGTGAACTTTGAGAAATGAAGATAGTTTTAGAAAGGCTTCCGGTCTTTTGCTCTCAGGGTCGTGATGAGTCGTGCTTGACTTGATGGCAATCAACAACTACTCCTATTACTACTGCATGGATAGTTAAAGGTTGTGAATATAGTGATCTGTTAGTGATGTGATGCTGTCTTTATTTTATATGAACTTTCCATTCACGCACCTTACTATATATCTGTTACCTAATTACTGACTTTACGTTCCCTCACATCCCTTTGTAATAATCATCAAAGATTTTTTTTTTCCCCTGCTTACAAAATGTTCCTTTTCCGTGGCTTGAGCAAGGATCCCTGGTAAAGTCTCAGTGGTTGGTTGACTGCTGACCGAAAGATTGTGGTTTGAATTCACCAGCTGCTCCACTGGATAAAGGTCCACCTTCTGTAAAGATTACAGCCTTGGGAGCCCTAAAGCATAGTTCTCCTCTGTCCTACGAGGTTGCTATGAGTCCGAATTGGCAGCTGGATTTGGGAGTGTGGTTGGTTTGTGTGTGTGTCTTAAATTTTATGGGAAGGTTTTATCAGCAGTAAGACTCTGCCTGTGGGGCATACTCTGAAATTAGACTTCTCACAGTAAATGAGAGAAACTATGTGTGGCTCCCAAACAGAAATCCAAGCACGTTGCCTTGATGTCATTTCCAACCCAGGATGATCTCATGTGCTACAAAATAGCAGAGTGATCTGCAGAGTTCTCTTAGTTGCAGCCTTTATAGAAGAACATTGGCGGCATAAGGCTAAGTACCCAGTTGCTTACTAGAATGTTGGTATTTGAATATACCCTGAATATATCCTTTGTCCTCAGTAACTCTGAGGAGAGAGATCTAGTGATCTGTAAAGATTACTACACTGGAATACTCTGAGGATTACTTAAACAGTCAGCTTTTAGGGTAATTCTACTCAGACACAGTGGTCTCTATGACTCAGAAACTGACTTGACAGGTCCTAACAACAGCAACCTTGAGATCTTTTTGGAAACACATCACCAGGCCTTTCTTCTGTGGTGCCCTCTGAATAGGTTCCAACTACTAATCTTTATGCTTAGCAGTTCTCTGTTTCACCTAACTATGCCTGTGGTCCCCAAGCCAAGAACACTGTGTACGGCATGGGGACGTGAACCAGAGCCCAGCTCCGGAGGAGAGGAAGGCCTCTGTGTTGATGCTCTTAATGGGGCTGCCGCCACTTTGAAGCAGGCCTTTGGGGACACGACTCTGCACGTAATGAAATGTTAATGTGATGGCAAATGCTTATTGCCCACTAGCACAGTTTGTAGTATTTCCATCCTGGGAGAAATAGGTTCCTTTTCAGCTGCAAGGAGGAGGCCCCAAGTTTCCCTTCGGTCACTGATGTCTCTTTGTCCCACAGAGCTGAAGCAGATCACCTGGCTGAGCACCACCGGGCTGCTGATGGTGGTTTTTGGCGAGTGCCTGAGGAAAGCGGCCATGTTTACAGCGGGCTCCAACTTCAACCACGTAGTGCAGAATGAGAAGTCGGACACCCACACTCTGGTGACAAGTGAGGTGTATGCCTGGTTCCGGCACCCTTCTTACGTTGGCTGGTTCTACTGGAGTATTGGGACTCAGGTAGAGTGTCCCGTGTGAAACTGGGCCCCCGTCTTTTGGGGGGTGGTTGTTTTTTTTTTTATAGAATTCATATACAAGACACTTTTAAACGGTACATTTGAGTGGTTTTTGGATAGTCCCAAGGATGTCTGTCCCTGTTCATTTTGAAACATGTTTGAAGTGATAAGCAAAGAGCTTGGGAAACTGATTTAGTCATGAATGTTTTCACTCTGTACCCAGGGGATGTCCCAGACTCGTAAGCGCTTGGTGATTCTAGGTGATATGGCCCCGTCTGCTGTCTTCTCAGGCGCTTTCTACTCAAGCAAGATGTTAATGAGGCCAAGGGCGTTTACGAGCTTTAGGTGACCTCATTACTGCGTTCTGTCTCTGACTGCAGACCAAACCTTTGTTTCCTAACAGTTGTCTCTCAACTCTGTACTCTTGGCCCGAGAACATGAATAGAATATGGACAGCTTCTCACTGCTTTGGGGAAATGAAGACAGAGCACCTGGGTCTCCTACTGGCAGTACACAGCCAGGCAGGACCCTCTGGTGGTCCCCAAGGGTTAGAGGATGAGGGAGCAAGAGTGTGTGTGTGGGTGACTTGACTTTTTCATTTTTTTTCCTATGCAAGCTAAGAAAGAGATTTATTAGGAAAAAATACTTTGCGTGAAGGGCCATGCTAATCTTCTCTGTATCATTCCAATTTTAGTATATGTGCTCCTGAAGTGTGCACAGAAAAAATACTTTGCAAAGGTATTATTGCAGAATACCTGAACCAAGAAAGTAGTGCTAGCCCATGATTGCTTGAACAAAGTTACATCTACTTTTTAAGTTTATATTTTTTAACAGGAAAAGAAAAATATCGTTTATTATAGAACAGAGGTACATGCCAGCAAAGAGAGGATGCTCTGCTGTACCACCTCCTGTCAAGTCCATTCTGGCTCGTAGGATCCTTGAGGACAGAGTAGAAGTGCCCAGTGTTCCTCTTTATAGGAGCAGACTGTCTCATTTTTTCCTGCTGATCTTTTCGTCAACAGCTCCCTACTTCATTCGCTGCACCACCAGACTCAGATATTTAGGGAGGTTGGGCTTTGCTTTTTTTTTTTTTTTAACTTTGTTTGTGAAAATAGACCCAGCCATCTACCATGTCTGCCACTTCTCCCGGACAGCTCGGTTGCTTTGGTTACATCCATCAGGTTGTGTGACCTTCCTCACCATCCTTCTCCAAATTGTGCCACGAGAGGGACGATTTAAAAAACTTGTCTTTCTGGAATGAGGCAATTTATCATAATCCTGGTCCCAGGGAACAGACTGATTTCTGTTGACTAGTGGCATGTGTCATTAATATCCACTCACTCATTAATATCCAGTCCACTCAGATGCTTGAGCGCTGGAAAGTTCCCATACTTTTTCAGTCATGGGCATTTTCAGATTGTGACCCAGGACACCCCTCTCCCCCCCCCCCCCCCCCCCCCCCTCTCTCTCTCTGTGTGTGTGTGTGTGTGTGTGTATTTTCTATTTCATGTCACTGGTATTGCTCTTCCTGATCTGCCGGGTTTCAGGGCTCAGTGATGGGAGTTAGCTGATGGGAATGATGGGAAGGGCTCTGCCTGGTGCTGGAAACACAGCAAACACTGGGACGCTGGTGGCCGAGAACGAGAGGTGGAGGGTGTGTAGGTGCTAGTGGCTTACCTGGGCAAATAGACGCTTGCCCTGGGGCCTCTGGGGTTAGGGAGTAGGCAGGTGGTTAAGGGGGAGCCTCCAGGAGCTGGGGATGTTTTGGCTTTGAAGGGCTGTTAAGCTGTGGATCCCTGGGGGAAATATTCTCAAAAGGTGGGAAGAACCACATGAGTGGAAGAGATAAGGGCTGGACACTGTGGACGAGGGCCAGGGCCAAGTCCTTGGGTGCAGGGCAGGCGCACGCAGGGTGAGGCATTCGAGCTTCCTGGGTGGGGTGGTGATCTGATAAAGGTATTGTCAAGACGCTCCATTGAATAGCAGCATGCAGTGTATCTAGCACAGAGGAAAGAGGTGAGGGGCCAGGACAGCAGGAAATGTGTGCAGGAGCTCCGGATTGAGGCCTTGACACTTGTCACACTTCCGGAGGTGGGAGGAGGAGCTGCTGTCTCCCTGACCTGAGTGTTGAAATCCAGGAAGCTAGGCTACCCTGTTGTTTGACAGTTCCTGCTCAGGTAAGAAGAGGACAGACTGAAAGTAAACCTCTCTGGTGTGCTTGAGCTCCACCGTGCAGAAGCAGCAGTGAGCGAGTGACCACGGGATCCTGCCTCCAAAGACCCTGCCAGTGTAGCTGAGAGTCCTGTCCCAGGCATCCTGTCGGGGTGGGAGAGGGATGGTCCACACTGACCACTTCATCTCTGTCCCCTCCCCAGGTGATGCTCTGTAACCCAATCTGCGGGGTGGCCTACGCCTTGACTGTCTGGAGGTTTTTCCGAGACCGAACCGAAGAGGAAGAGATCTCCCTGATCCACTTTTTCGGAGAAGAGTACCTGGAGTACAAGAAGAGGGTACCCACGGGCCTGCCTTTCATCAAAGGTGTCAAGGTGGAGCTCTGACGGGCCCAGGCTGGTCCCCCTCCAGGAACTTCCTTAATCATTTTATATGTTACCAGTTACTCTTCTGCAATGTCACGCGAGACCAAACGGTCAGAAGGCCTTAGGACCAGAGGACCCACAAAGCGATTCGCTTTGATACGCTGGGTCGAGGTCACACAGATAAACGAGAGGCCAGCGAGGTGCTGACAACAGCAATACAGCGGCCCTTCACTGCCCCCAGGCGGATGTGTCCACAAGAGGACAGAGACTCCCCGGGAGAGATGAGCCACTGCTCTCAGCCAAGCTTCTGCAGCAGAAAGCGGGCACCCAGCTTATTAGCATTAGAGATGCGTTCAGCCCCTTTCATTTAACAGGAAATCCCAACACAGCACAGCTTTAAACCTCTTGATTTCCACCCTCAAATGCATGAGCACCTATACACTTCTCAAGAGATTTCCTTCTAAGACGCTTTGGCTAGTCCCATATTTAACCGTATTTACATATCTATTTTTTTCTAAGAATGCCGCTTCCAAGGAGGCCCCTTTCAGGTTCACAGCGACTAGTTTCACTTGTCAGCAAGTATGCATAGACACCTCCAGATGCCCTGGCCCAGGGTGGTTTTGGGTCACACGTTAGTGGCATCTGCCACAGTGGGGGGGGGGGTCCCCCCATCCCCTTGGGCTCTTCCAGGATCTTCTGCTCTTCTCCAAGGAGGACTGGTTATCAGCGACAGGTGTGTCGAAGATGTGTCCTTTATCTTCAGCCAACAAGGGCTTAGAGTGCCAGCTTGGCACAGGGTGTCTTGAAAAATTGAGAAATGCTGCTCTGTTTGGGATTTTCTTATTTTGACCATCACTTAGGAAATTGTGATTCGCTTTAAATCTCTTAACTGTGTTATCCCATATCTGGTTCTCAACATCCCGTGGTTCCTAATGCCTTTTCAACCAGTCCTTTTCCCTAGGGGTTTGAGTGAGTACAAGTAACGTTCAAGCACACCAACTCGTGAAAAGAAAAGAATCTTAAGCAAGAAACCCCGCTTCAGTCAGTATTCTCCCCCCTCCCCCAAGTTTGGAGAGAGAGTAGTTGGCTTTATGAGTCAGACATTATTAAGCTTTAAGAGGTGAAAAACTTGTTTGGTTCTGGAGTGGGTTCGGAACCAGGTCTCGGTGTGAAACCTTCCCGTTCAGTTTTGCAGTGGCACCGATGAAGTCTGAATGTGAAGGCGGCGCGGCCCCCACGTCACGCCACGAGGCCGGCGAGGAGCCACTTTACCTTTCTGTGCCTAGATTTCCCCATCTGTAAAATGGGGTCAATACCACCTACCTCACAGGGGTGTTGTGAGGATCTTAGAAGAACAATGTCAAAACGTTTTTCATACTTAGAAGAGACAAGTTGTGTAGGCGTAATCTATACCATATAAAAGGACATGGAAACTACATACAGAGACATTCAGTTGACTGTACCAGACACCTAAAATGTATGTGCAAAAGAATTCTACCAACTCAGAATAGAATAATTCTTATTCCTAGATGTCCTTGCTTGCTTAATTTTCTTATTACACAGACCAAAGAGGTTTACAGGTGTGTTGATTGCTGGTGTGAGACAATGCTGGTTAACCTGAGAATGAGCCAGAGTGGACGCTGGTCAGGTTCTGGGTGAGGCCTTTGTGGGAGCCATCAGCCATGTGTGTCTTTGGAGTGGATGTTCCCCACTAGAACAAGAATATACACCTCCTCTGAGGCCTTGAATTGTTGAAATGGTCCCACACTTGCTCTCCAAACCAGTCTACATGGTAGGATTTGCAAGGTCAGGGGGAACCATTGGCTTCCTGGCAACTACCCCAGCTCTTTGAAGGAAAGGCTTGGCTTAGTATATCTGGCAAGGTGGGACCCAGACTTTCTTCCCACTGAGGGCCAAGAAGCTGCCTTTCTGTTAGATAGGAGGCCAGTGATGGGAACTCTGGTGGCAAAGAGTGTTAAATGTTAGGCTTTTAATCAGTAGTTCGAATCTGTCTGCTATTCTGAAGAAGAAAGATGGGTAGTCTCTTTCCATAAAGATTGATCGCCTCCGAAACCCAGTGGAGGTTTGCCCTGAGTCACTCACAGCACTGGATTTGGGTTTTGGAACCATTGATGACAGGGAGGCGGGACGGGTCAGCATTTAGTGATCTGTGCCTGCTTTAATATGCTAGAGTCCAGACATTCCTGTCAGGTCAGAGAGCCTGCAAGAGGTAGGACTTGGTGATTCTGGTGTGAAATGCTGCTGTCAGGCCTCCACTATGCTCTTAAAAAATGGATCCATGGTCTGTGTGAGAACCCTCTCTTGTAGTCCCTGGGCAGAAGTCAGCAACGTCTTTGTGGTAAAAAATGAACTGTTGAAAGGGTAGGGTTGGCAGATGATCGATTTCATCCGTACCTGCCATCTTCATGGTCTTTATAAAAGCTGACGACAGGGCAGTCAGGTTAATGAAGTCACGGCTCTCCGAGTGTTCACACTGAAAGCCACATTGCCAGTCTCCCAAATGCTGTCAGGAGATTGCTGTTACCACAGGTTGAAGGTAGGGATTCTTAGCTGGGAAAAGTGTATCACAGCTCCTTTGAACCAGCGGACGGGAGGTGGTCTTGTGAGGAAGAAGAGGCTGTGGCTGAGTCAGGCAGATTGGAAAAGAGGTGGAGAGTCTTCACCTGGACAGAAAGCAGAAGGCCGCATTCTCCACTGCTCCCCAGGGGAAGGCTGCTTCAAGCAGGGCTGGGAAAAAGCAGATGTTATCAAGCCTTTCTACTTATGGTCTTGAGTGATTGACACAATAGGGGAAAATAGTCTTAAGCCAGTAAGTCGTCTGACATTTTAGGCTTCATGAGGTCTTGACCTCACGCTGGGAGCAGTCCTTGTCTATCAGGTTTAGTCACGGTCCCTCTGCACTTTCTTTACTGCCTTAGATAGTTGGGAATCTCCTGCCGTATTTTTGCTTTCATAGAGTGGTCAGCAGCGTGTGGAGACGTCAGCATCTCCATTACAGTGGGAAATGCTCTGTGTCCCCTGCTTGGAAAGGCTTGGCGCCTTGTGAGGTGTGAGGGTCCCACCATCCTGACGGGTCCCAAAGCACTGGCTCTCATGGACACCCGCCCTACAGCAAGGAGAGTAACTCAGAGTAATTATTCTACTCTTTTTACATACAGAAATGTTTATTTAAGTACTTTAAATTGGATTTCCTTTCAGATTCTGATTATTTCCAGTTCTTCAATAAAACTATACTTGACTTCATGACGAATGATAGTGTGATTGTGTGTGGAGGTAGTAGGAACTTTGGAGGAAGGGGTATCCAGAGCTGACAACATAAACCAGGTGGGTGTATTATTCCTTTTAATTGCTATAGTTAACAGTGTGTGAAGATCCATCCCTCCTCCCCTTTAGGCTACTGCAGAAGCCTACAATGCTTTGGAATGGGATCTTCAGTGTCTCAGAATTAGCAGGTACAAAGGCACTGGATGCCCTAGTTTAATGGTTAAGTGTTTGGCTGCCAAACTAAAGGTTAGAGATTCAGACCCACCCAGAAGTGCTTTGGAGGAAAGACCTGGTGTCCTATTTCCCAAAAAGTTGGGCACTAAAAACCCTTTGGAGCTTAGCTCTACTCTGATACCTGGGGTTGCCATGAGTTAAAATTGATTCAAGTGCAGTTGAGGATATGGAGGTGTAGGATGCTGACGTGGGGAACTCTGGGGAGTCCCCAGTTCAGAAATCAGTTGCTGTTTGAGCTACTGAATGAAGCTGAATATGCTCAAAATGTGACCACATGGGCATCTTTTTTTGCCTCTCAAACAAGTTTTAAGTCATGCAGGTTTTTAATAGCGATTAAGTTCTTGTTATATGCTGTTGAGTCAGAATCAACTCTGCTGACCCTCCAGGTTTTAAGAAGCTGTAAATAGCATGGGAGGAGAGTGCTCATCTTTCTCCCTCAGAGCAACTCGTAGATTCAAACCATATGCCTTTGGGTTGGCATCACCCACTAGGCCACCAGGGCTCCTATAGCCTCTCACTTAAGGGTGTGGGAATGGAGAATATGAAAAATTACTAGGTAAGGCTGGTGCTGAAGTCATCTTTGATTTAACCAGCAGAAGTAGCCGAGATGGGATTCTCAGCCGGCTTCTGCCGAGCACTCTGGCTAGGGTGCCTCTCCCTTGCTTTCTGAACTCAGCCGTAAAGGGAGCTGCTTTTCCCTTTTGCTGCATCCATCAGACCATTGGGTGGAACTTTCCAGGTGTATAATAGGTAGGGCTGCAATTCAAGAGAAACTGGAATCCTCAGGCTGGCCAGGTGTTACACAGCAGGGGAGTCCCGGCATCTGAAAGCCTGTCAGACCTGATGACCCACCCACCTGTCCTCCCTGAGACCCAGTACCCAAACACATTAAGTCGAAGCTGGCTGGATGAGTGTTTAGAAGATGCCTTCAGTTTTATTTAAAACTTGATTGTGATTTGAGTGGAAGTTCGTAGAGCAGATTGATTTTTCCATTCAATAATTACTATTGCACGATAATGTGATACTGATTACAATCACTGTAGTGAAACAGCACTCTTCCCACTTTACCCCTGGGTTTCCTGTTCTCATTTGTCCTTTCTTGCCCGTTCTTGCTTCTGGAACTCTATCTCTGGGTAAATATGCTGACTTTTAAGTTTAGTGTGGTGGTTTCCCCACCCCTCCTTTTTTTTTTCCCAAAAAAAATTATATGGATTTGAATGAAAGTTTACAGTGCAAATTGATTTTCCACTCAACATTTCTTACACAAGACAATGACTAAGGATGACAGAATTATTGATGCCTTTTAATTGTGATGCTGGAGAAGAATGATTAGCATACCATGGACTGCCAAGAGAACAAACAGGTCTGTTCTGGAGTGGGCAAGAATTTTAAAGCTGTCTCACATGCTTTGGGCCTGTTGCCAAGAGGGGCCACTCCTTGGAGAAAGACATCATGCTTGGAAGGGTGGAGGGACAGCGAAGGAGAGAAAAGACCCTGGATGAGATGGTAATGGGGGTAGGTGTGTCGGAGTCAGTGAGACTAGCTCAGGATAGGACAGGACTCTTGTGCCTAGGGTTGCTATGAGTCGCAGGCGACTTGACAGCACATAACAATAGCATTACATGGCATTGACTGCAGTCCCTATATTGAAACAACATGCTAGCTACTTCCTGGGTTTCTGGTTTTCCTTTCTCTCCCATCCCTTCTCCCTTCTGAGCTTTCTCCCTGGGAAAATACTGACCTTTTGGTCTTGTAGAGTTGATTGTTGCAGCTCCCCGCTCTTGTGATATGAAAGTTTACAGTGCAAATTGTTTTTCCATTGGACCATTCATTCACAAGACACTTTCTTACACGGATGACAGTCTCACAATATGGTGAGGTGGGTGTGACGCCTTTGGTTTTATGTAGATGTTCACCCTTCTGACATTTCTCCAGTTGGTTTGGGAGGCACCATGCCAAGGTCCCTGTGATCAGGGCAAGATTGTGTGTCCTGTGCTCACACAGAAAAGCTAGACTTAATCCAAGTCCAAGAATCTGAAGGTAGGATCAGACATGGGTTTGACTGTTGAGTCATTATTACCCTTTAAAGACAGAACCATTAAAGGAAGAAGGTGTTTTTAAAATGCTCTGGTCTTGGTGTAGGAGCATGGTGTAAAAGACCCCAACATCCTGGGCCCTGCCCCACTGGCTAAGCTGGGTTCTCCTTTCGTTAGGACTCATCACCCCCATTCTTGTGTTTCGGTCTGTAGTGATCTTTCGTTTTCAGCAGGAGATCCTCTGTGAGGCTGCTTCCCTTGGGCTCAGACGTCTTCTCTCTCTTTTCAGTAGCACTCACAGGATCATGACTAAAGGAACAGTATAGAACATGAACTGGTGCACTCCACTGTCCCCATTCCACTGCATCCCTGAGCTCTGGTCCTCATGGGCCATGGCTTGTGGAATGGGAAGCCCTTCTAGAAGGTACCAGTAGGTGGCCATACTCCCAGAACCAGAAATGTCATCAAGGACAGGATTCCGCTTTCATTTCTGTCATAGAACCGTTCCCTACCTTCACGTAGGAGCCGGTGTTCAGATGCCAAAACACTAGCACATTTAGGTTCCTGGCAACATCAGACTTTGAACTATGCACTTAAGCTAAAGGGCCGCCATACTGGGGAGGATGCAACTCGTTCTTGCTCTGTCCCCAACCCTCTCGTAACCCCAGACAGTTTCTCAAGCTGCCCCATGCCATCTAGTCTCTTGCAGCTCTCATTCTACAGTCCCGTTCTCCATCCCTCGATGAACACGTTTAACTGAGAGTGCAACCCTAAAAGATCAGCCTGCTTATGTGTCAGTGACTGTATCTGTTACAGTCTCCTTTCCTCTGGCAAGTAAGTATTCTGGCAAACCCTGGATCTGATGAATAATTATGTTCTCACACACCCAGAAACAGCCCTCAGACACTTTGTCTGGTTTAAGCGGATTGGAAACAGCTGCTGTCACTACCCGTGAGCCAGGCAGCAGTGGTTAGCAATGCCTGAGCAGTGCAGATGTTAGTCATTGCTCTCATAAAACGTTGGCCATTTCTACTAAAGTCGCATCTATCTTCTACACATTTACAGTCTCTTGTCCAGATTAAGAAGGCCCCTGCCCTTTATTTCACAAATGGAGGTGTAGTCAGAGTTACTGAGCTCGTCAGTGGCGAGCTGGGACCAGAAATGGAAAAATAAAACCCACGTTTTTTGCTACCTTCCTCATCCCTGAAATGAAATTGATTGCCCACTATCAGCTGGAAGGCCTTGATTTACCTGGCCTGGAGCTCACCATTCACGCCATCTTCATATACGTTTTGTAGATTCTCTGATGGTTCATCAACTGGTGCTTGAAACCTGTGTCAGAGAAAGCCAGTTACTGGGCATTGTGGATGCAGCAGGCCAGTCCACTGCATGTCTTGACACTCACACGGTGTAAAAATCAAACTTAAGCAAACACTTGAGGGCCTGTCTAGCACTTCATTTGGTCAAGTAATTTGAGAGGTCCAGCAGTTTGCCAGGGAGAGGCGCTGTCGTAACTGGCAAGAGGCTGGAGCTCTGTTCTCAGCTTTCTGTCTCAGCAGGAGACAGGTCAAGCGTTGGGAAGAAATACAGCAAGGGAGGTGGTGGACAGGGACCACGGATGATGGACAAGATAGGTGGCTCTCAATGGCTGTCTCTGTGTTGACATTCACAGAGAGACCTGAGTGATCATCCGAGTTATCCCCTGAAGCCAAAGGCCCAGGTGGGACCTAGGGTAGTTTTCAGGGGGGAGGGGAGACTTAAAGACCACCAGTGACAGGGATGTTGTGAGAGAACAACATGGTCAGAGACGGGCAAGTTGGCTCATGAACGGGGCGGGGGGGCACAGAGGTTTTTGTTTCTGTTTTATTTTGGCAAAAATATACACAACAAAACATAACCAACAATTTCTACTTGTGTACACCAGGGATTTCGATTATATTCTTCAAGTTGTCTGACAATTCTTGACCTTTTTTCATATTATTCCATCACTATTAACAGAAATTCATTGCCCACTAAGCAGAATCGCCCTGTTTTTACAGCCTTGTGCTTAGGTGACATCGAGATTCCGACTCATGTACAACAGATCGAAACCTTTCTTATTCTTCACCATCCTCAGTCTCCACTCTGCTCAAGCCCACTTTTTTAAAATTTTATTTTATTATTTTTGTGTGAGTGTACCGTCAAATCAGATCTGACTGGTACAGGAGGAGATTGTCCCTCCTTCCCCGGCAGAGCATCTGGTGGATTCGAACCGTTCGCCTCTGGGATTGTAGTTGCAGCTCCTTGCCACTAGGCCACCAGAGCTCCCCTTCAAGCCCACTTTTGCAGACCTTGGGCCACTCCATCTCGGTGACAGGCTTCCTTTCCAAGTCATCTTTGGTTTCTAGAAATCTGCATCTTTCATCTAGGTGCAACCACACAGTATATGGGACTGACTGGACATGATCTTTTCAAGGTTCCTCTCTGTTGTAGCATGAGGAAGCACGGGGTCTTCAGTGATCACTGGCTTTTTGTCTTACTGGAGGAAGCCAGGGGACCAGATGATGGAGGTTTGACTTTGGGGAAAGAAGTGGAGAACCAAGCTGGGTGGACTGAGGTGTAGTAGCAGCAGCAGGATTTGGGGGATGGGTTAGAAATGGGGTGTAGGAAGAAAGGAATCCAGAATGAGGGTTGCATTAACAGGATTTTGAGATGGGCTGGGAATGGGGGTAGATTAAAGGTACCATGGGAGGTGAATGATAGTGTCACTTACGGAAATGAGGGAGGTAAGAGTATACAGTGGGCAGGAAAGCTGGCCCCTGGGAATGTGAGATGCCTGCTGACTTCCAAGTAGAGACAGTGAAGACAGCTGGCAATGGGTCTGCATCTTGTGAGAGAGTCCTGTGCTCGGGACAAAAATGGATGTCATCTGCATATAACTGGGGATTGCGAGTCAAGGGAGCAAACAAAGTCACTTGAGGGAGTGTAGGATGGGAAGGAGGCCTCAGACTGACTCTGGGACAAAACGAGACTTAAGCATTGAGCTGAGCAATGATTGGGGCTAGAAGAGAAAAGAAGCAGGGGTGGAGCTTCTCAGAAGTGAAAGAAGAGCCCTGGAGCAAGAGGCCATGGACGTGTGTACTGTTGAGAGCAAGTGAGGTGTGCTGGGCTTGGCTGGGTGGTGGCTGATGATAAGAACAAGAGGCTGGAGTTGAAGAGGAAATAGAAGTGAAGAAGCAGAGGCAGCACCTACAAACAATTGGAAAGCAGAGTCATGCAGAGAAGCAGGACACCCTTTCTCCTGGCACCAGCCCTCTTCCTGTCTGTCATTTCCTGGAAGAGATAATGGGCCTCCAGCACTGCCTCTTACTGGCCAGCAGGAGTCTGCTCTCACTGAGGCAGCCCGCATACACAGGAGAGGGCCGGAAGCTGAGAAGCTGGAGAGGAGCGGTAACTGACTTAGCAGACCTGGAAAACCTGAGGACATACTGAGCACAAACCATTTCCCACCACAGAATTCTTAGAAGGCTCAGGAGCCACTGGGGTGGCAGAGGAATGGAGGGTGAAATAAAGATCTGGTCTACCTCTGAGCACATATCCCCTCACACCCTGCCCCGTCCCCCTCCACCCCCACCCCCCACAGCAGAAGCATGAAGGGTTAAGTCCCTGGAGAGGGTAAAACACACAGTTGAGAACAGGACTGCAAACCAGAAAACTAAATGTGCACACAAATCCTCCAGATGAGAAACTGGAAAAGGACCTGAAACTGACATTGGGCTTAAAACCAAAATCCACTCATCCAGCTTCCCCTACAATGGTCAGCAGCACAAGACTATGGACTAAAGCCACCACAACTCCCTCAGACCCTCTGTAATGGGGCACACCTCCATGTGCTCGGAGCTGCCAGGCCATTCCCATACACTTAAGGGAACAGACAGCCTGACATCTTCTCAGAGCCTTTAACATGTGAAAAAAGAACTTAAACACAGTTTACATGGAGGGAAGAGAGAGACCTCAGGAAAGAAGATAAAAAATTTCAAACCAAAACCAAACCCATTGCCATCAGGGAGATTCAACTCATGGTGGTAACCCTGCAAAGACAGAGGGGAACAGCCCTAAAAGGTGTCCAGAGCTGTAAATCCCTAGGGAACCAGACTGCCACATCTTTCTCCTGTGCAGCAGTTAGTGGGTTTGAATCATGCACTGCTGAACACTTAACCACTGTGCCACCAGAGCGCCATAATCTTCCAAAAGGAAACACTAAAATTATCAGTTGCTTGAGAGAGATAAGATATTATACCCATGAAACAAAAACAGGATGTTATGGAAAAAGCACAACAACAAATTTGAACTCCTTGTCGTGGAGTTGATTGCTACTCAAAGGGACCCTATATGACAAAGTAGAACTACCCTACAGCATTTCTAAAGCTGCAATCTTTACGGAAGCAGACTGCCCCATCTTCATATCATGGGACAGGTGGTGGATTCAAACTACTGATCTTGCAGTTGCAGTTAGCAACCAAACATTTAACTGATGTGCCGCCAGAGAGCTATGAGAAAACAATAGGTACAAAAAGTAAATTAAAGCAGTAATGTAAAAACATAGCAGAAAGGGACAATGGAGAAGTTGGGAGATAAAAATGAGGGACTATCTCAGAAAATACAGGGCGGGGGGAAGACAAGATGATGAATCAGATAAAAAAACAGAAAACTAGATGACCAGCCCCAGAGGACCAATATTCAATACAAGGAATTCCAAAATGATGAGAAAATGTGAACAAACAACTAATTAAGCCCAAACTATATAAGCCAATAGAGCAGGATTCAGATCTTTTGTTCATCGGGTCACTATAAGTTGAATTCATCGCGATGGCACCCAACAACAACAACAAATAAGCCAATATTGAATTCAGTATGTTGGATACTGGTGGGTCCTTTCAACTAGGAAACACATCCAACATGATTTCTAATGTCCAAAGAGAATAAGAACCAGGAATCAGAATATCTTCAGACTTCTCAACAACCAGTGTAGGAGCTAGAAGACAAGAAAGCGACACCTTCAACATTCCTGAGAATGTAATGCCCAGCAAAACGATCAGTCAAGTGGGATGGAAGAATAAAGAAGTTTTCAGACTCATGGTCCAAAACCAATGTACCTCCTGTGCACCCTTTTCTCGAGATGCCCCTGAAGGACAAATGCCACCAAAACACACAAAAAACCAAACCGGAGATCTAATTCGAGGGCAAGACAAGGGCAGCTCCCTGGGAGAGAGGCGATTCCAGACTGAGAGCTGGCACCATATAGGACAACAGTCTATCCTGGAGCTGAGTATTCAGAGAGCTAGGCATGCTGAAGACTTGCCATTAGGTGTCGTCTGCCATTGGAACGTCTTTTGATGCTTGAGTGTTGAAAGCCTCATTCAGAATTTTGTCTAGACTTCCCTTGTTGTTGTTGTTGTTGTATACCATCAAGTCAGAATGCCCCATAGTTGACTCTCCAGTGGGTTTTCAGAGGCAGTAAACTGCACAGGAAGAGATCATCCTTTTTTTTTTTTTTAGAGTTTCCAGAGGCAAGCCATTTTTGAGATCATCCTTCTTTATCCTACAGAGCAGCTGGTGGATTAGAACCTTATACCTTTGTGTTGACAGCACAATTCCCTACCAATAAGCCACCAGAGCTCCCTTAACACGTTGCCACACACTTTTTAAAACTGATGATGGTGCTTAGAAACACATTTGCTGTCATTTGCGGCAACGTGTTACCTTGTTATTAGGCATTGTCAAGTTCATGTTAACTCATGGTAACCTTATGTACACCAGAATGAAACACTGTCTCAGCCTGTGTCTTTCTGTGGTCTTTGACTTGTTTGAGCCCATTGTTGAGGCTACTCCTTCAGAGTGGTTCCCATTTTTGTTAACTTTACACGCCCCCAGACATGATTTCCCTCTCCAGCATCTGATCTTTCCTTATGAGATGTGCAAAATAAGATGAAGTCTGACCATCTTCATTTCCAAGGAATATTCTGGTTATGTTTCTTCCAAGACTTATTTCCCTTGACCATGTCTGATCAAGGCCCTGCTCTCTGTATCCTGCTGCTCAGATCAGGCCCAAGCTGCTTTTTTAACTTGCTCCTATGGGCCGGAGGTATAGTGTATGTAGAAGCAGAACTTTGTTCTCATAATTTTGCTCTATGAACTTTGATAAATGACGATAGTTTTAGAAAGGCTTCGGGCCTTTTGTTCATAGGATCTCTGTGAGTCGTGCTTGACTCGACAGAAATCAACAACAACAACATTTTTCCAGGTATCTATCACCTATCCCACCCCTCCCGGGGTGAGCCCTCATGAACTCACCCACTGACCCTTGAAAGAGAGTTTTTAGAGGGGGAAAGTTGGGAGGGGAGAAAAGTGCAACAACGAATGAATGAATGAATGGAAATCCAAAGTCTCCATAAATTTTCATTGAAATTAATAATAATTTTTTTTTAAAAAAAGGGAGTTTTTCTGAATATGTGACACCTGTTTTTAAATTACACAGTCTGAAGTGTCTTGGTTGCTCTGGCAACATCCCTTGTCTCACCTGGGCTCCAGTCTCTCCTTCACCTTGGCAATGGAACGGACATAAGGTGTGATCTGCTTGGTGATTGTGGTCAGGTAAGCATTCTCCTGTTTTAGTTGAAGGAGGTCATGGATCTGGGCTGTAGGGGCCGAGGCCAGAGAGTTAATCCTTGGTTCTTCCTATCAAGCCTGATGCCACCCAGATATCCCAACTGTTGCATGATTACTTATCAAAGAGCAAGGCCTGAGGGGAGGGCATTGTACTCACTGAGACCTGACCTCAGGTCCATAGTTTGGGGCCAATAAGGAATCATTAGGCAAGGCAAAGGGGTACAGCACGTGAACTTGTAGTGATTAGTGGTTTACTGTGACGGCCTTCTTCCGGCTAAGTGTGGGTTATCTCAGGGACACAGGTTTCATTCATTAGCCTAAGCACCTTCATAAATCTCTTGCTCATTGGCCACGCGCTGGTAAGACTCCTCCCAAATCTAAAAGAGAAAGTAAGTCAGATACTGCAGTGAGTTGGAATTTCCGCCGGTGGCTTTTCTGTCCTCCCGCTATTCAGAGTTACACAGCACTTCCAAGGCAGACCTGTGCGGTTTCAGAGAGCAAAACCTCCCCAGTTCCCAAACCTTTCCCAGGAGCCTGATGTGGCATCAGGACAAGAGCCCCCTTCCCCTGTCTGTGGTGGGATTGTCCATGCAGGCAAAGGAGGAGATAGAGTGAGGTCACAGCACAATGGGATTTTTTCTTCTGGAAGGTTACCTCCTCAAAGACTGTTCTCATGGCTTCCACAGAGGCGCACTGTGAGGCAATCTTCCTGTCCACCTGCAGGGACTTGTGGAGGATGTCTGCCATGATCTCGGCCTTGATGAGTGAATGGTGTTTGGTGAGATCCCGGTGCAATTCCTGGACCTGGTCCTTCAGGTTCTGGATCTCCAACTGCAGGCTCTGCACCGGGAGATCAAAGGCAAGCATGTGCTGGTCACTGCAGCCTGGCTATTCACGGCCAAGGGAGGCGTGACTTCCAGAGTGGGCAGCCAGACCTAGGCCTGACCCTTCAGGCTGTCTGTGGAGGATCACTGCACCTTGGCAAGGGAGGACTGGGGCTTTTTCTACCCATGGGAGTTAAGCCTTCCTCACCCGGTAGGAGTCTTCATACTGGCGACAGTGTTCGGTGAAGGGTGTAGCCTCACCCTTGGCCAGGAGCACTTTGGTGCTGACGGATCTGTGCAGCGTGGGCTTTTGGACAGGCGACCCCAACATCTTTCCCACTGGAGAGGGACAGCAGGGTCCCATCAGCACCTTGGGCCCTGAAGTCCCTGCAAGCCTGAGGAGAGAGCCAGTATGGGTGCAGACGTGGGGGAGTTGGGCTCCCCTGGAATGGTCAGTCTCTGACCCAACTTTCTAGTTCAACCTGCACATCAAAAACACTGTGGAACTCAGTAACATGTCAAATGCCAAGGCCACATCCAAGACCAACTCCATTGGCATAGTAACTCCTGAAGGGACGCCACAGAGCTAGTCTGGAGTAGATCTGGGCTCACACACATACCCAGTCATGGGAATGTGGACATCAGTCTCCCTTGGGTGACTCCTTTGGTCCCTGGGCACAGAAATGCTATTTAGACAATTGCTCCTCTGGCTCAGTCCCCTCCCCACTCGCCGGGCCTCAGGTCACACACTTGTGTCCTGCTCAGGCATCAATCCAAGCTGTCTCTTTCCACAGACCCTGGGGGTCCCAAGTCTGAGTTGAGGCAGCAGCAGTGGTTGGGGACAACCTCTATGACCCTATGTCTTCCTTGGTTGAGCTGTGGTCTGAGTCTTCCAGTGGCTTCAGCCTGGGGGAAGCGGTCTCTGGTTGCTTCCCCCACACTGAGCCTACTGTATGAGACCAGTCAGTAGCCAGGAAGCAGGACAGAAGGCGACAGCTGGGGCTAAGGGCCTCTGGGAGCCAGACGCCTGCAGGCACTTGGCCTTCGCTGCTCCCAACCAGCCCTGGTCTCCGGCATGCTCACGTGCTGCCAGCGCCTCCTGTGCCAGCAGCCCGGCGTGACCCCAGTAACAGCAGTGGCTCCAGACAGCGTGCGAACTCAGCGCGGTGGTCGCTGGTGATCTGGGCAGTGGGACTGGGTGTTAGGAGACTTGCTCTGGCCCATGGGTTCCCAATCCTTGCCCACCCACCCCAGGGGAAGCCTGTGCACCTTGCTGCTCTGCACAGGCCTCAAGTGGTGTGGCCGGGTGACAACGCCCTGCAGCCTGGCCATCAGCTCCTGTGGCAGCAGCAGTAGGGGCATTCAGCAGTGGAGGCGCAGGTAGGGTAGAGGCACCCAGGAGGCCCCGAGGGTAAATCTGCCTGTAACACTACCTGATATCCTTTAGAAGTTCCACTCCTCCCCTGGGACTGGCCTTGAGCTCCACCCCAGTGTATCTCCAGGAAAGGCGGGGTGCATGTATTTAAGGGGAGCAAAGGCTAACACCCTTTCCAGGATTCTCCAGCTTGATAGCACCTCATCCCCAAATGCCAGCTATTAAATGATGAAGTAGAGGCCAGCTGCTCAGGGGCGTTCAGCCTCCCTGTGATAAACTGCCGAATCCAGAGTTGGCAGCAAGTGGGGGAGGGTGCAGGGGGCTCCAAGGCACCCGCAGGAGCTGAGGAGACTCACGTAACCAAGGTCCAGGAACTCTGCCTTGTTGGCCAAACTGAGGAAGGAGGAGGAGATGACCAGGTGAACCTGTGGAAGGACGAATGCTCAGTGCCCAGCCTGGGAGGAGGCCTGTATCCCCAGCACTGCCCCCTTACCTGCAGGGTGGGCAGCAGGGTGGCCAAGTGGGTGAGCTGTTCCTTGAAGGCTTTGTCCTTCTCTTCATACTGGCTGGGGGAGGGGCAGGCAGCCTCATCTCCAAGGGTAGGGCTGGGCACCACCCCCAGCAAGTCCTCCAATCTGGGCAATGCCACTCCCCACAGCTAGGTGTGGGTTATGGGCAGCCTTGTCCATCCTTCCTTCCTCTGTCCCACCTCTGAGTCACCCTGCCCTTCTCAGAGGGTGAGCATTGGATGTTTTGCCCCCTGGGGCCAAGCCCAGGCTGTCAGGGGTCAGAGGAGGCCTTGAGGCAGATGGGTGGAGACCCACCACTGCTCACCTCTGCACAGCCTGCAGCAAGAGCGCCTTCCTCTCCTCCAGTTTGTCCTGAGAGATACAAGCCATGGGCACACTGCTGCCACTTCCCACCCACCTGGGCACCAGCTAGAGGCTCTTCATCTCCCCAGCTCGTCCAGGTTAGCCCTGCCCGCAGGTGGGCTAGAGGCCTTCCCTGCTGCCCTATCAAACTCACCTGATTAGCAAAGCCTCTCCCAGCCCCTCCTCCACCCATCAACGCCAGCCCAGGGCCCAGGTGGCTTCCCTTGGTTTACTCCCAGCAACTAACGAAGTTAACGCCAAGTGGAGGCTGTGGGTTCAGGGCCCCCACCTGCATGCTGCCAAAGAGGGCGTGGATGGCGGCCTCCTCTTCGGCCGCGCTGCGCCTCACCTCCTCCACCATGGCCTGCAGCAGCTCGATGGCCTCCCTCGTGGCCGTCTGCAGGGCCTTCACGGCCTGGGGACAAGGACCAGCTCAGCTCAGCTGCCACGACCCTCGCCCGCGCCCTCGTGCCTCTGCCCCGAGCTCACCAGCACTGCCTGCTCCAGGCGCTCGCAGCCCTGCACGTAGGCCGACTCCAGGTCCACGCAGTGGGCCCGCCCCTCCCTGTGGGGTGGGCGCAGGTGAGCTCTGCTCCTTCCAGCCTCATCCCTCCCCGCCCCATCTACTCACCCCTGCATGTCCCGGAAGCAGCGGATGCACAGCAGCGACTTCTTGTCAGTGGAGAACATGATGTAGGGCTCAGCGTGCAGGGCTGGGATGGGGAACTAAAGTCACTCAGCTGACTCCAGGCTCCACCTCTATCCCCCAACCCTACACTCACGCCCACCCCTTCTCTCCCTCCCCTCCCCCGCGCACACTCACCGCACTTTGGGAGCACGTCGCGGCTGCGCTGGCCCAAGGCCACAATGTCGTGGCGCGCAAACATGCGCGCCCGGTGCGTGTCATCGCGGCAGCGCGCGCACAGAGGCTGCCCGCACGTGTTGCAGAAGTACATGGTCTCCGAGTCCTGCGAGCGGAGCACGGCCTCAGCGGGAACTGCCCGCGGGAGAATCATTTCCAGATGCTCAAAACTCTAGTATATCCAGGAAAGGACAGCTATCTAGAAGGCACTTGGGAAGGAGTTTTAGGCAAGGGAGGAGGTCAAACTACATGGATCAGCTTGACAATACACAAGAACAATGTGTGTATAGGGCTCTCAAGGCCCCATGGAGTCCCCTGTAATGGCCAAACTGGAGTCACAGCTCCATGGGGGGGAGAGAAAAGGAATGAGGGCCTGGGTCCCCAGATCAGACCCAGGACTAAGTTCTGGCCTGGACTGAGCCTAGTGCGCATCTCAGCAGTGCTTCCCGCAGCAAATGCCAACTCCTTACCTTGGCATTCAAGGCTGTTTCCCTCTCTGCCTTTAATCATCTCTGCATGCCCAAGTCATACATATCCCAGCAATCTCGAGCAAGCCTACACTTCTAGGATGCAGAATAGCTGACCCCACCCTCTTAGGGCAGAACCCCACCTGCCTTCACTGTCCAGCCTAAGCCTGGCCTCAGGCTCTTTGGTCTTTGTTAGGCTCAGGGACAAGGACATCTCTCCCCAAGAGTGTCTTGTCCTCACTTCTCCTTGTGCTCTGGTATCTGTACACACATACCCAGCCCCAGTAGCAAACCCACTCCTATGTAGTTGATTCCTACCCTCAAAAAAACCCCTCTGTCAGGGTTCAGAAGTCGTAAATCTTTATCAGAGGAAATTTCCCATCTTTCTCCTTTGGAGTGGTGACCTCGAACCATTGACCTTTCAGTCAGCAGCCCGATACATTACACAATAGGTCAATACATTACACAACAGGCCGTCAGAGCTCCTTACCTAGGTAGCAGGAGGCCCGCCAGTGGCTGGTCAGGGAACCAATGAGCTTATCCCTAAGTCAAATGGCCTTAAATCTTGCCATGATCTGGTCAATGACTCAAGTCACTTATTCTGGCCCTCAGCCTCCCCACCTGTATCAAGAGTCCCACACTCAGGCCCCAGGTGTCTTAGGGGAAGTATTGGAGAATTTAGTGGGGGAGAATTCTCTTAGGACTGTTGGCCTCAAGTTTCCATGACTGTGTAAGCTTGTGCCATTGCCACTCCCCAGCCCACTGGTGGCCCCTGCCTGTTTGCTGCACTCCAGGTCACAGTTGGCACAGCGCACTGCCTCGCCTCCATCCCGGGAGCTGTCCACCAAGAACTGCAGCAGCCGGTCCACGGGCGGGAGTCCACTGGGGCCCTTCACCACAGTCTGGTGCCTGTTGAGAGCATGGAGGCAGAATCAGGGAGCCCCTTCTTGGATGCCTCATGCCTATTCTCACATTCCAGACAGGAGCTAACAATAGCGGAGAGAGGTGGGAACCCAGCCTGCCTGGCTTGGCTATAAATATCTCAGGGCAGGCAGCACACAGCTGAGCTAGTCTTAGCACCACCAACCCCTAGTCCTCGGAAATTTGGAGACTGGAGGTGTCAAAGGCAGAAACCAACACGCTCAAACTGCCCTGGGTAAATTTAGGGTCACTCTCTGGTAACGTAAGCCAGTCAGTTATGTTGATCTGGGACCCAGAATTACTGGAAAGATCGTGATCCTGTGGTGAGACCAAGTTCCACCGAAGCAAGGAGTCAGAACAGAAGCAGGCCCTCCTCCTTGACTTCGGTAGCAACTTTGACCCATATGGCTTTTCCAGTCCTCAATTAGTTTTCACTGTAAATTGGGCGAGAACCTGTAAGAGCTGCGGGCTGGGCGCAGACCCTTTTAGTTGAATCTGCTTGGCCTCTCTGCACCAGAGCCGAGCCTAGGCGGAGCCAGCCTCGGGCCCAGCGGGGGTCCCCTTAGGACACTCACTGGCACAGCGGGCAGGCGAGGCGGCAGTCGGCAGCGCGGCCGCGCAGGCAGCCGGCGCAGAAGTCGTGGAAGCAGTCCAGCAGGCACGGGCGCTCGTACTGCGCGTGGCACAGCGCGCACACCAGCGGGTGACCGCTCGCCGCGTCCAGGCCACCCAGGCCCTCCGGGGGCGCGAAGAGAGCTCCGGACATCTGTGAGGATCGCTTAGGCCAGCGCCCACTTCCCCTTACCTCTCTGTCTGGGTCGGCTCGCAACTGACCCGAGACCCCACTGGGGCCTGGAGCGCAGCGCACGGAGAGGGTGGCAGAATGGCGCAGTGAGGGGCCTGGTGCTGAGCTCACCGCAAAGACCAGCAGGGAGCTGGATGCTCGTGGGGAGCTGACGTCCTCGGAATGTCTCTGACCCCCAGCGGGAGACCTACTGAAGAGTCAACCTAGCCCTGGAAGGTCAAGTCCCCCGGCTCGACTGTGGCTTCATGAACCTGGGTACTTCCTTCTCCCTTCGCCCCTCCTCCCCTGTTCCCACCTCTCGTACCGCCTTCACTCCCACCCCAGGAATTCCCTGTCTGCTGTTGTCTGGGTGACCTGCAGGAGACTCCCTTGAGCTTAGGGCCGGAGGGTCACTCATTCCCCTACACCAGGGGCCTAGCATTAAAGGGAATGGTCGCCTCCTTGGCCACAGCATCTCTTCTCTAGAGGAAGGAGGGCGGGAGCGCTGGGGTCTGGGCTGAAAAGGGCTGACGCTAGGACTGGACCCTGCGGTTCTGGGGTGGCAAAGCCAAGCCGCTAGAATGAAAGCGGATTAATGCTGGAGTGGGGCCTAGCGGCCGACCGGGGGCGCCAGAGAGCAGCCAGCGTGCCTGGACAGTCGAGTTTGGGAGCGAAAGAGACGCTGGAGCGCTCTCTGGCTGGTGGTTGTAGGTTTCCTATCAAGTTAATGGTTCTTCAGCGTCTCAGAGCTGGGACTTGGCTCCTGGCAATGGGTGGGGTAAAGCTTTCATGGAATATGCTTGCGCATAGTAAACAAAAAGTTACACATCTGGTGCCTTCGTAAAGAACCTTTGGTGACGTGGTGCGTTATGTGTTCCGCTGCTAATAGAAAGGGCTGAGGTTGGAATCCACCAGCCACTCTGTGGGAAGGACAGTCTCCTCTGGTGAAACCCCTTGGGTAGTCGCCAAGAGTCAGAATCGGCTTGAGTTGCCATCGAGTAGATTCCAACTCAGAGCAATATATGAATCTACTCATGGCAACATTGTAAGGCAGTAGAACTACCCGGAAGGTTTTTTTAACATTTTATCTTATTAACTTTTGTGTTTGTATCGTCAAACACACAAAAAAAGATTGTTCCTCCTTCCCCAGCAGAGAATCTGGTGGATTTGAACCACACACAGCTGGGATTGCAGTGCAGCTTCTTTCCACTGGACCACCAGAGCTCCAACATGGAAGATTTTTAATTTTTTTAATTATTAATTTCAGTGAAAATTTACAGAGACTTTGAATTTCCATTCATTCATTGTACTTTTCTCCCCGCCCCCCAGTACACTCCCCTCTTTGAAAAGAAAAAGAAAAATTCTTTCATTGTTTTACAATCCCTCCCCCCAGGTCCACACCACTATGCAGCCTTTGCTCTGGACTCCTGTCATGACAAAAATACATAATCATATATCCCTTTTAAGCAGTTCTCTCCCTCATCTGTTTCAATGCAGTATACATTATTGAACCCATCTTGTTTGGTCTCCCCCCAACCCCGATGTCAGTCCTGTTTTACAACAGTGGTACCATGCAGTATTTGTCCTTTTGTGATTTAGATACTTCACTCAGCATAATGTCCTCCAGGGTCACCCATTTTGAATAATATTGCATGAGTTCTTTGTTTTTCAATGCAGCATAGTATTCCATTGTGTGAATATACAAGAGCTTCTCTATCCATTCGTTTGTTGATGGGCACTTAGGTTGTTTCCAACTCCTTGCTATTGTGAACAAAGCCGCCATAAACATGGGTGTGCAACCCAGAAGATTTTTTTTGAAATAATTTATTTGTGATTTGAGTGACAGTCTACAAAGCAAACTGACTTTTCATACACATTTTCTTTCATAGCATTAATTAAAATATCTGCCATATAATTACACTTTTCCTATGATGCTCTAAAGTGCCATTCAGTGACTGGGACTCTTATCAACCCTGTGAACAATGGCTCTGAACTTTGCCCTCTCCTGAGCCACACACCGGACTCAATTGCCCCAGTCACTGTGCCAATCTGCTTCATCTGCTTTTCCTTCGCTTCCCGACATTCTCAGCTTCTTTAACATCTGCTTATTTTGCCTGTTTCTCTATCACTGCCGATGGCATTTTTTGTCTTCCCTCTTTCTAGTGCACTGTCCTCTTACTGTACATTCTCTTTCCTCTCGCCTGTCTGACTACTGACTGTTAGCTATTGAGGGGGCTCTGCTGGCATAGTCCCCAGGACATTTTGCTTCCAGTCCAAGGGCCACACCTCGGTGGAGGTTCAGCACCTTCCCTGTGGGAGAAAGTTGGGCAATTTCCTCCTGTGTGATTTACAGCTTTAGGAATCTAATGGAGAGAGGGTCTGGTTCTGAGGGCAATGAGCCACGTTTTGAGTTGTTATATATTAACTAATTTTTACTACCCTCTCTGTCCCTTCCTGTCCCTGGTAATCATACAAGAATGACTTTTCTGTGTAAACCTTTCCTTGGTTTTTATGAATAGTGGTGGTCTCATGCAATATTAGTCTTTTTGTGACTGACTTATGCCACTCCTAAAAAAAGCACGCTTTTTTTCTAGGTTTATACATGGTATCCAGTGTTTTGCAAATTCTTTACTGTTTTCTAGGATTGTATTCTGTAGGGAGTTGGACCGTTAACCTAAAGGTGGTGCCTCTGTGCTGATTTGAATCCACCAGTCTCTGAGGGAGAAAGACAGAAAATCACCTTCCATGTCATTTATACCGTCCCAGAAACCCCGCTGAAGGGTCAGTTATGAGGAAGAGATCCATATTTGTTCTGACTTCAAAATATGTGATGCAACAATGTGGAAATTATTGAACTATTTCATTAACATCATGTCCCTGACGTTCTCCTTTCCCTATTGAATCATGCAGTGTTTGTTCTGACCATTGCTTCCTGGTCTGACTGTGGGTTTTGCAAGAGCACAATCAGATGTTTTGGATTTCCCATTCTTCTCAGTGTTAGCCACAAATTGTTGTGATTCACACAAATACTTATGCATAGTCAATGAAACATAGATAGACATTGTTCTTATATTCTCTGCTCTCAGCTAAGATCCATCTGACATTGGCTATGATGTCCCTCGTGCTATAGCCTCCTCTTTTTTTTTAATGGTTAATAGTTTGTTTTTTACAGTTTCTTTTTTTAAAAAATAATTTTAATGAGCATTTACAGAGATTTTGGATTTCCATTCATTCATTGCTACACTTCTCTCCCCACCCAGACCTCCCCTTCCCCCAATTCGCTCCTCTCTTTCAAAAGCAAAAGAAACACTCCTTCCCTGGTACACAATCTCCCCCACACCCCTCCCACTGCCCCAAGTACATTCCACTATGCAATCTTAATTGTGGACTCTTATGATAACCATAATACCCTATCGCACATCGCTTTTAAATTATTCACTCCCTCATCTGTTTCAGTGCAGTTGTTGTTGTTGTTATGTGCCATAGAGTCGTTTGCAACTCATAGCGACCCTATTCACAACAGCCCTAAATCCTGCTCTATCCTGCGCCAACTGCACTGCCTCTGACACACCCATCCCGATTACCCCAGTAATCCATCTCATAGAGCGTCTTCCCCTCCTGCGCCGTCCCTCCACCCTCCCAAGCATGATGTCCCTCTCCAAGGACCCGTCCCTCCTGGCAACATGTCCAAAGTATGTCAGACAAAGCCGCAGAATCCTTGCCTCCAAGGAGTAGCTTGGTTTAATTCTCTCCAAGATGAATCTGTTTGTTTTCCTGGCAGTCCATGGTACATTCAGTACTGCAGTATACACAATTTATCCAGTTTTTCTCAGTCTCACCCCAACCCTGATATCAATCCCATTTTACAACAGTGGCACCATGCAATATTTGTCCTTTATAGCCTCTTCTAAACCCAGCTTGTATTTCTGATAGTTCTGTTGATGTACTGTTCCAGTAGTTTTTGGATAATCTTCAAGATTTTGCTTGCATGTGGTATTAGTGATGTTGTTATGTGCCGTCAAGTCGCCTGCGACTCATAGCGACCCTATGTACAACAGCCCTAAACCCTGCTCTGTCCTGTGCCAGCCTCATTGTCTCGGACACATCCACCCCCATTACTCCAGTCACTACATCAATCCACCTCATAGAGGGTCTTCCTCTCCTGCACTGTCCCTCCATCCTCCCAAGCATGACGTCCCTCTCCAGGGACTGGTCCCTCCTTACAACATGTCCAAAGTATGTCAGATGAAGCTTCAGAATTCTTGCCTTCAAAGAGCAGCCTGGTTTCACCCTCTCGAGGATAAACCTTTTCTTAGCAGTCTATGTCATTTTTGGATAATCCTGAGCAGGATTTTGCTTGCATGTGATATTAGTGATACTGTTCAATAATTTCCACCTCTTTTTTTAAAAAATGGGAATAAATACAAAGATTTTCACTACTGGGCCATTTGGCAGCACCATGATAGATGGAGAAGAGATTGAGATTGTTAACAATTTAAGCTTGCTAGGCTCCATAATAAAAACTCTTGTCAGGAAATCAAAAGGCAAATTGCATTAAGAAAATCTGCTCTTAGAGATCTCTCCAGAGTGCTTAAGAGCAACGATGGCAGTCTGGAGACTAAGGTGCACCTGATCCAGGCCATAGTCTTTGCAATTACTTGCTATGCATCAGAGAGCTGGACAAAGACTAAAGATGACAGAGGGAGAATCAATTTTGAACTCCATCTTACAAACTTTGGGCATGTTTGCAGGAGGGACCAGTCCTTGGAGAAGGACATCATGCTTGAAAGAGTGAAGGAACAGTGCAAGAGAAGAAGACCCTGACTGAGATGGATTGACACAGTAGCTGGGGTCATAGGGTTAGGCGTGTTAGAGACAGTGAGACTGGCTCAGGATAGGACAGGTGACAAAGCTATTGTAAAGTGTTGCAGACCGAGGGTCCCAAAGAATAGAATAATTTTATAATTATTAATAAAGAGACAAACAGCCAGGAATGAGATAGAGCAGAGAGTGTAAAACAGGGGGTCAGCAGTTCTCGACTGAAGACCCTGAGCCATGCTTCTCTGAGTATTTATATAGAATCACAAGGAAGTACAAAACAAAGGATAATGGTGAAATCTTTTACAGATAAGGCCAAGTTCATTTGATAAAAACTAAGAACAATGTTGACTCCTAGGGAACGCCCTAGTGTCACAAGGTGACCTCCTAAGGAATGCCCCAGTGTCACAAGGTGACCTTCAGCTTGTATTAAGCCTCCCTCATTTCTCGATACAGCATTTGGTCTACTATTATTAAATTTTATATTCGGCTTCCCTCAGTCAAGTCCCTATGTAGAGTCCCTATGAGTCTCAGGTGACTCGACAGCACATCATTACAGCAACACCATTAATTTCACATGCACGCAAAATCTTACTGAAAATGATTTAAAAATTACTAGAACTGTAATACATTGACAGAGAACCACTGGAAATTCAAGCTGAGTTTAGAAGATGCTGTGGCATCAGGACTATCATTGCTCAAGCCAGATGGATCTTGGCTGAAAGCAGAGAATATCAGAAGAATGTCTATCTGTGTTTTATTGACTATAAGAAGCTATTTAACTGTGTGGATCACAACAAACTATGGCTAACTTTAAGAAGAATAGAAATCGATGAACACTTAATTGTGTTCATGTGAAACCTATACGTGGGCCAAGAAGATGTTTTCTGAATACAGCAAGGGAAAACTGCATGATTTAAAACCAAGAAAGGTATTGGACAGGGCTGTATCTTTTCTCTATACTTATTCAATATGTATCTTGAACAAACAATTAGTGAAACTTGACTTTATGATGAAGAATGTGGCATCAGGGTTGGAGGAAGATTATCAATAATCTTAATTTGCAAATGACACAGCTTGTTGAAAGTGAGGACTTAGAATGCTTGCTGCAGAAGATCCAAGACTACAGTCTTCGATATAGATTACATCTCAACATAAAAACACAAAAAATCACATCTATAGGCAGCATTATGACAGTTGGGGGGAAAAAAGTGAATCTGTCAACTTTCATCTTACTTTGACCTCAAATCAACACCTTTGGTACCAGCAGTTAAGAAATCAAAAAGACAGGGGGTTCTGGTGGCCTACTGGCAGGAAGCTGTACTGTAATTCCAGAGGTATGTGGTTCAAATCCACCAGATGCTTTGCTGGAGAAGGAGGGACAATCTCCTCCTGCACCAGTCAAATCTGATTTTATGGTTCACACACACAATAATAATGGTTTAAAAAAAAGAAAAAAAAAGACATGGGATATTAGGAAAATTTGCTGTCAAAGACATCTCCAAACTGTTGAAAAGAAATGTTGTCAAGTTTAAAGAGTAAAGTGCACCTGATTCAAACAATGGTCTTTTCCACTACTTTCTATGCATCTGAAAGTTGGACAATGACTAGGGATGACAGAAGAATCAATGCCTCTGAGTTGATTGGAGAAGAATATTGGATATCCCATGGATGGCCCAAAGAACAATCAAACATTTCTTGAAGGAAGTGCAAACTTTCTTCAAGGTTGCTCCCTGGAGACAAAGATGATGAAGTTTTGCTCTCATACACTTTGGGCATGTTGTTAGGAGGGATCAGTCCTTGGAAAAACATCATGCTTGGACAGGTCAGCAAAAAAGAGAAAGACCCTCAACAGGATGGATTGATACAGTGACTTGTAATAATGAGTTAAAGTGTACCAGACACGGTGTGGATAGTACAAGCTAAAGCAGGTTTCAGATCCCTTGTTCATAAGGTCTCTATGAGTCATAGATGTCTTGACAGCACATAATGACAAGCAACAAATGTCACTGAAAGAGAAAGTATTGTATGCTACTACAGAGTATAAAAATACTATGCTCTTCAACGATTTGTCCACTGATGATGGGCACTTGTGTTTTCATCTCTTTTGCTGTTGTAAATTACTGTTATTTTAGGTGCTGTTGATTCATAGCCACTATGACTAATAGCTGCTCTAGGAACAACAGATCTGAACCTTGCTCTATCCTGTTCTGTTCTCACAATCTCTAACATGCTCGAGTCTGTTATTGGCAGTGACTGAGCCAATCTACCTTCTTCTTTTTTTGTTTAATCCCTTCCCAACCCCTCAATCTAACTTCTTTTTTTAAATAAATTTTTAAATTTTAATTGTCATTTTAACAAAAGTTTACAGGAAAGTTAGATTTTCACCTACAACCAGGAGACAATAAAATAGATGAATGGGACCTTCTAAGAAGCAAATCCCTATGCACATCCAAAAACTTCTCCAATGGGGTGAAAAGGGAAGCCACCGACTGGGAAAAAGTATTGGGTAATGACATATCAGATAAGGAACTTATATCCGGAATTTATAAAATACGTGAGCACCACAATAAGATAAAGATAAATAATCCAATAGAAAAATGGGCACAGGATATGAACAGATACTTCACCAAAGAAGACATTCGGATGGTAAATAAACACATTAAGAAATGTTCAAAATCTCTAGCTCTAAGAGAGATGCAAATCAAAACAATTTGAGATATCATCTCACCCGAGTCAGAATAGCAAAATTTAACAGAACAGCAAGCAACAAATGCTGGCGAGGTTGTGGAGAAACTGGAACCCTTATTCACTGTTGGTGGGAGTGTAAAATGGTGCAACCATTGTGTAAGGCAGTATGGCGCTTTCTCAAAAAGTTGCAAATAGAGATACCATTTGACCCAGCAATTCCACTACTGGGAATATACCCCAAGAGATCATAACTGCCATCCAAGCAGATATATGCACACCCATGCTTATCGCGGCTTTGTTCACAATAGCAAGGAGTTGGAAACAACCTAAGTTCCCATCAACAAGCAAATGGATAGGAAAGCTGTGGTATATTCACACAAGAAATATTATGCTGCATTGAAAAACAAGGAACTCATGAAATATTATACAAAATGGATGACTCTGGAGGACATTATGCTGAGTGAAGTATCTCAGTCACAAAAGGACAAATACGGCATAGTGCCACTGTTGCAAAACCGGCTTGACATTGGGGTTTGGGGGAGACTGAGAAAGATGGGTTCAATAATGTATACTGAATTGAAATAGATGAGGGAGAAACTGTTTAAAAGGGATATGTGATTAGGTATTTTTGTCATGACAGGGGTCTAGAGTGAAGGCTGCATAGTGGAGTGGACCTGGGAGGAGGGATTGTAAAACAATGAAAGAATTTTTCTACTTTTGCAAGAGGGTAGTGTACTATGGGGGATGACTGGGAGGGGAGAAAAGTGCAACAATGATTGAATGGAAATTCAAAGTCTTTGTAAATTTTCATTGAAATTAATAATTTTTTAAAAAAAGAAAAAAAGTTACATTTTCATTAATTCATTGTTGCACATTTTAACCCCTCTTCCTCCCTTCCCTCTCCCCAAGCTGACTTTTTTCCCCCACTCGTTTATTTTCAGTCTACCTTCTTGAAGGTCCTCTTCTTTTTCTGTGACCTTCTTTTTCAGGCAGGATGCCTTTTTCCAAGGGCTGGCACCTCCTGACAGCATGCCCAAGGTATAAGATAAAGTTTCACCTTCCTTCCCTCTAAGGAGCACTAGGATGGACTCCCTCCAACACAATTGTTGTTGTTGTTGTTGTTTTGGTAGTCTATGATATAATCAATACTTATCAACAACTCCACATTTCGTTCTTTTTATTTTTTCAATTTTAATTGAGATTTTAACAAAAGTTTATAGAGAACCGGATTTCCATTCATTCTTTGTTGTACATTTTCCTCCCTACCCACACCCCCAGTTCACTTTTCTCTTGGAAAAAAAATTCTCTCATTGTGGTACAATTTCCTCTTTCCCTGTCCCACTGCCCCCAGTACACTGTGCCATACAGCTCTTACTCTGGACTGTTATCATGCAAATAATACCTAATCATATCTCCTATGCACAACAGAACACAC
>NW_006399795.1:9198720-9207275 GCF_000299155.1 Elephantulus edwardii
ACAGTTCTCTCCCTCATCTGTTTCAATGCAGTGTACATTATTTATCCCCTCTTTTCTTACTTTCCTCCCAACCCCCATTTCAGTCCTGTTTTATAACAGTGGGATTATGCAGTATTTGTCCTTTTGTGGCTGAGATATTTCACTCAGTATAATATCCTCCAGGGACAGCCATTTTGTAGAACATTTTTTATCAGTTCCTTGTTTTTCAGTGCTTCATGATATTCCACTGTGTGAATATACCACAGCTTCTCTATCCGTTCATTTGTTGATGGGCACTTGGGTTGTTTTTATCTTTTAGCTATTGTGAACAATGCAGCAATAAACATAGTTGTGCATATATCTCTTTGGGTGGCAAGCAGATTTCTGATTTCTTTAGGGTATATTCTCAGTAGTAGAATTGTTCGGTCAAATGGTATTTATATTTTCAACTTTTTGAGAAAGCACCATACAGCCTTCCATAGTGGTTGCACCATTTTATACTCCCATCAACAATGAATAAGGGTTCCAGTTTCTTCACAACCTTGCCACATTTATTGTTTGCTGCTCTGCTGAATTTTGCTGTTGTTACTGGGGTGAGATGATATCTCATAGTTGTTTTGAACAACTCCACATTTCAAAGGCATCAATTCTTTGATGTTCCTCATTAATTGTCCAATGCTCACATGCATACGAAGTAAATGAGAATTCTGTGAGTTGAGTCAGCTGTACTTCAATCTTTAAATAGACATCTTTATACTTTAAACAGGCCTTTGACAGCAGCATATTTGCCTAATGAAACATGTCTTTTGATTTCTTGATTGCTGCTTCTATAGATGTTGGTTATGAATCCAGGTAAAAGAAAATTGCTGTCTTCAAACTTTTCTTGTCTATCATGAAGTCTATAAATTGAGCAGTGAGGATTTTTGTTGTCTTTGTGTTGAGAAGGAATCTACATTGCCATCTGTTGTTTGTTATGTGCCATTAAGTTGAATAAGGGATCTGAATCTTGCTCTATCTTGTGCCATCCTCATCATCTCTGACATAATGAGCCCACTGCTTCTGTCACTACGTCACTCCATCTTTTTGAGAGTCTTCATCTGTTTTGCTGACTCTCCACCTTTTCAAGCATATGTCCTTTTCTTAATCTTTGAGAAAAGATTGAGGTCTTCCTCTTTCATGATGACATTTATCTGGTTAGATTATGAATCATGCCCTTCAAGAGGGCTGCCCTCTGGAAGTTCATTCAGGGGTCACTGGCAAGGCACCTGAAAACTCTTAGCTGAGTGGATGGTTGTCGAGAAAGAACACCTTGAATGATCTAGATTGATCATATAGGGTGTGTTTCTGGGTCTTGTGACGCATTTGCTACATATAGGCCTTCCTGGTCTGAACTGTCTCAGGAAAGTACTCAGATTCAGCACACCATATAAAGTTGTTGTTCTTGTTGTTATGTGCCATCGAGTTGCTTGCAACTCCTAGTGACCCCATGTACAAGAGCCCTAAACCCTGCTCTATCCTGTGCCAAACTCACCTTCTCTGACAGACCCACTCCCATTACCCTAATCACTGAATCGATCTATCTCATCGAGGGTCTTCCTCTCTTGCACTGTCCCTCCACCCTCCCAAACATGATGTCCCTCTCCAAGGACTGGTCCCTCCTTGCAACATGTCAGATGAAGCTTCAGAATCCTTGCCTCCAAGGAGGAGCTCAGTTTCACCCTCTCAAGGACAAACCTGTTTGTTCTCCTTGCAGTCCATGGTGTATTCAATACTCTTCTCCAGCACCACAGCTCAAAGGCAACTATTCTCTTTCTATCATCCCTTGTCACTGTCTAGCTCTCCAATGCATAACACAATTGTGAAGACTATGGCCCGGATCAGGCACACCTTAGTCTCCAGCTTGATGTTATTGCTCTTCATATAGAGAGGAAAGCAAAATGGGAAAATAGGAAATTGTGTGATTCAGAGAAAATATAGTAATAATGCTGGTAAAGTTTGTTATTGTTGTTGTTATATGCCTTCCAGTCAACTATGACTAATAGTGATCCTTTGAACAACAGATCAGAACCTTGCCCTACCCAAAGTTTAGAACAGTTACTTTTCCTTCCTATTCACTGAAAAGGGAGCTCTGGTGGCCTCCTGGGTAGGCTGTTTCACTGCCAACACAAAGGAAGGTGGTTCGAATCCACCAGTTGCTTCACAGGAGGTGGGCAATCTCCGCCTGAGGGATTTACATTTGAAAACCTGCTGGATGGAGGACCAGCTATAAGTCAGTTCTCATATAAAGTGAGAAAGTCATCATGTTAACAGAAAGGGAGTACCACTCAACCAGATTGCAGGACGTAGAGACAAACACCAACTGTAAACAAAGGATTTCAACTTATGAAGTCTTCCTTAACATTCTCTTTCTCGGCTAAGAGGATAAAGGACTGTGGCCCGATAAGGAATTGGAGTTCAATTAAGTCTAACCTCTAGACCTAAGAACACGTGTTTTAAAATACTGTTAAAAAGATAGTAGTTTACAATCAACACTCATTGGTAACAGCAGTCAGAAGACATGCGTCATTGTCATAATTGGCTGTTCAAGGACATCTCCAAAGTGACCAAAAGCAATGATGTCAGTTTAAAGACTAAGGTGTGCCAGATCCAACCTGTATTGTTTTCAGTTGTTTCTTGTGCATCTGAGAGCTGATAATGAATAAAGGAGAAAGAAGAAAAATGTATGCCTTTGAATTGTGGTTTTGGAGAAGAGTACTGAATACTTCCCCTGAAAACTCTATGAGCTTTGATAAACAATGATAGTTATAGAATGGCTTCTGGCCTTTTGTTCACAGGGTCACTATGCACTGTGCTTGATTTGATGGAAATCATCAACAACAACAACTGAATACCCTACAGGCTGCCAAAAGAACTAACACGTCTATCATAGAGGAAACACAACCACTGATGCTCCTTAGAGGCAAGGAAGGTGAAACTTTGTCTCATAAACTTCGAGCACATTGTCAGAGGAGGCCAGTACTTGGAAAAAAAACATCATGCTGGGAAAGATAGGAGGTCAGAGAAGAGGAAAATCTTTAACAAGATGGATTGACACAGTGACTATCAATGGGCTTGATCATATCAGAGATGGTGAGGATGGCTTAGGATAGAGTAAGCTTCAGATCTGTTGTCCATAGGGTTGCTATGAATTGTAATTGATCAATAGTATCTTACAACAAAAGTTTTCAATTGCTCTCATACCTGCTGCAGAATGACTGCTACTTAGATCATGTGTAGGTTCTGCATGAGCACCATTAACTGGTCTAGAATGTCCATTCTTCTCAGTGTTAGCCACAATTTATTATGATCCACACAATTAAGTGCCTGTGCATAGTCAATAAGACCCGAGTATGCAGGGAGCTCCGGTGGCCTAGTGGCAAGAAGCTGCACTGCAATCCCAGAGGTGCATGGTTAGAATCCACCGGATGCTCTGCTGGAGAAGGAGGGACAATCTCCTCCTGTAGTAGTCAGATCTGATTTGATACAAAAAAATAAAATAAAATAAAAATAAAATAGACTAAAGAATGAAAAAAAACCCACAAATAAGCATCTTGCTAGTATTCTGTTTTCAGCCAAGAGATGTCTAATATCAGCAATGAAAGTCCTCATTCCAAGGACTCTTCTGAATCCTGTTTGAATTTCTGGCAGTTCCCTGTTGATATACTGCACCAGTCATTGAAAAATATTCAGGGAGATTTTACTTGCATGTGATATTAATGATAGTGTTTGATTATTTCCACTTTGTGTTGGATTACCTGTTTTGAGGGGAATGGGCACAAATATGGATCTCTTCTGGACAGTTGCTCATATAACTGCCTTCCAAATTTCTTGATAGAGATGAGGGAGCATGTCTAGGACTGTATCAATTTGCTGAAATAATCTCAATTGATATTCGATTTGCCAGTGTCTTCAATGCACCTTGGATTTCTTCCTTCAGTACCACTGCACTGACTCTTGGTCATCTCCTTCCTGAAATGGTTCAGTGTCAACCAACTCTTTTTGGTTCAGTCCCTCTGTGTTTTCCTTCCATCTTCTTTTGGTGCTTCTTGCATCATTCAATATCTTGCCCATAGAATCCATTGCAACTTGAGGTTTCAGTTTTTTTCTTCAGTTCTTTCATCTAAGGAAATGCTTAGAGTTAGAAATCATTTCCATTTTTAAATTCTAGATCTTTACACATTTTCTTATGATACTTGACTTTGACTTTTCAAGATGCCTTTTGAAATTTTTTCCCATTCTCTTTTTTATTAAATAATGTGTGCACAAGTGTGTGTGCATATGTGTATCTGTTTTTGTGTCACAGCTCTTATTTTCTTAGGATATATGCCTAGTAGTGGGATTCTGAGCGAGATAGATTGTCACGGCGACTGCAGCAATGGGCCCTCACTATGACAGATGGTAAGGACGGCAGAGGATAGGACAGTGTTCAGATCTGTTGTTCATAGGGTTTGGTTACCTTTATCTTGTTGAGGTGCCATTTCCAAATTTTTAAGGAAGCACCAAGGCTGCTTTCCACAATGGTGGGACAATTTTACAGTCCCACTAACAGTGAAAGAGAATTCCAATGTTTGCATACCCACATTACTATTTCCTGTTTACTGTCTTATTAAACTTGGTTATTGATGCTGGTGAAATGAGAGTAGAATTACTCATAAAGTTTTATCACGGTTCGAATCCACCAGATGCTCTGCCAGGGAAGGAGGGACAATCTCCTCCTGTACCAGTCAGATCTGATTTGATGGTACAAGCACACAAAAATAATAAAATTTAAAAAAATACTTAAAAAAAAGTTTTATCAAACCAAACACCAAACCCACCTCCATCAAGTTGATTCTGACTCATAGAGACCCACTATTGGTTTTATCAGCTATAAATCTTTATATATATATATATATATATAATATTTATATTTTATAAATAAATATATATTTGTATCTCTCTCTCTCTCTCTCTCTCTCTCTCTCTCTCTCTATATATATATATATATGTATGTATGTATCTTTTTCAGTTGTGATTTTAGTGGATGTTTACAAAGCACATTGGTTTTTCATTCACCCATTCATACACTTTAAAAAAAAATAACATTCCTTACAGTATCCTTGAGGCTGTAAATCTTTACAAAAGCATACTACTATGTCTTTCATGCATGGCAACAGCTGGTGGGTTTGAACTGTTGACCTTTTGTTTAGTCCGTAAGTGCTTTATTAAAAGTCTGCAATATGGATTGAAGCTTAACATCAAAAAACAAAGCTTCTCACCACTTGGCCAATTTGTAGCACCATAATAGAAGAGGAGATTGAGATTGTCAACATTTTCAGCTTTCATGGGTCCACAGTCAACATTCTTAGCACCAAGAGTCAGGAAATCAGAAGACAAATTGCATTAGGAAAATCTGCTGTCAGAGACCTTTCTAGAGTACTGAGAGCAATGATGCCAGTCTAGAGCGTCAGGTGTGCCTGATACAGGCCATGGTCTTTGCAGTTACACATCAGAGAACTAGACAATAACCAAAGATGACAGAGAATTATTGATGCCTTTGAGTTGTGGTGTTGGATAAAAGTATTGAACATGCCATGGACATACCAAAAGAACAAACAGGTCTGTCTTGGAGAGGGTAAAACCAAGTTTCTCCATGGAGGCAAGGATTTTGAGGCTCTGTCTTCCATACTTTGGGCATGTTACTAGGAGGGGACCAGTCGTTGGACAATGTGTTTGAGATGGTGGAGAGACAGTGCAGGAGAGGAAGACCCTAGATGAGATGTATTGACACAGTAGTCAGGGTAATGAGGGTTGGTGGTGTGTCAGAGGCAGTGAGATTGTCTCAGGATGGAGCAGGGTTTAGAGCTGTTGTGTATAGGGTAACTATAAGTTGTAGTTAACTCGACAGTACATAACAAAAACATGAGTTCTTTAACCATTATACTCAGTAAATAAAGAAAGGCTTGATGATAAGTTATGGGAAATAAATTTAGGGATGATACTTAAGCTGAGTTTTGAAGGATTAGTAGAAATTCATGAGGAAGAGAAGTATGTGAATTCTAGGTGGAAGCTCCCTATTATTTTATTTCTGTGATTTATTTTTCAAAATTAATTTTCATGAACGTTTACAGAAACTTTGGATTTCCAATCATTCATTGTTGCACTTTTCTCCCTGCCCAACCTTCCCACTCAGCTTGTTTTTCTCTTTGAAAAGTAAAAGAAAAATTCTTTCATTGTTATACAGTCCCTCCCCCAAGTCCACTCCACTATGCTCCCTGTTATTTTAAAGACTCCTTAGCCCTGCCTCCATTTATCTTGCAGGTAACAATAACAATGTTATTAACTCATTTTCACTCCTGACAACAGCCTTACAACAAGCGACTGTTACTTGTAGTAAGCAGTGGAGCTGGTAAACAAAATCTGATGAGTGTGTTATAAATGGAAGATATCTTGTGTTTCTCTGGGGGAAGAATTAGGAGAGGGAAGATGTTCCTAATAGTTGTGGTTTTAAAATGTATCCATTCATGTCTTTATACCCTTGACTAGTATCTATGGAGTGGCTACTGTGGGCAAGATATTGTACAATGCAAAGAGGGGACCTACCAGTAAAGTGGAAAAAAGTCCACAAATAAAGACAATAATTAGATCCTGCATTATGTGCTCTGTAGAAAATAATGTCATAATGGAAAGCAGTCAGGAGGAGCTGAAGCTCAGGCCCACACTAGATGCCCCAGAAGTTGCAATAACTGTAGAGAGAGGAGATGAGGGCATTCTGGTGAGGAGTGGGGAGAGGGCGGGTATGGGGTGAGGATGGATGACGGAGGATAAAGGCTGTTGATGGAGAGATGGTGAGTGTAAAGGGTTGAGGGTGAGCTCATGGAGTTTGTAGGACTAAGGGAGGAAGGTAGGTTGGTGAAAGTGAAGGTGAGAGTGGACACGGTAAAAAGGTAGAGTCCTCAGAGTAAGAGTTAGGGGTTGAAGGTGAGAAAGAAGAAGTGGAGGTGGGATCTTAGGGTCAGCAGAAGATGAAGGTGGTCTACGGGACTAGAATTTTCAAAAAGGCCATTGGCTGGGCAAATCTGGAGTTCAGGGGAAGGTGGAGGAGGCAGAGTTAAATGTACCAGCCTGGGTGAGGGTTGCTGAAGACACGTGGAGATAAAGCTAAAAGGAGATATCTGCCTAGGGCCACTTCAAGTCTAGGGGTGGGGAGGAAGCAGCAAGGAAGAGATGCATCCAGGGAGGTAGGAGTAAGCCTGAAAGAGTAGTCTCCTGGGAGACCAGGCAAGAAAGGGTTGCAAGAGAAAGGAGTGACAAGTACTGCAAAGAGCTGTGGGAAGAGGGAGACTGAAAACTGGCCCTGGTGCTTTGCAGGAGGTGGTTCCTGGTAAACTTGACCTGAGCTTTCTTGGTCATAGGCATCTGAGGCAAATCTGTTGTGGTACAGTTGATTATACTCATGGAGACCCACATGTTACAGAGAAATATTCCATAATGTTTTCTTGATTTTATAGCTCTAGCCCTGGTGGTACAGTTGTTAAAGTGCTTGGCTGCTAGTCAAAAGTTCAGCCCACTGAGACCACCAGCTTCAATAGGAGCAAGATGTGGCAGTCTGCTTCCTTACAGATCTATAAACTTGGGAATTCTATGGGCAGGTCTAGTGTGTCCTACAGAGTTGTAGGATGATAGAACTAGTTTGATCTGGGACTTAAGCTTTGCATAAGCATATTAATATGACTTTGCTCTATATTCCTTGAGTGGGTATGAACTGCCCACCTTTAGGATGGAGGGGCAGTGCAAGAGAGGAAGATTCCTGATGAGATGGATTGATTCAGTGATGGGGGTAATGAATGTAGGTGTGCCAGGGATAATAAGGTTGGTACAGGATAGAGTGGTTTTCAGGGCTATTGTGCATAGGGTTGCTATGAATCACAAATGACTTGATGATACATAACAAAAACAATCATTAATATCACATACAAATAAAATATTGCTGCAGATTATTTAAACAATGGCTGGAACAATACATTGACAGATTTGCTGTAATTCAGTCTGGATTCTGGAGAAGTTGTAACACAAGGGATATTACTACTGCTGATGTCAGGTGTATCTTGGTTGAAAGAACAGATTACAGGAAAAATGTTTACTTCGGTTTTTAAAATTTTGTTATGCAAAGGCATTTGACTATATAGATCACAACAAATTATGGCTAACACTGAGAAGAATGGGAATCCCAAAATATTCAGTGGTGCTCATGTGAAACCTATACATAGACCAAGAAGCAGCTGTCCAAACAGAATAAGGGAACATTGTTGTTGTTATGTGCCATTGAGTCGCTTGCGACTCATAGCGACTCTATGTACAACAGCCCTAAACTCTGCTCTGTCCTATGCCAGTCGCACTGTCTCTGACACACTGACCCCAATTACCCCAGTTACTGAATCAATCCACCTCATAGAGGGCCTTCCCCTCCTCTACTGTCCCTCCACCCTCCCAAGAATGATGTTCCTCTCCAAGGACCGGACTCTCTTTACAACTTGTACAAAGTATGTCATATGAAG
>NW_006399795.1:9219612-9224536 GCF_000299155.1 Elephantulus edwardii
TCTTTTCTTGAGAGGGGTGTATTGAGGTCTCCCAGCACTATAGTAGTGTTGTCGATTTCCTCTTTCAGTTACCACAGCCTCTTCTAAACCCAGCCTGCACTTCAGGCAGTTCTCTGTTGATGTGCTGTAATAACAACAAAGGTAACACGTCTACAATTGGTTAATTAAGGCTCAAGGATCATGACATAATTGGCATAGTTGGCAAGAAATATTACTTGAGCCGGGCAAATCCCAAGACTGAAAGGATGAGTGGAGTTCTATTCCCACATAAAGTGTCTGATTCCAGGACTGCTCAGCACAACATCTGAGACTGAAAGAGTGAGTGAAGTCTAATTATCCCATAAAATGCCCAATTCTGGGTGCTACCAACCTCTCCAGCCCGAGACTCTCGGTCCCCACCAAGGTTGGTGGTGTGACCTCATAGAGCAGTGGCCCACCTGAAAGGGAAGGGAGCCCCGGGTAATGATTAAATGGTGGAGGGCAAAGGTAGATTCATGAGTAGCCTATTTTATGTTTCAAAAGACCCCACCAGGCCAACTGGAGAAAATTTGCAAACTCCTAAACAAATTATAATTTTGGATACAGCTCCAAAAACTGATTGGACTCCCAAAATGTTAATTTTTTTTTCACTTTATGAAAAGTTTTTTTATTATTATTAATTTTAATGAAAGTTTACAAAGACTGGGGATTTCCATTCATTCATTGTTGCAGTTTTCTCCCTGCTCACCCCTCCCTCACCCAAATTCTGTCTTCTCTTTGAAAAGTAAAAGAAAAATTCTTTCATTATTATACAATCCCTCCCCCCAAGTCCACTCCACTGTGCAGCCTTCATTCTGGGCTTCTATCATGACAATTATACCTAATCACAGATCCCTTTTAAACAGTTTTCTCCCTCATCTGTTTCAATGCAGTATACATTATTTATCCCATCTTTCTCAGGCTCCTCCCAACCCCAAGGTCAGTCCTGTTTTACAACAGTGGCACTATGCAGTATTTGTCCTTTTGTGACTGAGATATTTCACTCAGCATATTGTCCTCCAGAGTCACTCATTTTGAATAATATTGCATGAGTCCCTTGTTTTTCAATGCAGCGTAGTATTCCATTGTGTGAATATACCACAGCTTCTCTATCCAGTCATTTGTTGATGGTCATTTTGGTTGTTTCCAACTCCTTGTTATTGTGAACAAAGCTGCAATAAACATGGGTGTACATATATCTGCTTCGACGGCAGTTACTGTCTCTTTAGGGTATATCCCCAGTATTGGAACTGCTGGGTCAAATGGTATTCTATTTGAAAATTTTGAGAACGTGCCATATTGCCTTCCATAGTGGTTGCACCATTTTACAATTCCACCATCAGTGTATAAGAGTTCCAGTTTTTCCACAACCTCGCCAGCATTTGTTTCTTGCTGTTCTGTTAAAATTTGCTGTTCTTACTGGGTGAGATGATATCTCATAGTTGTTTTGACCAAATGTTAAAATTTCTAAAGAAAAAAGGATAGAAGGAGACCGTTCACTAGGAAGACCCTCTGGAAAAGTGAGGTCCTAAAGGAAAGGGGACAATATAAAAAGGTCAAAGGGCTAGAATGAACCTTAAGATGGGGAAACCTTTCATAGAACAAGCCAAACATAAGGAAGCTGTGAACAACTTGGCTTGGACCTCCAAAAAGGAAAAACCTTAATAATAAAAAACCTAAAAAGGCTAAAATTAAGCCCTAGTAACCCATTTGCCTAAAAAGAGGAGGAATAAACATGCAACTCGATAGAAGTAAAAGAAGCCTGCTCAATCACCATCAAAAAACTTGACAGAGGCCAATGGGGCACAACCAGTAGAAGAGATAGTAGAGGTCTCTGACTATACAAGGCAAGACTATATCCAAATGAGATAAGACCTAGCTCAAAAGGTCAAAAGGGAAAAACAGATATAGAATGGTTATAAACACTCAGGGAGAAGGGAGCCAGTTAGACACTATTGAATGGTAAGGAGTTCATGAATATATTGAGTATCTGTGAGAACTTAGAGGTCCACGATGTGCTAAGGCAGTTATGTGAGCATAATCCAAACCAACAAGGGTCACTATGATCATTGGTGAGCTTAGCCTTCCATGTGGTACAACCATACATAGATGTATTGTGGTATGCAGATAAATTGAAATGGACTACCCTGAAAGAAGGGGCTAAGATATTAACGAAACTAGCTCTAGTGAGAATGATGTATGATGAAATATTAACCATATCGGCCGCAGTACCGGCAGATGAAAGCATAAAGAGAGCTCTGTTAATGGGTGCACAGAAAATATGAAACTTTTCTACACATTCACAATAACTGGATGCACAAATGTTAGAAAAATAATACAGATACTCCAACTACAAAAGGACCTAGGCCTAGGTAATACAAAGTTATCATTCACTGGGACAATGCCAGCAAAGGTCAGGATGGGTATGCTGACAAGGGTAACCCGACAGGTTCTGGGGACCAGAAATCAAAGACCATGGCAAAATAATAACAAAGCAAACAATGTACAGCCACCCCGGCACCAACCAAATTACAATTTCCAACTGAGACCCCCAGAAAATGGGCAGGGCCCCAAGGGGAGGTCCTGGAGCAGTACAGGACCATGGCTCTAGGGCCTTGGACTGGCCACTGGAAATCCTCAAGAAAGAGACAGAACCCAGGGATACCCAAGTTACAATGGAAGGCTGATAGAGAGGATTCCCCCAGGTAAAACAACAGGTACTAAGAAGGAGTCTAAAAGCCCCACACATGATAAATTATGTAGGTGGGGATAACCACCCATACATAAATTTAACTTATCAATTGAGAAAAAGAATAGAATAAGAAATTTCTAACTGATACTGGCTCCCAGAAAAAGACAATAAGTGAAAATGTGACCCCTCAAAACAACTACGAGATATCATCTTACCCCAGTCAGAATAGCAAAATTTAACAGAACAGCAAGCAAAAAGTGCTGGTGAGGTTGTGGAGAAACTGGAACCCTTATTCACTGTTGGTGGGAGTGTAAAATGGTGCAACCACTGTGGAAGGCGGTATGGCGCTTTCTCAAAAAGTTGCAAATAGAGATACCATTTGGCCCAGTAATTCCACTACTGGGAATATACCCCAAAGAGACCATAACTGACATCCAAGCAGCTGTATGCACACCCATGTTTATCGAGGCCTTGTTCACAGTATCAAACAGTTGGAAATAACCTAAGTGACCATCAACAAACGAATGAATAGAGAAGCTGTGGTATATTCATACAATATGAATACTAGGCTGCATTGAAAAACAAGGAACTCATGCAATATTATTCAAAATGAGTTACCCTGGAGGACATTATGCTGAGTGAAATATCTCAGTCACAAAAGGACAAATACTGCTTGGTGCCACTGTTGTAAAAGAGGGTTGGGGGAAACTGAGAAAGATGGGTTCAATAATGTATACTGCATTAAAAGAGTTGGGGGAGAAAACTGTTTAAAAGGGGTATATGATTAGGTATTATTGTCATGACAGGAGTCCAGACCAAAGGCTGCATAGTGGAGTGGACCTGGGAAGGAGGGATTGTAAAACAATGAAAGAATTTTTCTTTTACTTTTCCAAGAAGGTAGTGTACCAGGGAGGAGGTTTGGAAGGGGAGAAAAGTGCAACAATGAATGAATGGAAATCCAAAGTCTCTGTAAATTTTCATTGAAATTAATAATAAATTTAAAAAATGTGACGCATGAGAAGTTAGTCCAAGTGAAAGGACTCACAGGAGAATATGAACCATACCCAGGGACAACCATTATTTGGCACTTATATGACCAAAACTTGAAAGGAAGAATAGGAGGGTCCATAAAGCTACCAAATGTAACAGGAATGGGTATACTACCACAATTATTTCCCCAGTGGTTGAAATTTAAAAGGATAAAGGAATGCAATGGGATGCAAGCTAAGGCAACCTCTTGAAGCTACCAAGCCCGAATTAGCTTGTGTGGGTGAAGCAAACTCCACTTAAGGGAGGACATCAAGAAATAACACAAAAAACTCAGGAATTAGAACAGGAAGGAATAATCATGAGACACACCACCTTTAAATATAACGTCCTAGTGTGGCCAGTGCAGAAACCAAATGGAGAATATAGACTAACTGCAAACCAAATTAACACTCCCCTAAGATAATTAGTAACCTACCACATCCAACTGAAATAAATAAACTGTCAGCAAATACAGATTAAATGAACCCTCCCCTAAAATAATGAGTAACCTACCAGATCCAATTGAAATAATAAATAAACTGTGAGCAAATACCAGTAGATATTTTGCTGCAGTAGATATACTAGATATGCTCTTTGCAATCACATTAGAAGAAGAAAATCAGGAATATACTTCATTGACCTGGGAAGGAAAACAATACAAATTCTTGAGATTACCACAAGGGTATCTAAATAGCCCAGGCGTAGCACACATCTTATTGGCTACACACACTCCTGAATTGAATTCACAACTATACCATTACTTAGGCAACATTCTGCTCACAAATGATGATAGAGGCCGATTGGAAAAAGACCTATATAAATTGGTAACCACCCTAACAAACATAGGATGGACCATAAACTCCAATAAAATACAGAAACCAGGAACCTATATAAAATTTCTAGGAAAAGAATGGTTCATTACAGGACACAAGGTTCCAAAGGGAGTATTAGATATGATTAGGACTATTTCTAAGCCAAAAACCAAAAAGAAAGATCAAAGGTTAGTAGGAGCAATAGGATTTTGGAAAACACAAAACCTATCTATGATGCACACCCATGTTTATCGCTGCTTTGTTCACAATAGCAAGGAGTTGGAAACAACCTAAGTGCCCATCAACAAATGAATGGATACAGAAGCTGTGGTATATTCATACAATGGAATACTAGGCTGCATTGAAAAACAAG
>NW_006399795.1:9224636-9228662 GCF_000299155.1 Elephantulus edwardii
AATCTCTTCACCATCCATCCTGATGCTGCCAATTGGTCCAGTGGTGAGAATCTTTGTCTTCTTGACATTGAGCCTCAATCCATATTGAAGGCTGCTGTCCTTGACCTGCATGGTTTAAAATCAGAAAAGCTTGTATCAGAGTAGTATCCTTTGCTGGACAAATAATTTGAGAACCTGGACTATATGAAGAATGTGACATCAGGACTGGAGGAAGACTCATCAACCTGCATTATGCAGATGACTCAACCTTGCTTGCAGAAAGTCAAAATGACTAGAAACACTTGCTTCAGAAGATCAACAATTACCACCTTCATTATGCATTATATCTCAAAATCAAGCAAACAAAAATCCTCACCCTTGTATCAGTTGGCAATGTCATGATAGATGGAGAAAAAATTGGAGTTGTCAACAACTTCATTTTACTCAGATACACAATCAACACCCATGATAACAGCAGTTAAGATTCAAAAGACATGTTGCATTGGGGAAATCTGCTGTCAAGGACCTCTTCAAAGGGAATTCTGGCGGCCTAGTGGCAAGAAGCTGCACTGCAATCCTGAAGGAAGGTGGATGGTTAGAATCTACCAGATAGATGCACTGCTGGAGAAGGAGGGGCAATCTCCTCCTGTGCCAGTCGGATCAGATTTGACCGTACACAACAAGAAAAAGAAAAAAGAAAAGAAAAAAGGACCTCTTAAAGTTCTGAAGAATAAAATGCCAGTTTAAAGACTAAGCTGCACACAAGCTAAGCCATGGTCTTTTCAATTGCTTGCTATTCTGAAAATTGGGCAATGAATAAGGATGACAGAAGAATCCATGCCTTTGAATTGTGTTGTTGGCAAAGAGTATTGGATATCATGTAGTCTGTCAAAAGAACAAACAAATATGTCTTGAAAGAATGTAGCAAGAGCATTCCTTAATGGTAAGGATGGTGAAACTTTGCCTCAATTACTTTGGACAAATTCTCAGGAGGAACCTATTGTTAGAGAAAAACTCTATGCTGGGTAAGAGAGAGAGTCAGCAAAGAGAGGAAGACCCCTCAACAGGTTGGATTGCCACAATGACTCTGTCAGTGGATGTGGTAGAGATCATTACCACGGTGCTGATTATGGGAAGGTTTAGATGTGTTCACAGAGTTGCTAAGAGTAGTAGTTGACTGGAGGGCACCTAGCAAAAACAACAGGGTAATAAGCCATGCCCTCAAAAGAACTAAGGGTGGCGACTGGGCTAGCACCTTCTAGAAGGGTAGTGCTTGTGTCTCACCTTAATACTATTTCTATTGTACAATAAATACCTTGTCCTTGAATGAGATCCTAAGACAAAGAGGCTAGAATCACAAAATGGAAGGTGGGGAATGGAAGTGCCATTTTTTTTTTTTTTTACAAAACAATGTGAAACATTTTAATAATTTCTTAAAGCATTCAGAGTCCTTTCCTGTCTTAACCCAGGCAGTTCAGAATCAACCAATGTACATGTTATTGTGCACCGTCCAGTCGCAACCCACCCGTAGCTGACCCTCTGGCATGTTTTCAGAGGCAGTTAATCGCTTGGGAGGAGATAGCCCATCCAGCTCCTGTGGAGTGGCAGTGGATTTGAACCACGTTTCTTTGAGATTGCAGTGCAGCTTCTTACCATTAGGCCACCAACGCTCCCTAATAATGGAGGGGTCATATTAAATACTGTAGATATTAATGTGATATTATTGGATGAAATTCTGGTAGCAAGAAGCTGTGCTGCAGTCCTGAAGGCATGCAGTTTGAGGCCACCAGCCACCACGCAGAAGGATTAGGGTCAGCTATGGGTCAGTTCTGACCCTGTGGTACGCAACAGCAATAACACTATTGAATAATTTCCACATTCTTTTTGATAATTTTTTTAATGGGCACAAATATTTCTCACTACAGAGCTCATGCTGTTGTTGTTCAGTGCCGTCAAGTCGTAGGCGACTCATAGCGACCCTGGGAACGAAAGTCCTCGACAGTTGTGTGACTTCCATCCTTTCTCCAACAGAGCTCATAGTGTTATTAAGATGTAGAAGCTGCCTAGTGGCAAGAAGCTGCACTGCAATCCCAGAGATACCCAGTTCGAATCCACCAGGTGCTCTGCTGGAAAAGGAGGGGCAATCTCCTCCTGTCAGATCTGATTTGACGGTACACACACACACACACTGTAATTAAAAATAAATAAATAAATTTTAAAAAATAAAAAATGTAGAAGCTGTGGTAGTTTAAACTTAACATCTATGTGAATGAAGATGTGCTGTTAGGCTGAGGGGCGAATCTGTCAGCAGGGATCTGTGTATATGTGTGTGTGTGATGAGGCAAGACATCCAGGTCGAATAACTAGATTCATCTGCTATATGTGACATATTCCAAATTCAGTGTCAGAATGAAAAAGGAGCAGGAAGTACACAGGAATATGTCTCTTTCTTGTCTAGTTTTGTTGATTTTCCTATAGTCCTCTTATATGTAGATTTTTAACCCAGACAATTAGAGCAAAATTGTCTTTTGTAGAGGTCCAGCCTCAGCACCACAATATCAAGAATAGCAGGGTGGGCTTGGAGCTTGCCTGACACTTGAGTTTAAACCTAGATCATTCAGCATCAGATGCTGTTCCTCCAGTGGCTTCCAAGTCCCCACTGGCAATTTGTTAGGTGAGTGCATTGAAGTTAGGTATTATGAGTGGGATAAGTATATAACATTACAAAGAAATTAATATAAGTCTGCTGGGAAAATATATTGAAGTGTACAGAAACAGTTTGGTATAAACATGCCCCTACTTGCCTTTGCGGCCCCACTTGTCTCAACATGTGTAAGCCCATGATAAGAGAATGTAACTTGTTATTGAATATGATTGGTTAAACCCATGTTGTTATTAAACGAATATGATTGGTTGAACATGATATAGCCCCCAAAGCCCAAAGTATATAAAACCTGAGTCTAACAGATGACACTGCAATCAGCCAAAGACCCTGACTATGCCAGTGGCCGTGAGCAACAAAGATAGAGACAAGTTTAGGCTCTCAGGGGTATTTCCCACTGTGCTTGCTATTAGTTAATAATTGTGTTAGTTAATAATTGTGTTTGATTGCCTGTAATATGTCTTTTGTTGTTGTTATATGCTGTCAAGTCCCCTGTGACTCATAGAGACCCTATGTACAACAGCACTGAACCCTGCTCTATCCTGTGCCAATCTTATTGTCTCTGATACACCTACTCCCATCACCCCAGTCACTGAATCAATCCATCTCATCGAGGTTCTTCTTCTCTTGTGCTGTCCTTACACGCTCCCAAGCATGACGTCCCTCTCCAAGGACTGATCCCGCCTTGTAACATGTCCAAAGTATGTCAGACAAAGCTTTAGAATCCTTGCCTCTGAGGAGCATCCTGGACGAACCCTCCAGGATGAACTTGTGTGTTCTCCTAGCAGTCTATGATATATTCAATACTCTTCTCCAGCACCACAGCTTAAAGGCATCAATTCTTTTATCATCTAGCTTTCCAAAGCATAGCAAGTAATTGCAAAGACTATGGATGGCCTGTATCAGGCTCACTTTAGTCTCAGACTGGCATCGTTGCTCTTCAGTACTTTGGAGAGGTCTCTGACAGCAGACTTTCCCAATGCAATTAATCTTTTCATTTCCTGGCTGCTGGTACCAAGAGTGCTGATTGTAGAACCAAGCAAACTAAAGCTATTAACTATCTCAATCTCTTCACTATCTATCATGATGCTGCCAGTTGGCCCTGTGGTAAGGATCTTTGTTTTCTTTTTTTTAAAATATTTAAATTTATTTATTTTTCATTTCAATGAACATCTACAGAGATTTTGGTATTCCATTCATTCATTGTTGCACCCTTCTCCCCGCCCACCCCACCTCACCCTCTCCCCCTGTTTGCTCCTCTCCCTGAAAAAGCAAAAGAAAAACTCCCTCATTGGTACACAATCCCCCCGTACCTCCCCCAATCCCACCCCAACCCCAAATATAATCCACTCTGCAACCCTCATTGCATACTCCTACGATAAACA
>NW_006399795.1:9229742-9230782 GCF_000299155.1 Elephantulus edwardii
ACAGTGCAATTGGCACAGAACAGAGTGGAGTTTAGGGCTGTTGTACATAGGGTCGCTATGAGTCGCAGGCGACTCGACGGCACATAACAACAACAACATGAGGTAACAAGGAAAAGTGAGGATTTTAGATGGGGATCCAAACAAGATAAGGTCTTCTCACTAGTCAAATAATGCATAGAAGAATACCAAGAATTACAAAGACCAGGACCAACAGACAAGGTGGAAATAGACATGGTAATTAAGGATGAGTATGCAGCATGGGGAAAATGTAGGAAAGAACTAACAGGACTAGTTATGAACCATATGGATTCCATACACAGAAATTTCCCTATTCCCAAAATAAATATAACCTAATTGAACAAACTATATTGGCAGCCTACATGGTCACTCAACAAGTGAAATCTTAGATAAGAGATAGGGAATGTGAGTTTAGAACTCACATCACAATGTTCTAAAATTAATTTTAATGAAAGTTTACAAAGACTTACGGTTTCCATTCATTCATTGTTGCACTTTTCTCCCTGTCCACCCCTCTCCTCAATTTACTCTTCTCCTTGAAAAGTAAAAGAAAAACTCTTTCTTTGTTAGGTAATTCCTCCCCCCAAGTCCACTTCACTGGGCAGCCTTCATTCTGAACTCCTGTCATGACAATAATACCCAGTCATATAACCCTTTTAAACAGTTCTCTCCCTCATCTGTTTCAATGCAGTATACATCATTCATCCCCTCCTTCTCTGTCTTCCCTCAACCCCAATGTCAATCCTGTTTTACAAAAGTGGCCCTATGTAATATTTGTCCTTTTGTGGCAGACATAGTTCACTGAGCATAATGTTCTCCAGGGTCACTCATTTTGTATAATATTGCATGAGTTCCTTGTTTTTTTGTTGTAGACCGAGGGTCCCAAAGAATGGAATAATTTTATAATTATTAATAAAGAGACAAACAGCAAGGAATGAGATAGAGCAGAGAGCATAAAGGGGGGGGGGAACGACAGCAGTTCTTGACTGAAGACCCCAAGCTAAGCTTCTCTGTGTCTTTAT
>NW_006399795.1:9231207-9264870 GCF_000299155.1 Elephantulus edwardii
AGCTTCTCTATGCATTCGTTTGTTGATGGGCACTTAGGTTGTTTCCAGCTCTTTGCTATTGTGAACAAAGACAAAATAAACACATGGGTGTGCTTGGGTGGAGGTTATGGTTTCTTTAGGGTAAATTCCTAGTAGTGGAATTGCTAGGTCAAATGGTATTTCTATTTCCAACTTTTTGAGAAAGCACCATACAGCCTTCCATAGTGGTTTCACCATTTTATACTCCCACCAACAATGAATAAGGGTTCCAGTTTCTCCACAGCCTTGCCAGCATTTGATGTTGTTTGCTGTTCTGTTAAACTTTGCAATTCTTACTGGGTGGGATGATATCTCATAGTTGTTCTGATTTGCCTCTCTCTTAGAGCTAGAGATTTTGACCATTTTTTTCATGTCCCAATTTTTAAAACTATTAACCTCACCCCTGACCCAGTGTGGGGTGCTAGCTTGGACCCTAAGCAGATAAGTTGGAGATGGTACCTCCAACAAATACAAGATAAAAGTTTAACATTCTGGAATACATTAGGATACCTGAAACTGTTGGACCTTGAGAGAATATAGATAAATGACCATATAACAATACCACTCTTACTGAATGATCAGGTACAATGGCAAATGGAGAATTGAAACATTTACCCCTTAAAACTGGAAGATCAAGATGTTCAATGTCCAATATTTATACAAGACTTAAGCTAGGATACTCGCCATCTGAGACCTTCAAGCCGAGGACCATGTGTAGTATTTAGAGGATGTGTCAATAAAATACATTGACTATACACAGAACATTGGAAAAAAGAATGGACTGAAGGCTATAAAAATGGCCCACCATGGATAATGAGGGCACCACCATCCATCCCAAATCTGGACTAACCAATCTTAACTTATAATAGATCACAAAGAACTAGAATATCATATAAATTCACCACTAGGGATTTCAATGTGGACGCCTATGGCCCAGCATGTAAAGAAAAACAGCACCAATACTGAAAACTATACCAGAAGTAGCTTGGTACAGAAAAGCCTTGGGGCTACTACTTGCAGGAATAGCTCAGGTGGTTGATCTAGCTTGGGATACAGCTCAAGAAGCAGAGACAAATGAATTACAAGTTAAAGTGGCACAAACAGAAGAAATGTTGTTGTTGTTAAGTGCTGTCGAGTCGCAGGCAACTCATAGAGACCCTATGAAGGAAAATCCTCAATGCTTGGGTGCCTTTCCTCTCTGCAGGTTCATAGGGTTTCCAGAGGCAAGCTATTATGGAAATGGATGTCACTTCTCCTTCCAAGCTTGTTTTAATCGGGGAGCTCCACCCCACACTCTGTCCGCATTGTGTAACCAACCATTAACACATTTGACACATCAGTGTCACAGTGTTCAGCCTCACAGCAACCACAAGTAACCGCTGTATGGCAACTTGTACACCAGGGCTATATGACCTAGAGGAATGTCTGAACGAAAACAATGAAAGACTGGCCACAGGGCCGCAGGCTTGAGGGCTCTACTGTGTCTTACCAGCCCAGCACACCCAAATGCTGGCAAACTCCTTGCCCTGGACCCCCAGTTCATCTGGCAAGTCCACTCTGCCAACCCCCTCGTGTGGCCATAAAACCACCACACATGCCCGGAGCCCTCAAACCTGGCCTCAAGAAGCCAGAGTCTAGATTCAGCTGACATTAAATATCCCAAAACCCTAGGCGGGGCTTGACCTTTGTCTTACCAGCCTGGCATGCCCAAATGCTGGCAGTTAAAAGATACATGCAAAGGCTAGTAGAACCAAAGTCTCCAAAAAGAAGCTCAAGGAAGAGAAACAAAACAAGAGCAAAAAGAAATAAACAGTTAAAACAAAACAAACAAAAAAGATATGTGCAAAAAACAATACATGACCTACCTGGACTGCTAACACATTCACTAGAAGCAGCAAAGAGAGCAATACAAGGAATGCAAGAACAAGTAACAACCATAAGTCTACAGATAAAAATACAATAGTCTTTAAACAAATTATATGAAGACACAAGAATAAAATTTTAAGTAAAGGAAAAATGTATACATGTACAAGATTTATTAGACAAGGTATGGGCAGACCTAAGAGATATTATAATACTAAAACCCAGATTCTCAACAGTGGGGATAAAAGGAGTGGATGTTATCAAAAGGAAGACTGTGAAATCAACATGAAAGCACTAACTCAAGTATAACCCATACAAGCGTACAGAGCAAGGCCAATACCATAGAAAATTGGCAATACATGGCATACACATAAGACAAAACAATTATTTGTCAACAGAAGATCAGTTTATAGCCTGGGAAGCTGAAACAATTTACACAGAAAATGACTTAACCGTAGCATTAAAAACCACAGAATGAATTCCAACAGAACCTCCAAGGGGACTTGTTAATATGGGACAGTACAAATGGCTGTGCTGTAACATAAACATATCACAACCACACAAAAAGGGGAAATCAGAACTACATGTGTGAGGATTGTAAAATTATATACAATGTCATCAATGTAACTAGAGAAAATACAACATACCAAACTTGGGTACTAAAAAATGATAGTACATAATACCTAATGTGAACAATTGTTGTGTTGTTGATTGCTGTCAACATGATTATGACTCATAGTGACCTTATGAACTAAAGGCCTGAAGCCTTTCGAAACTATCATCCCCTGTGGACAATATACCAGTAGAATTACCACATTTCTCAGAAATTCTACAGTCAGACCAAACAAAAGTGTTGGATAAGCTGCAAAAAGAAACTAATGATCACATTAAAAATATGGATAAAGACATAATACAAAGCTCATTTCATACATGTATTAGGTACAGAGTATTTCTTTTTTTAATTGAGATTTTAATGAAAGTTTACAAAGAACTTGGATTTTCATTCATTCATTGTTGCACATTTTCCTCCCTGCCCCACCTCTCCCCTGGTTCACTTTTTCCTTTGGGAAGAAAGTTCTTTCATTGTTATACAGCTCCCACTCCACCCCAGACCACTCTATTACCAGCTCTTATTCTGGACTCTTGTCAGGTATAGAATATTTCTTGAAAGAGATACCCAAACTAGCTCAGTGCTCAATTAGAGAGATAATAGAGAAAGTATTGAATAAAAAGATAAGATATTCAGTGTCACAAGCAAAAAACATACAAAACTTCTTTAGGGAAACAAAAAATAGTGTCTGGCACATATTAACAAGAATAAAAAATACTACCATGAATGGCTTAACAGACACTGCATACATTGTAATCATGTGCTTGTTGCTGTATCTTGTGTGTTAATGTTGTAGTGTCATGATGATGGAGAGGAGATTGAAACTGTCAACAGCTTCATCTTGCTTGGATCCATAATTAACACCCTTGATACAAGCAGTCAGGAAATGTAAAATCTGCAGTTAGGGACCTTTCCAAATTATTGACGTGTAGTGATGTCTACGAAGGGCTAAGGTGTGTCTGATTCAGGCCATGGTTTTTCCTATTATTACTAGCTATGCATCCGAGACCTGGACAATGAATAAGGATGACAGAAAAAGAATTGATATGTTTGAGCTGTAGTGTTGGAGAAGAGCACTGAACATTGCACGGATGGCCAGGAAAATGAATAGATATGTCTTGGAGAGGGTGCAGCCGGAGTGCTCTTTGGAGGCAACAATGATGAGGCTTCACCTAACATACTTTGGACGTGCTATTCCTTGGAGAAGGATATGATGTTATGAAGGGTGGAGGGTGAGCAAAGGAGAGGAAGACCCTCAACCAGGTGGATTGACAAGGTGACTACTGCGATGGGCTTTTGTGTGTCAGCAAGTGTGAGGATGGTGCAGGACAGTATTGATTTCAGATCTTTTGTTCATAGGAGCACTGAGCCGTACTTGACTCAATGGCACCAAACAACAACAATACCCTAAAAATAAAGAAAAAATCATATTAGTACAAGGGGGTGGATAATATGGTATAAGTGTATAACATTACAAAGAAATTAATAGAAGTCTACTATGAAAATATATTAAGTCGGCTGCGAAAATATATTGAAGTATACTGAAACAGTTTGGTGTAAACATGCCCCTACTTGTCTATAGGCCCCTACTTGCCTCAACATGTATAAGCCTGTGATAAGAGAAATAACTTGTTACTGAATGTGATTGGTTGAACCCATGTGGCAATTGAACTAGTAAGATTGGTCAAACATGATAACCCCCAAAGCCAAAGTATATAAACCCTGGGAGCCTAACAGATGATGCTACAATCAGCTGAAGACCCTGACTGTACCAGTGGCTCTGAGCGACCAAGACGACCAAGACGGAGGCAAATTTATGCTCCCAGGGGTGTTTCCCACTATGCTTGCTATGAATGAATACGTTATGATTGATTGTCTGCAAGGTCTACGATTGATTAATTAAGGCTCAAGGATCATGACAAGTATAGTGAAGTCAGGGAGAGTGGAAAGCGAGTTTCTGAATTGTAACTCTTCTTGTATCTCTGTTGTGCTGTCAACCTTAAAGCAGGCGGTTGGAATCCACCAGCTTTATGCGAAAAGCCGCTGGTGGGTAAGCTGAATGGGTTCTGACTCGGAGGCAACGGAAGAGAAGATGCAGGTTTTAGAAGGAGAGTATTCAAAAATGTAGGCTGTCCAGCAACAGCAACAGTATTAACTGGGAACTTCTAAGAAATAAACTTTCAGGACACAGTTCCCTTGGAATCTGCATTTTGGTCGGATGTAAAGATGATTCCTATCTACGTGCACTTTTCAAAGGCACTGGCTTTGATACTTGGACACTAAGAGATGATGAGCCTAGAGGGTTGGCTGCTTAAATTTGAGATGTGGAGGGTGTCCCAAGCAGCTCTGGTGGCATTGTGGTTAAGGGCTCCACTGCGAAGTGAAAGGTGAGCAGATCAAACCTACCTGCCGCTGTGTGGTAGAACAATTAGGCAGTCAGCTTTCAGAAAACAGCCCTGGAAACCCTACGGAGTAGTTGTACTCTGTGCTAAAAGGACGCTAGAAGTAGGAATTGAGTGGATGACAGTATGTTTGTCAGTGTGTGTCACACTAGAAAGCATTTTTCACAAGGTCCCAAGCCATGGTGCCAAAAGTTCAGCTACAGCCAGGGGGTGCAGCGCTGGGAACAGAGCAGGGGTGAGGCTAGGATTTAAGTGGGAAGGAAGACTCGATGGCGACTTCCGATCTCCTTAGTTTTTCTACAACAGCCAAAAGCCTTCCCTTTTACTCATTCTACCAAGTTAATATTTGTGGTTTGGTGAAATTTCCCTATCACTTTATTTTTCTTTCCAAAAACTTTAAAAAGTAGAGCTAAAGTCTTCATTTCTCCTCGGGACCTCCAACAACACTCCTCCCCCCTCCTATCATTCTCGATTGGGACCGGCCACCCAGCCCTCTTCTCTCCCCTGTGACTCCGCCCTCCCGACTGGGGAGGGACAGTTTTGCGTTCAGGGAAAATGAATCAGTCTCCGATTGCACGGAACACAGAGTAGCTGCCTGCGATCGGGGGGTGTGGCTAAGCGATTCAAGCTGCCTGGGCCCTGCGTGCTCTGCGCGCTACAGGCTCTTTGCGTCTGCGTACTAGGCCAGACTCTCTTTCTGACTTCGCTGCCGCCATGGCGCCTGTGGTAAGTATGGTCCCTCGTGAGGCCTGAGCTTGGAAGAGGCACGTGGGCATCGCAGCGCCTGCTTTCTGCCCAGCCTCCCGGGGGAAGTCGCACTGCGGCGTCCGGCTAAGGTTGAGGCTGCAAGACGGCCAGAGAGAGGTTCAGTGCCGCTGCCGGGCTCGGCACGTTGCGGGCACTGGAGGCCGCGGCCTGAAGCCGGGGAGGGTGATCGGGAGCTCTCGGCGGCCGGCAGGAGCTGCAACCTTGGAGGCAGTGTCCCGGGCAGGTCCCGGGTCCTCGGAGCCCGGTGAAGGAGGGCCAGGGAAGGGATCTGCCGTCCTCGGGAGCCGTGTGCGTCGGGGGAAGTGGTCCCGGGAAGGATGCGCAGGTTGCCTGTTGAATCGGCGAGGAGACCCGGGTCGAGGAGCGCGTTGGTTCGCATCGTTAGCCGGAGTTAGCATTTCACAGTGCGGTGCTTCGCATCTTTATCGAAGGCTCCCCATGCCCTTCTCGCTGTGCTAGGTTGGAAATGGGGTGTGTTGAGGTCATCGCAGGGTTCCCGAGGAAAGTTGTTCCTCCCCCCCATCATCTCCCCGCCCCCACCCCGGGTTGGGGCAGCCTGGTTAACGTTCTTCAGTTCCCTCGCTTCTGCCCAGCGGTGCTTGCAGATGTTTCTATGCAGCAATGGGCTTGCGTGTTGGGCCAAGAGATGAAGATGGCATAGCCTAGGACAGGGTTCAGATCTCTTGGTCCTAAGAGTCACTAGGAATTCTGGCAGCAATGGCATTTGCATGCTTTTTGGTTTCAATATACGATGAAAGTCGCCCAGTTCTTTTGGGTGGGTCTTTGATTTGTTTTTTTGGCATTAGTTCTTAAAGCACTGAGTTGTTAAAGCAGCCTTATTTGGGAGAAACATTAGAAAAACGAAAAATGGGCGATTTTTGTGGTAGCTAAATTTTTTGAAAGGAAGCCTGCTTCTGACACAGCGTTTAAGCGCTAGGCGAAGGGAAGGGTTGGTAGTTCAAACCCATCCAGTGGCTTCCTGGGAGAAAGCACCCATACAGGTTATACCCCAGAAAAATCCTATAGGAGAGGTCATCATGTGAGGTTGCTGGAAATCAGACTCTAATGGACAACAACCAGTGTTTGAAATGTTGACCCAATTGAAAGCTTTCCATGGAGTTCTTTTAAACGTAAGTAAGGAAAACAAAATATATTCTTGAAAAGGAACATTTAGTGTTTAAATTTAACTAAGCCTTTTAAAGTGTAGGTCTAGGTAAATAAGTTGTTCAAATGCAGTTTTAATCTTAGTATTAGTCTTTGGTGAGTGAGAAGGTTCATCAGAGCTTCATGATGAGAGGTCCTGATAGTGCATTGATGATGGTCTGCTAACTAAAAGGTTGGTAGTTCTAATCAGCCAGCTGCTCTGAGGTAGATCTGCTCAGGCAAAGATTTACATCCTCAGAAACCCTGTGGGGGCAGTTTTGTTTTGCCCAATAAGGCTGCTGTGAGTTAGAATTGATTTGACAACATTGGGTTTGAATTTTCTGTTTTCTTGATAAGAGTGAAGAAATTGGAACATCAAAGGATGTGCTGTAATTGCTGCTTTAGAATACTAATTCATTAGGTTAAATCAAGCAAAGGGCTTAACGTTGTTGTTGTTAATAGTGCTCTAATCACAAACTTATTTTTAGCTCTGTTCAAATCAGGGTGGGCGAGCAGTTAGGATACTGTATTGTGTAGTTGCCACTCCTGTAAAGGTGGCTTAGACCAGGATTTAGATAACAGAACCAGTCATCTAGATTGGAGTCTAGAGTTACAGGACTAAGAATGATTTCAGATAAAGATTGTTTTAGGTGTACAGTGCTTCTGTAACCCCTGAATAAAGTTATCAAGAAGCATGCCTTGAATTGTTATTTGGAAAATTTTAGGATGTAGAAAAAGTTAATTCTTCCTGCATGTCTAGGGGGACTGGGGAGACTGAAAACCATGGACATAATTGAAGGTTGCTAGAGTGGGTTCCCCATCAAGAGGGAACCCCCAAAGCAGCTTCTTGTGAATGCTTTGAGAGCTTTTAAGCAGAAAGGCTCTTAGTGATGTACACAGGGATTCAACTTTATGGTTTTTGTCTTTGTATGGGCATTTTTGCTTCTGCTAATTGTATTTTGACTGGCATGTATTATGATTTACCATTTATTTGTCTTAATCTTAGAAAAAGCCTGTGGCGAAAGGGGGTAAAAAAAAGAAGCAGGTTCTGAAGTTTACCCTTGACTGTACCCATCCAGTAGAAGATGGAATCATGGATGCTGCTAATTTTGTAAGTTACGTTCCTTCAGTAACATTTCATAACAAGTTACATTTATTACAGAGTAATCAAGATTCTGAATTACACCTCATGCTTAAATGGAGTAAAGTGATGCTACATCTTTGTTACCCCATTTCCTTGTGGCTCAGACTGTGGTGATCTGTAGGATTTTCATTGGCTGAGTATTGGAAATAGGCCCTCAGACTTCTTGGTTCATCTGAGTATGGAAGCTCTGCTGAGCCTGTTCAGTAATGTAGCGACATGTACATCTCCATAAATAGAAGGATGGTGGCTGTGCGTGAAATGCTTTAGCTGTGAATTGAGCCATTGTCCTATGGAAGAGCCCCTACTAAGATACATTTCTGTTTTCATGTTTACAGGGCTGGTTCTACCATTTAATTCAGAGTTTAGTTATGTAATTTTTGGGAGTAAGATTTACTTTCTGTTGTAGGACAGAAAATTATGAGATTAAATGAGATGAGCTTGTAAAAGCTTTTGTGTGTTGCTTGGCACATAGTTACTAAACTATTAAAGTTTCAAACAATCTGACCAACATTAGTAAGTCGCCACTCCTGTTTCACTTTGATGTGGACTTGATGCTTCTGACAAGGACTGCCTTAGTTCTGGGCCTGTCTGCTCAGCTGGGGGCATCACACAGATGGTAGCATTTCAGGTTTTTAATTTTCTTAGAATTGGACTCTCCATGTTTTGTTTAAAAAGTCTGGTTTCCTGACTTAACATTGGAATTTGATTGAGACCACATTTTGTAGTGATATTTTTATCCTATGTTTGACCTTGTTATCCTGTGTTTTTTGTTCTTTTGTTATGCTTGACCCTAGAAAAAGGTAAATCTTAAATTTCTAACTTGCTCTTGGGATTTAGCTTTTTTCCTCTCACAATATCTATGCTTGGGGAATGCAGCTTTCTTACCCCCCCCATCCAAATACTTCTTTTTTTCCCCGCCTTTTTTAATTGTGATTTTAATGAAGGCTTAAAGAAAAGTTGGGCTTTTCGTTCACTTATTGTTGCACTCAGAAGGCAATTCATGTGGCATTCATTGACCCCCCCCCATTTCAATTTTTTTTTTAAATGTGGCCTTATGTATGTGCTTACATCTCCTAAATTTAGTTCTGCTCTTCAGTCTTCTGAAGTTCAACTGGTATCAAAATTTTTAAAAGATAATTTAAATGATTAAATGGAAACCAATATGATTTGTAAACTTCCACATAAAAAGAAAAAAATGACCTCTTAAATTTTAAGTGGTTGCTTATTGCCACTGATTATATAGAATGTAATTCAGTTCTCCTTTTGCTCCTGTCAGGGAGCCACCCCAAGGTGTCAAAGAGTAAGAATGCCTGATTCATGCCATGGTCTTTTCAGTTACTTCCTGTGGACAGCCAGGAGACCAAATAGATCTGTCTTGGATACTGAAACGAAATTTTTCCTTGGAGGCAAAGATTTTTTGAAGCTCCATCTCATATTCTTTGGGCATACGGCCAGGAGGGACTGGTCCTTGGAGAAGGAAACCATGTTTAGAAGGGTGGATGGACAGAACAGGAGAGGAAGACCCCATATATGATAACTGGGACAATGGGATTAGGTGTGTTGGAGTCAGTGAGAGTAGCTCAGGATAGGGCAGGATTCAGAGCTGTTGGTACATAGGGTTGCTGTGAGTCACAGGTGATTCAACGTCCCATAACATGCATCTGAAAGTCGGACAGTGAATAAACGTGACAGAATTGATGCCATTGAATTGTGTTGTCGAAGAGTACCAGATAGCCATCATATGGACTGCTAAGAGAAGAGAAACGTGTCTTGGAGGAAGTGCTGCAACCAGGGTGTTCTTAGAGGCTCAGATGGTGAAATTTTTTTTTAAATTTTTTATTTATTATTATTTTTGTGTGAGTGTACTGTCAAATCAGATCTGACTGGAACAGGAGGAGATTGTCCCTCCTTCCCCGGCAGAGCATCTGGTGGATTCGAACCATGTGCCTCTGGGATTGTAGTTGCATCTCCTTACCACTAGGCCACCAGAGCTCCCCTAGATGGTGAAATTTTGTCTCACATACTTTAGGCATATTGTTATTAAGAGCCAGTCCTTGGAAAAAGACTTCATACTAGGGAATCTAGATGGCAGTGAAAGAGAAGTGATAATAACAAAGTTTATATACACTGGATATTTCCCATTTCCTTAACCCACCCCTCCCTCCACCCATCTTGACAAGATGGAGTGATACAGTGACAGTGGGCTGAGTATACAGCATAAATAGTATATACAAGTATACAGTTGTTACGTGCTGTTGAGTTGCTTGCGACTCATAGAGACCCATGTACAACAGCCCTAAACTCTGTTCTGTGCCAGTCGCACTGTCTCTGATACACCCATCCCAGTTGTCCCAGTCACTGAATCAATCCACCTCATAGAGGGCCTTCCCCTCCTTGCACTGTCCCTCCACTCTACCAAGCATGATGTCCATCTCCAAGGACCAGTCCCTCCTTACAACATACAAAGTATGTTAGACGGGGCCTCAGAAACCTTGCCTCCAAGAAGCCGCCCAGTTTAACCCTCCCCAGGATGAACCTGTTTGTTTTCCTAGCAGTCCATGGTACCCTCAATACTCTTTTCCAGCACCACAGCTCAAAGGCATCAATTCTCCTCCTATCCTCCTTAGTCATTGTCCAACTTTCTGATGTAAAACAAGTGATAGCAAAGACCATGGCCTGTATCAGATGCACCTTAGTCTCCAGAGAGACACCATTGCTCTTTAGTACTTTGGAGAGGTCCCTAACAGCATACTCTCCCATTGCAATACGTCTTTTAATTTCCTGGCTGCTGTTGCCAAGAGTGTTGACTGTGGAGCCAAGCAAATGAAAGCTGTGAACAATCTCAATCTGTTCACCATCCATCGCGATGCTGCCAGTTGGTCCAGTGGTACACGGTTTGAATCCACCAGATGCTTTGTTGAAGAAGGAGGGGCAATCACCTCCTGTACCAGTCAGATTTGATTTGACGATACATACACACCCCCACAACTAAAAAAAAGTCTACAGTAGGCTCAAGTATGTCAAACATTATGAGGATGGTAGAGGGTAGGGCAAGGCTCAGATGTGTTCATAGAGTCACTGAGTTGTAGATATCTCGACAGCACCTAACAAGGACAGCATTGCAGTTTTAGATACCTCGGTGGCACCAGTGGCTTATGCTTGGACTGCTAACCTAGAGGTTCTTTGAACATATCCAGTGGCCCTGTGGAAGAAAGGCATATAGTCTGCTTTCCTTTGGAGCACAGTACTATTCTAGCACATCGAGTTGCCATGAATTAAAAGTGACTTGATGGAAAAAGGTTTCAGTTTTTTGTTAATTTTGGTTTATTACACTTATGTAAACAAAACTCCAGCTTTGGGCATATTGGGAGGAGCAGCTCGTCCTTGGAGAAGCATATCATAGTTGGAAGAGGATGGAGGGTCAGTGCAAGAGAGGAAGACACTGAATGAGATGGATTGACAGGGTGACTGGCAGTGGGATCAGGTGTGTCAGAGTTGGTAAAATTATGTCTGGATAGGGCAACAACACTTAATGTAAATTCCTTTTACATTCCTGTCCTGCAAGAAGTCTCTTAGTTGTCTTCATATGCAAAATAGTTGCATAAGTGGGTTTTTTGTTTTTAATACAAAATTTTTATTTTATACTGATTTACTTAGAAAGTTTGTATACATTGTTTCACACTAGATCTTTTCCATTTCCTTAACACACCCATCAAATTGTGTGACCCTGTGATTACTAGCCCCCATCCTCACCCCTCTGCTCCGCCTTCCCCCCCTTAGATCCTCATATAAGTTTTACTAGTTACCTGTTTCTACAGTAATTGTCCTATACAGTATTTGTCCTAACGGCACTGAGTTAGTTCACTTAGTATACTGCTTTCCAGTCCCTCTAAAGTTAGTGATTTTCAAAATCATTGCTCCTGTGTGCTCCGAAGTATTCCATCCTGTAAATGTACCATAATTTCTCAAACCGTTCGATTATGGTTGGACATTTGGGCTATTTCCATGTTCTTTTGATGGTGGATAGCTCCTATGAATGAATCTTGGTGTACAAATAAATGTTTTTGTTACAGTCCTAAATCTAAAAAAATTGAGTAATGAGATAATCCCTAAGTGAGGAATAGATACATATAGGATTCTGAGCTGAAAAGATTTTAGGGACTTTATAACATGGTAACAATAATAAAATCCAAATAGCTTCCTTTTTAAAAAAAAAAATAGTCCTGGAGTTCACAGAGGTAGTTGACTTGAACCTAATCAGCCCTTTGTGGAATGTTTAGGATCCTTTTTCTGCTGGACAGTGCACATGGCCTCGAAACAGATCTCTGTCTAGTTTTTGTCCTGTTAGATTGAAACGTGGCTCTCACAGTAGTCCTTAGGTATAGAAGTTGCCCTGGATTTATTAGTTGCTTTATTTGCCCTGGATTTTCTCTTTTCCCATTTCCTTTTCTCTCTTCAATCAGTTTATTCGGTATAGTAGCCCAGTCCCCCATTGTCCTTGATTGTCCTTTTTATTTAAATATTTTATACTGGTTTACTTACAAAGTTCATATACATTATTTTTTGCACTGGATCTTTCCTGTTTACTTAACCCACCCCTCCCGCCACCCATCAGATTGATTAACCCACCCACCCCGCCTATTCTAACCCCTCTGCTCCCCTTCCTTTTTAGTAATTTTAGATTAAGTATAAAGTTACATCCCCAGAGGACAGACTTTCCTCTTGAAAGAAGGAGAAAAAGCCTCCCCTTTACTTTTGGCCAGTGTATTAGTATTAAACTTCCTAAACCTCTGTCCTTCCAACGAAGACATACATAGGTGCAAGCAGTCAGGTACACTCATGCTAGATTGTTGTTTGTGCTACATGTTTTAAGATGAGTATTGCCATTTCTGTTTGTTCTAGATGTCAGACCCTAATAGGAATACCAAAAATTTGTTATTATTTTCAAAAGACTAGTTATTTATATGAACCAGTAGCCAACATCATGATAAATGGAGACAAATATCCTTCAAGCTTAAAAATCAAAGATGTCATTTGATGTCTAAGGTACACCTGACTCAAGGCAGTTACATATACATGTGAAACTTTATATAAATGTAAGCTGGATAATAAAAAAGGAAGGAAAAAAATTGAAGTGTTCAAATTGTGATTCTAGTGACGTATTTGACTATACCATGGATTACCAGAGCAGCCCTTGTGGTGTGATAAATGTATTGTTGGATCACTCACCAAAAAGTTAGCAGCTTGAATAAACCCACAAGCTAGAAAGGCGGGCAGTCTCCTTTTGTTAAGATATACAGCCTCCGAAATCCAGTGGAGGGTCACCATGAGTTGACATTGACTCAGTAGCAGTGAGTTTGTTTTGTTGAAAGTATCGTGTGGCTCTTTTTTGTCTTCATTATGCCTTCTCATAAGACTTTCAGGATCAGGAGGTTGCTGGTCAAGAAACAAAAGCAGAACTGGCTCCTTCCTCAGTGGATTAGAATGAAAACTGGCAATAAAATCAGGTAGAACTCAGACCTTGGAGAAGAACCAGGCTGGGTCTCTGAGGAGTCCCGCACGTGATGACAACACACATAATGATCCTCCTTTCATTAGTATTGCACTGTGTCAAGTTGACTGGCCATATCAGGTTAAGATTATGTCACGATCTCATCACTACCTATGGAGCGTGCTTGGTTTTTATGCTCCCACGTTTCAGTAAATAGATGAGACCTATGATTTTTAAATAAAAAAATTTACCACTGACTTGATTGCTACTTCTCTTAGTGACCTGCCGTTAAATTTTCTGAGGCTTAAGATCTTTACAGAAGTAGATTTCCTGGCTTTCTCCTATGGAATGAATGCCCGCTGGGTTTGACTGCTCACCTTTTGTTTAGCAGCCTGACCTGTTACACACTAGGCCACCAGAGTGCTTTATTTTAAGTTAAAATATTCTGTTAAGGTGAATGAACATATTACTTCACTAACTGGTCAATTTTATTCCTGTAGGAGCAGTTTCTTCAGGAAAGAATCAAGGTTAATGGAAAAGCTGGTAATCTCGGAGGAGGGGTTGTAACCATCGAAAGAAGCAAGAGCAAGATAACTGTAACCTCTGAGGTGCCTTTTTCCAAACGGTAAGGAGGTTTGTTATTGCATCCAGATAGTACCGAGTCTCAGCCTCACTCTCAAGCAGCATGTAGGGTAATGTGTTTTGTGGTTATATCTGCTAATGTGTGGAGCAGAAGCAAGGATAATGTTATAGTCATAACGTATTCAACCTTTGGCAATTATTTTCCCTTTAGGATTTTGGGTTTGTTTTTTTTTTTGTGGACAAAATATTTCAAGTTGTAAAGATGCTTATTAATTAATAAGACTATGTTCTTAAAAGGTTATTCTTCCTTTGCCTCTGTCTAAAGGGGAAAGAAAACCAGACACAGGGGCACAGGACCTTGAGCATCTCTGAAAGGGCCAGAGGGAGTGAGAATAGAGCAGAAAGCAGGTCAGGAACCTGTAGCCCAGCCCCATGGTTCCTCTTGAGTCCCATCAGCAAGAGGTTCTTTTCATTCATTGCTGACTCACAGTTACGGTACCAACAAGGGATTTATTAGGGAAGGAGGTTGGAAAGTAGGGGAGGCAAATAACATCCAAAGTAAGTCCCAATAGCTCCAAGGCCCAACACCTCAGGTTAGTCCAGGTTCCGGTTTCACTTAAGCAAGCAGCTTTTCCTTCTATCGCCAAAGGCAAGTCTAGTAAAAATCTACCTGTGGGCAGCACAAATGCGGGATGCCTCAGGTCACACCTTGCCGCAGTTTCTCCACGGCAGTGCAGTCTTCTCCACGACCAGGGTCTAGATCTAACAAGGGTCTTGGCTGCCACAAGCCTCGCTAACCTCAAGTCTTGCTGTTCAGTGTGGGAAGCACGCCTTATCCAGTCCACACCTGAAGTTGATTTGCAAGACCATGTGGTTTAGTTAAGGTACCTGGAGACGAGAAGTGACTAACGGTCAAGAAAGCACCACACAGTCTATCCTCTGACTTTTCTTAGTCATTATTTCTCATCTGAAGGATATGTAAGCCAGTTGCTTTACTCCTTAAATCATATTCTCCCCATTTTATTATTGGCACAGCCTTATCAAACCAGTACTCTGAGGAAAACAAGCAGATCGTCTATGAAGCACCTTCTGGTACAGTTAAATCTGTATCTACAAACAAAGGGTCCAGTCCATTTCATCTCACACCATTAGAGCAAATCATCAGGTCAGAGCAATTAACACTAGCTCTCAGAATGAAACCTTTGGTTGGTTCAGGTAGGCAAATCCTCAGCTATCTAGTCTCAGTGGCTAGATTCAGATGGGGAACAGCCACCAACGTAGGAGTCCACACATCTTCCTGTTTCAGACCCTTACTCAACTTAAGGCCTACATGGGCCAAGTCAGCACATCAGAATCCCTGCTCCACAAGTAACCCTTCATTTATCTATTTATCGTCCTCAGTGAACAGTGCTGAAGGACCATTTCCAAACTCCGCCTATTTCTTCATTATTGTGTATCTCCCATTTCCATCACCACGAGTTGAACATATTCACCAGCTTCCTTGAACTTTAATAAAAGTTCTGGAAAGGGAGTTCTGATGCTTTGTCCTTCCTCTCATCAAGTAGACCCAGGTGATCATTCTGAGATAGGCAAAATTATCAGCTTTTTATTGCCTCGGTTTCATTGCAAAAAATCTTTTTTTCTGCGTGTCTGTTTTTAAAGGTAACTCTGCTCAGAGTACTGGTGGTGCTTAATCTTCCCTAGGCTAAGTTCCACACTCTGTCAAATTATCATTTTTAAATTTATTTATTTTTTTTGTGCATGTACCGTCAAATCAGATCTGACTGGTACAGGAATTGTCCCTCCTCCAGCAGAGCATCTGGTGGATTCAAACTGCCTACCTCTAGGATTGTAGTGCAGCTTCTTGCTACTAGGCCACCAGAGTTCCCTTCAAATTATCATTTTTATACTATAGTTCAACAACATTATGACATCTAAAGGGGGAGGGGGAAGCGTCATGAATAGACTTTAAAAGAAGTTTTCAAATTTATATTTATCTTCATAAACTTTTGTCTCAGGCCAAAAAGCAAGTTCTCAGCTTTTCCATATTTAGTAACGGTAAAAGTAACGTTTTAGATTTTCTCCTCTAGTTTATATCAGTCTGTGAGTCTGAAACAGTGAATTCCACTGCTTCTGACACCAAATGTCAATGAAGAGGAGAAAACTTAACTTGGAGACACAGGACCATGAGCATCTCTGAAAGGGCCAGAAGACGTGAGAACAGTACAGCCCCTCACTGCCCCAGAGCAGAAATCACGTCAGAAATATGTAGTCCAGCCCCATGGAGGACCATGAGCATCTCTGAAAGGGCCAGAAGACGTGAGAACAATACAGCCCCTCACTGCCCCAGAGCAGAAATCACGTCAGAAATATGTAGTCCAGCCCCATGGTTCCTCTAGAGCCCCACCAGCAGCAAGAGGTTCTTTTATTCATTGCTGACTCACAGTTACAGTACCAACAGGGGAGTTTATTAGGGAAGAAGGTTTGGAAAGTGGGGGAGGCAAAGAATATCACCCAATATAAGTCCAGGTTTTAGACCAACAGTTCTAAGGCACAACTCCTCAAATGAGTTCAGCCTTCAGTTTCAGTTCAGCCAGTAGCTTTTCCTTCCATTGTCAAAGGCAAGAAATCCTGTGGCCAGCACAAATGCAGGATGTCTCAGGTCATGCCTGCCACAGTTTCTCCACAGCAGTGCCAGTCTCTCTACCACCAGGGACTTGTTCTAACAAGGGTCTTGACTGCCACAAGCCTTGCTGACCTCAGGTCTTGCTTCTCAGTGTGGGAAACACTCCTTCACTTATCCTAGTCTCACAGGTGAGGCTGATTTGTGAGACCTTGCTGGTTTGCGAGACCATGTGTCTTCAGTTAAGGTAGCTGGAGACAGAGGTGGCTAACCCCGTAGCTTTAAAAAAAGCCAACTTTGAGGTTAACATCAGCCTTAGTCACAATGAAAAACTTAATTCCCCCTCCTTTTTGCTATGTAAATTCTGTTAGGGCATTAGATTAGAAATTTGAAAATCTCAACTTTATTTAGACTGAAGTCACCCACATAATTATGGTGGACCCATTTTATGTCTTTTTAGTATGGAGACAGTAATTCATTTTTACCACATATAGGGTTTTGAGAAGATGCTTGAATTTAAGACACTTGGATGAACTTTTTGCTAAAACATTTCACTGAAAAATAACAGCTTTATTTCTAGCTTCCAGGTCTTGCCATTTCTTAGTTTTATTTACACAGTACCTAGGAGTTAGAATTTTTAAGGTCTGTTTGGACAAATTTAAGGAAACCTGGAGGCATAGTTCATAATATATAAAAGTTGGCAGTTCAAGTCTTTCAGCAGCTGCCTAGTAGAAAGATGGGCCCTTATACAGTACCACACTTGGAAACCCCAAGGAGGGTTGGCTTGAGTCAGAAATAACTTGACAGCAGTGAGTTTGAGTTGGTGTTTGGTTCAGAGGTTCAGAACAAATTGTTAATAATTTTATTTTCATGCAAATCAGTTAAGAATTTACTTTAAAACTTAAATGATTGGCTGTGTTATTTACATGGAAGGAGGTTTGTTGGGGCGGGGGCAGGGGGCAACTATGAAACCAGAAGACCACTGGGAAATGCTGATCATGCAACTTGCCAGCTTTACCAGGGGCCAAGGAGAAGGCCCGTATGTGAGTTTACTGCCCTAGCAAGAGAATGGTTTCTGTTCTCGGATTTCCTGTTCCTTTCCCAATGGAGAATGTCTTCCATTATAGCGCTCCTTTCCTTGGGAGCTAAGAGAGTAGTAGTTTTGGAGATTTTCCCTCTGAGTTTCTGCACATTTTTGTCTATTATTTTTTCCTCCAACTTTCAATTTTGAAATTTTTAAACTACCTATACTTAGTGAAGTGAAAACTTCACCACTTAAGTAGATGAATGGAATCACTACTCTCTTTGTGTAGGAAAAAGTGGATACACTTGAGCTGAGATCTCCACATCTTTGTGAAGATTACTTTGTTGATGTAACAGTTAAGCAGTGCTCATTTCTTGAAGCTGGGCAAGTGTATTGGTATGGTGACATTATCTATCACGAGTTACATTTTCTAGAGGGAGAAGCTGAGGCCAGGGAAGGTTCATTTGCCCAGCAGAGCAGTATGCTTGATTGACATCTTAGTCCCTCTTCTCTGTGGCTTTGGGAAGATGCCCTAGTGGTTAACTCCCAGGGCCTTGTAAGCAAGCAGGTAAGAGAAGAGACAAGATTGTTAGCTTGGTGTAGTTGGACATAAATGGACAGTTTCTGCCACTGTGTGAAATTTGAGTTTTCTAATGAAGATTTGCTGGAGTTAGTCCTTTTAGCTCTTGTCCAGCCTGAGGCAGCATTTCAGCAAACAGATTCAAGTGAAGTGCTCTCCCTGTATAGAATCAGAGACACCAAGATGGCGAGGGCGGGGTTTCTGTCTGACTGTGGCAGAGGGGAAAATGTGGAACAGCCTAGTAGCCTAAACATCTCTAGTGGCCTAAACCACCTCACGGAGCTGTGGAGTCAGTGGAGTACTGTACGAGAGCTGCCTGGAAGGAAAGAAGGATTTCTTGGAAAAAGATTAACAAGATTGTGTTTAAGATTAGTACCATGATAGGCTTACTCCAGTGGTCACTAAAAGCCATTGTATAGATGTTTTGTTGCTTAATGGGTAACTGTTCCATACACTTCAGGGTTCTCATTTTTATTGTTGCTCATTATTCCTGTTAAAGCTGTGCCTCAGTTGTAATATCACCCTTTATGAGGAGTGGGAAAATGATTTTGAAATGGGGGTTTTTCTAAAAGTTCAAATATTTCAGATTGCAAGAATACCATCTGCCTAGTATAGTTCTCAAGTGTCTTTTCTCTACAGGTATTTGAAATATCTCACCAAAAAATATTTGAAGAAGAATAATCTACGTGATTGGTTGCGCGTAGTTGCTAACAGCAAAGAAAGTTATGAATTACGTTACTTCCAGATTAACCAGGATGAAGAAGAGGAGGAAGATGAGGATTAAAACTCATTTCTCTTGAATATTTTGTATAAGCCCTGAATAAAACATGGGAACCAAAAAGTTTGTTATCCTTGTATCTCTGCAATGTGGATTGATCAGAAAACTGGATATCACAGGGAACGGGCTTCATGTGGGCACCACTCATTTGTTGCATACTTTTCTTTTTAATCCTTGGAAATTTCAGTCCTCAGTGATATTAAAATAGAAGTACTGTGAGCCTGAGGGAACTGATGATGGTTTGACATTGACCAGGTAGGGGAGAGGGTGGCAAGAGGGCCTTTGGCTAGTCACTATATACTGGGAATACTGATCAGTCAAAATTATTTTTTTCTGAGGTTCCCTCTTCACAAGGAAATGTTGTCAGTAAAGACACAGTGTTCTGGGGCATTTGTATTTTTTTAATTGATTACTCTTGGGGAAAAAATCCTGCTGTTTGTATTAATTGATATGTGTTAGGTGGTTGTAGAAGTCCTAGGTTTTAAGTAAATCTCTGTACGAAAATCTGTAAACCATCGCATCCTAAAAAGTCTTTTCTTTGCAAGAAACCATCACTTTAGCATCCAGCAGAGGGAGCCGGAGAGGAGCAGCAGAGCTTCCAGCTGTGACTCCAAGGATTTTTGTTGCTGAGACCACTGTAGGCTTTTCATAGAGGGTGTAACACCAAGGAAAAGTGACTGGGGAGCACTTCATGAAAAAGAGACGAGACAGGAGTTTCCAGCCTCCCGGGAGAACAGTGAATTTTATGTCACAAATTCTGCAAATTAGTATCTGCTGGGTGTTGGGGGGAAACTTCGCTCTCATTGTAGCATTTTGTTTCCAAATGCAGAGAGTAGAGAACTGAAAATAATGAGGTCGGAAAGATGTAATTATCAGTAGCAAGATCAAGACCCATTTGTGAATGACTTTGAAAAAGGACCCTGCAGAATTGCATTGTTTCATGGTGATGGTGTGTATTCATAACTTGAGAAGAGCTTGTTCACCATTAATTTCCACACCTGAAAGTTGTGTGCTCTGCTAGTTACATAGCTGGAAATTAAATGTTCAAGCCCCACCTTGGCTCCCAATTTAACATTTGTTACTCCTTTGATTGAATTTAGCATGTTGAGGCTTTGCAATTTCGTTTGCCATAAAGGTTCTGCTGTTTTCTATTTCTATGCAAATTTCTTGAAATAGAATTGTTTTGCACATTTCTCCTCTGCACTTGCAGAAGGCAGGATTTTCCTTCCGACCTGACTGATGGGTTATTTGCTCCTTGCCTGTAGTCCTTGATTCATTTTATTAGCAATTTGGTGACTTGGTTTGGCACATTTGTTTGTTCATTTTTCCATGTAGTAATTCTTAGTTTGGTTGTTTAACAAATGAATCCTGGGCTGAAATTAGCATAGAAGCTCATTTTAAAAAAAAAAGTGTCCCAGATTTTACAAATTGTTATAGAATTTAAACTTAACTGTTTTTTCCAACTCTTGTAATTTAGGATCTTTGATCGCATTTTCTATTAAAGTGGCTGACACATGGCTACTATTACTGTGAGAAGTTTGGTGTTTTTTGTTTTGTTTTTAGAAAACCAAACCTGGCAAGTTAATCTGTTTAGGAACAAAAATTGTTTACACTGATGAATCAGCATACCGACAGTCTTGGTTAAGTTTGAGAAAACATGATCCATAACATCAAGAATTGACCAAAACTGAGCTCTGCACATTGAATTTCTTGAAAGCCAGAATCTGTTTTCAATGTGTAAGGGAACTTGAGTTAACATTGCACTTGTCACGCTTGGCTGTGTCTAACTGGTCGACCAGGGTAGGTGCCTTTGGGTCTGGTCGCCCTCATCACTCACCAGTCTAATCTGTACATGAAGGCGAGCACTCTGGGTCATGAGGAGCTTCCCACGTATGATGTGGATGTGGGATGTTGACTGAGTTAACCATAGCTACCACCAATCTCTCTTTTTTGATGTGGTTAAGGCAGTAAGAGATGGCTTAATGCCTGTAAGAGCTTAGATCTAGTAAATTTTTAAAGGTTTAATGTTCGCCTCCTGTCCCCATGACCTTTGCAGCTATAGATGTTTTCAGAGTATTGTCATCCTTATTTTCCAGATGCTGTGCAGTGCTTAAATACACAAATCTATAAGATGTGTCCAGAGAGCTATTAACCTTAAACTGATGGAATGCTTGCCCCTCCTAAAATGTGTTTCTAGGCTGGGTGGTGATGATTGTTATGTGTTGTCCAGTCACCTGCAACTCAGCAACCCTGTGTACAATAGCTCTGAAGCCTGCCCTGTCCTGAGCCACTCACTGACTCCAACACACCTCCCTTATCCCAGTTACTATATCAATCCGTCTCATCCAGGGTCATCTTCTCTGTGCTGTCCCTCCCTTCTGAGCATGATGTCCTTCTTCAAGGATCAGTCCCTCCTGGCCGTGTGCCCAAATTACGAGATAGAGCTTCAAAATTCCACCCTCCAAGGAGAAACTTGGTTTCACTGTCTCCAAGACAGACCTATTTGTTCTCTTGGTGTCACATGGTATGTTTAACATTCTGCATTACAATTCAAAGGCATCAATTTTGTCATCCATAGCCATTGCCCAGCTCTGATATATAGCATGTAATTGTGAAGACTCTGTATCTGGCACACCTTAGAGGAAACCAAAATGCATCCTTGGCCCTTTGTTAGCCATATGGTGCCAATACAGGCCCATTTGTGTGTCAGAAAGGGGAGTTTAACCAGATAAAATAATCTTTAAAGACTAATGTTCATAATTACAGAATGTTCTGGGACATTTCGGTGCCAGGCTTTTTCAGGGGACACTTGAGTTCTTGTCATGAAGCCGGTGGTATTTCCTCTGGCGAGGTCACTTCATCTGTCTTCATTTTTCCCTTTCACTGGGGTGGCTTCCCTACCCAAAGGACTTTCCCTACAAGTTTATCAAGGTTGGATTAGAAGGCGTGTGAAGAGGGGTAGAAGACAGATTACGGATGTGGGGCAAATTTGGCAATTCCATAGGGGTAGAAAGAGGAAGACCCTCAGTGATTGATGCCGTGACTACCACAGTGAACTTGAACATGACATCATGAGAGTGGTACAAAATAGGACACGGTCCAGATGTGTCCAGAGTCATGAGTCATAGTGGACTTGATGGTGCGTAACGACATGGAGGTCGATTTCTCCTCAACATGGGTTTGGCTGATGTGTGTAGGGTGTCTGCTGAGTCATTAACTGTCAATTGGCGTAACAGCAGATCTAGCAGGAAAATCTCGGATATTAAAGCCGTGAGAGGGAGGCCAACTACGTGAGCAGGAGGCCTGTGCTCAAAAGCTTATGGCAGACGGGGGTCACAGCTGAATTGTTAACTGGCCTGCAGTTTAGGAGATGAATAGTAAATTCTGGAGGTTGCTTCTTGTTGAGAAGAAAAAAAGAAGTGGCCTGAGGGTCTTGACCTAGATGAGACGTGCTGAGCAGGGTGGGCAGAGGCTGCCTTGAAGTTAGGCCACACAGTGCTTGGAGCCCTGGCCGGCAATCAAGTGTTTGGCTGCTACCCCATCAGTCAAGCACTGGGATAAAGACCTGGTGCTGTGCTCCCATCCAGACGACCGGTGGACACGCTTTACATTGTTCTACTCTGTCCTTGAGGGTTACTGTGAAGGGGGTCTGTGCCGAAGGTGATTATTTCAACTCTGTTCTTGGAAGTTTTTTCCTTTAGTGTTTTTATAACCAATGTATTAAGAATATTTTGATTTTTGAGTTGTCACTGAGGTGTAATTACCAGCTCTGTGATCAGCAAACAGAAGCAACTTGTCTACTCAACTGTAACCTTAATGATAGGTTTGCTCACAGAAATGCAGTTTATTGAATTTCCAGCTTTTTAGGGATTGCTTTTTTTCTTACTTGGTTCTTGTTGAGAATATACACACCAATCCAACAGTATCACAATTCTGATAGTCTTTGCTTTCAGCCAGGTTCCATCTGACATCAATGATATCCCTGGTGCCGCTGTCTACTCTTAAACCACTCACTCTGAAGCTTGAACTTCTGGTCGTTCCCTGCCAATGTACTATTCTAGCTGTATTTTAAAATGATACTTGACAATATTTTGCTTGCATGAGATATTAATGATATTGTTCAAGCCTTTTATCTAGTTACCATGTTATTTATTGGTCCGCTTGTGAGGATTTTTATTTATGTCAAAGAACTTGTCAGAGTCAAATCATAGCTGATCTGCCTGCAGGTTTTCAAAGGTTGTAAATCACGTGGAAGGAAATTGCTCATCTTTCTCGCGAGAAACAACTCAGTGGATTTGAACTGCCTCCCTTTGGGTTGCCAGTGCAAGTACCCACTAGACCACCAAAAGACCTGAAGGGCATATAGGCTATGCTTCAAGTCATCTCCATTTTCTGCAAAAAAAAAAAGACACAACAAACTTTGCTTAGTTGTATATTTGTGCATCACAGCTTGTTAATGAGTCTTCCAATTCTTACGACACCTTCATCATAGAACCCAGTTTCTCAGATTATCCATTGAACATATAGAGAGAGTAGGTACGATAAGGATACAGCTCTACACACATCTTTCCAAATTTATAAGCCATGGAGCAGCCCCTTGATCTGTTTGAATAACTGCCTTGGTGTATGTACCGGTTCTGCATGAGCACAATTAATTGTTCTGGAATTCCTTTGCTTTCAACCAAGATCCATCTGAGGTCAACAATGATGTACTTCGTTCCACATTCTCTACTGAATCCTGCTTGAGTTTCTGGCAGTTCCCTGTTGTACTGCTCCAGCCCTTTTAATATTATCTTCAGCAAGGATTTACTTTCATGTGATGTTAATAATCACCTATAATTTCTGGAATAGGCACTAATAATGGCTCTATAATTTCTGTAGTAGGCACTAATAATGGCTTCCAGTTGTTAGCCAGGTAGCTGTTTTCCAAATTTTTTTGTTCTCTTCAATATGGATTGAAGCTCAACATCAAGAAAACAGAGTCTCACCACTGTTTTTTTTTTGTTTTTTGTTTCTTTTCTTCTCCCTGCCTCTTTTTAAACAGTCCCTCCGTAAGGACTATCCACTTAGCTTTGCATCCAAAGACGAAATTTTTAGGTGAAAGGAGTTAGGAGTTAGCCTTCGTTACAGACTGGTTCATTTCAGGGTCGAAAATATGGAACGCTTCACGAATTTGTGTGTCATCCTTGCGCAGGGGCCATGCTAATCTCTGTATCGTTCCAATTTTAGTATATGTGCTGCCGAAGCGAGCACTCACCACTGTTTTGATTGGCAGTGTCATGATAGACAGTGAAAAGATTAAGATTGTTAACAGCTTTAGTTTGCTTGGCTCCACAATCAATACTTTTGGTACCAGCAGTCAGGAAATCAAAAGATGAATTGCATTGGGAAAGTCTGCCATCAGGGACCTCTCCAGAGTACTGAAGAGCAATGATGTCAGTCTGGAGACTAAGGTGAGCCTGATTAAAGCCATGGTCTGCAATTACTTGCTTTCCATCAGAAAGCTGGACAATGACTAGAGATGATAGAAGGAGAATTGATACCTCCAGCTGTGATGCTGGAGAAGAGTATTGAATATACCATGAACTGCTAGGAGAACAAACAGGTTTGTCACAGAGAGAGTGAAACCAGGCTGCTCCTTGGAGGCAAGGATTCTGAAGCTCCATCTGACACACTTTGGGCATGTAGCAAGGAGGGACCAGTCCTTGGAGAGGGACATTATGCTTGAGAGGATGGAGGGACAGTGCAAGAGAGCAAGACCCTCAGTGAGATGATGGATTGACTCAGTGACTGGGGTAACAGGAGTACGTGTGTCAGTGACAATAAGATTGGCTCAGGATAGAGCAGGGTTCAGAGCTGTTGTACATAGGGTTGCAGTGAGTCGCAGGAGACTTGACAGCACGTAATAACAACATAGATTTGTCAGTTTGTTATACTGTGATAATCTGTGTGTCCCTTTGTCATCTGTATTTAAATTCCAGCAGGGCTGACTGGTGGACAGGGTTCTGCAGAGCTCCCAGAAAGATCAACTAGGAAGCAGGACTTAGTGATTTACTTCTAAAGAAACTTGTTGTACACTGTAGTCATAACTGACCCTCCAGTGGGTTTTCAGAGTTTGACCATCCTTCTCCTGTAGAATGGTTGGTGGCCTCGAACCGTATGTCTTCAGGATTGCAGTGCAGCTTCTTGCCACTAGGCCACCCGTAGTGGGCCATTTTTAGAGTACTGGAAAGGGGAACCATCCAAGTTGAAGTCACCAAAATGAGGAAGGACTGTCTTCTGAAAGTAGAGCTGATCTTAATGATGTGGTCGCAGTCAAACTTTGAGGACTTTCATTTGCTCAACTGGCACAATTCAAAACGAGAACTGATGGCAAACATTCATGAATTATCAGAACATGGTGTGTATGAAATATAATTCAGGAAAACTGAAAGTTGTAAAAATGGAACACATGAAGATCAACATCCCAGGCAATCATGAGTGGAAATGGACTGGCTTTGGGCGGTCATCTGGTCTCGTATGGTGGGAAGGTCAAACTGCAAAGGAATCACTACTGGGAATATACCCCAAAGAGACCATAACTGACATCCAAGCAGATATATGCACACCCATGTTTACTGCGGCTTTGTTCACAATAGCAAGGAGTTGGAAACAACATAAGTGTCCATCAACAAACAAATGGCTAGAGAAGCTGTGGTATATTAACACAATGGAAAACTATGCTGCATTGAAAAACAAGGAACTCATGCAATATTATTCAAAATGGGATGGCGAGCTCTGGTGGCCTAGTGGCAGGAAACTGCACTGCAATCCCAGAGGTGCGTGGTTCAAATCCACCAGATGCTCTGCTGAAGGAGGAGGAACAATCGCCTCCTGTACCAGTCAGATCCAATTTGACGGTACACACATAAAATACATAAAGAAGAAAAAAATGGGTGACCCTGGAGGACATTATGCTGAGTGAAATATCTCAGCACAAAAGGACAAATACTGCATGGTGCCACTATTGTAAAACAGGACTGAACTCGGCGTTGGGAGGAGACTGAGAAGGATGGGTTCAATAATGTATACTGCATTGAAACAGATGAGGAAGAAAACTTTTAAGAGGGAAAATTAATAGGTATTTTTGTCATGACAGGAGTCCAGAGCAAAGGCTATATAGTAGAGTGGACCTGGGAGGGAGGGATTGTAAAACAATGAAAGAATTTTTCTTTTACTTTTCCAAGAGTACTAGGGCGGAGGGTTGGGAAGGGAGAAAAGTGCAACAATGAATGAATGGAAATTCAAAGTCTCTGTACATTTTCATTGAAATTAATAATAAATTTTAAAAAATGTAAAAAAACAAACCCAAAAAAACTGCAGAGGAATCATGGTGGTCACTGGATGCTGACCTAGGATGTTGACATACATTATGGATATAGGAAGGATGTTGGTCACTTAATACAGCTAGTATTAAAATTTATACACTAATACCACAGATGAAGAAACTGAAGATAATTACTAGCTGCTTCAGTGAAATTGTTCAAATATGCAATCAAGATGCATTGATAATTACTGATGACTAGAATGGAAAAGTTGGAAGCAAAAGACAGTTGGTGATTGGAATTATGACCTCAGTATTAGAAAAGGACACCAAACAGCCCATGATGGAATTAATGCTAGGCTAATAAATTAGTGAAAAGACATCTTTCCCAACAACAATTGAATGGAGTACATGGGCACTAAATCAAGGAAAGAGATGATGCAGAAGCTCAAAATCATCAGAGGTTCAAGGCCAGAGGCCAATTGCAGGGTGAACTATCAACTGCTTATAAGCAAGTTCACATTGAAGGCGAAGGGGATGAAAAGAAGTCCGTGAGAGCTGAAGTCCGTGACCTTTAGTAAGTGCCTCCTGAATCTAGAATCATCTCAACAGTAGATTTGACACACTGAACAGTAATGGCTGAAGAACACACCAGTTGTGATGACAGCAGGGACATCATTCAGGAAGAAAGCAAAAGGTCATTAAACAGGTAGGCAAGAATGAAAAGACCAAAATGCTTGTCAGAAGAGACTCTGAAACTTGCTCTTAAAAGTGGAATACTAAAACAGGTGATGTAGTGAAAGAGGTGGACAGAAGATTGCAGAGGGGGCTCAAGAGGAAAAGATAGTTAAAGGAAATGTGCAAAAACTTGACGCTAGAAAACCAAGAAGGAAAAGTCGCTCCACATTTCTCAAGCTGAAAAAACTGAAGAAGGAAAAGAAAAAAAAATATCCTGGTTGCCCTGGTGTTGGAGCGGGTTACATTTTGGGGCTATTAACTGTAATGTCATTAATCTGAATCCACCAGCTGCTCCACAGAGAAAGAGAAGGCAATCTCTTCCTGTTAAGATTTACAGCCTTGGAATTACAGCCTATGGATCTCCATAAATCAGAACTGACTTGACGGCAGTGGGAATGATTTAAGTTAATCACTACAGTTAAAACATTGAGCAATGCAAGAAGCTGCAAAAATCAGTAGAAGGAATACAGTCATTGTACCAAAACAACAAAAAAACCAGCCAGAAAAACAAAAACAAAACTGGTCAATAGTCAAGCATTTCAGAAGAATGCATATCATTAAAATCCAACCTGTACTGAAGGTATTGGAGAAAAATCTCCAGGAATTGATAGTATATCAACTGGAATGTTTCAACAAATGGATATCATGCTGAAAATGTTCAATTGTCTATACCACGAAATTTGGAAGATAGCCGCCTCCCTGGCTGACTAGAAGAGACCACGATCTGTGTCTGTTCTAAAGAAAGGTTATTCAACAGAATGTTGAAAATTACTAACATTGTAATTGATATCACATAAAAGTAAAATTTTGCTAGCTAACCACTAAAAACTCAGCTGTTTTCAAGTTAGTCCTGGCTTATAGTGACCCTGGAGGACAGAGCAGAACTTCCACAATGAGGTTTCCCAGGCTGTAACTCTACAGGGACAGACTACCATGTCTTTCTCCAGAACAGCTAGGGGGTGTTCAAACTACTAGCACTTGCTAGCCACCCAGCATTTAATCCATTGTGTGCCATGACAGCTCCATTGCTGAAGAGAATTTACAAGTAGTTACACAGATATATGCACACCCATGTTTATTGCTGCATTATTCACACAATAGCAAAGAGGTGGAAGGAAGCAACCCAACTGCCCATCAACAAACGAATGCATAGAAAAACTATGGTATATTCACATAATGGAATACTACACAGCATTGAAAAACAACATTACACACCATGAGTGACCCTGGAGGACATTATGCTGAGTGAGATATTTCGGTCTCAAAAAGATAAATATTACTTAACAGGACTGACATAAGGGTTGTGGCAAAACTAAGAAATGGGGCTAAATAATGAATACGACATTGGGACAAAGTAAATAACTGTTTAAAAGAAATATATGGATATATTTGCATGACAGCAGTCCAGAATAAGAGGTGCATAGCAAAGTGGACTGGGGTTTGGGGGCAGGAATGGACTGGAGAGGGGTGGGGAGAGTGAGGAAATGATGTAACAATGAATGAATTTTTATTTTTTAAAGCAAACTGCGGGGTAGGGAGGAAAATGTGAAATAATGAATGAATGAAAAAAATCCAACTTTTCTGTAAACTTTTGTTAATATTGCAATTTAAAAAATATATAAATATATATATAAAAAGAATGGTTACAGTGACAGAGAACTCCCAGAAATTCAAGCTAGATTCAGAAAAGGGCATGGAACAAGGGATATCCTTGCTGCTGTCAGATGGATCTTGACTCAAAGCTGAGGGTACCAGCAAGATGTTTACTTACATTTTAGTCAGTGTGCAAAGACATTAAACTGTGTGGATCATCACAAATTATGGATAACATTATGAAGAATGGGATTCACAGAACAATGAATTCTTTTAAAGAAGAACTTATAGCTAGAGTAAAAGGCAGTTGTTTGAAAGGAACAGGGGGATACTGTGAACTTTAAAATCAGAAAATGCCTGTGTCAGGGTCATAGCTTTTTACTATACTCATTTAATTAGTATGCTAAGCAAGTCATAAAAAAAATTGGAGTATGTGAAGAAGAATGTGGCATCAGGCTCCGAGGAAAACTCATCAAAAACCTGGAATGTGTCGCTGACACTATCTTTACACAGTTGGTGATGAAGACCAAAGATTGCAGCTTTCAGTTTGGATAACATAAAACAAAAATCCTCAGTACTGGACCAATAGCATTATGATAAATGGAGCAAAGATTGAAGTTGTCAAGAATATCATCTTACTTGGATCCACAGCCAACAGTCAAGAAATCCATCCACAATCAATAAACTTGGTACCAGCAGTCAGCAGATCAGGAGACAAACTGCACTGGGGAAAGTTTGTAGTCAGGAACCTCTCAAAATTATTGAGGATCAGGGAGCCCTGGTGGCCTAGTGGCAAGGAGCTGCAACTACAATCCCAGAAGCAAACGGTTTGAATCCACCAGATGCTCTGTCGGGTAAGGAGGGACAATCTCCTCCTGTACCAGTCAGATCTGATTTGACAGTACACACACACACAAATAATAAAATAAAATAAAAATTAAAAAAAGTCCAACAAAATTATTGAGGATCAACAATGTTCATTTGAGGCCTAAGGTATGCCTGATTCAGGCCATGGTACATTTTTTTTTTTTTAGTTGGTTGCTGTACATCTGAAAACTAGATAAGAAATAAGGATGCTAGAGGAAGATTTGTGCCTTTGAGCTGTGGTGTTGGAGAAGAGTACTGAACATCCCATGGACTTCCAAAAGAACAGACAGATTACATCTTGGAGAAGGTGCAGCCACAGTGCTCCTTGGAGGCAAAAAAGATAAAGTTTCGTCTCGCATACTTTGAGCATGTTGCTAGGAGAGGTTATTCCTTGGAGAGGGATATCATGTTTGGCAAAGTTGAGGGATGGTAAAGGAGAGGAAGGTCCTCCAACAGGTGGATTGACACAGTGACTGCAGCAATGGGCTCTAGTGTGTCAGAGATTGTCAGGACGGCACAGGACAGGACAGGGTTCAGATCTGCTGTTCATAGGGTCACTGTGAGTCATCCTTGACTCGATGGCACCAAACAACAACACATTGCATTGAGCAAACACTGTTGCAAAAAGCTTATTTAAAGGGTTTAAGAGCAAAGATATCATTTTGAAGACTGAGCCTGACCCAAACCATGGTACTTTGAGTAGCTTCTGTATATGCGTTGGAAAGCTGGACAAGGTGGGGGACGGTAGTCGTAAGGTCACACAATTTGGTGGGTGGAGGGAGAGGTGGGTTAAGGAAATGGGAAAGATCCAGTGTGAAAAACACTGTATATGAGCTTTGTAAGTAAACCAGCATAAAAGAAAAATTTTATATTAAAAAAAAAGTCTGAAGAAGGATTTATGCCTTGGAATTTTGTTGCTGGCAACTACAATGCCTTTGAGCTGTGATGTTGAAGTACTGAATATTCCATGGACTGCCAAAAGGACGAATAGATCTGTCTTGGAAAAAGGGCAGCCAGAATGTTCCTTGCAGGCAGGGATGGAGAAGCTTCACCTCACATACTTTGGGCATGTTGCTAGGAGTTACTCCTTGGGAAGGGGCATCACACTTGGAAAGGTGGAGGGCCCTTGAAGGAAATAAAGGCCCTTAATAAGACAGACTGATACAAAAACTGCAGCAATGGGCTCAAGTATGTCCGATATAATGGGCATGGCGCAGGATAGGACAGGATTCAGATCTGCTGTTCACTAGGTCACTGTGCGTTTGTACTTGACTTGAAGGCACAACACTACGGTGGCCTCGTGGGTAGGAATCTGTGCTGCCAACTCAGAGACAGGGATCTATCAGGTGTTCTGAGGTAGAAAGGTGGGCAATCACTGAGGGTCCATCTAAGTTCCAATTCAACAGTAACGGGTTGGTTTGGATAAATTGCCGGAAGGCCAGTTTGTCATGGAAGCAGAGTTAGAAGGATCCTTAGGAATGAGCATGATGGGACTCTGCTCATGGACTTCGGACATGCTATTAGGAGGGACCCATCCTGGAGAAGGACATCAGACTTATTAGAAAGTCGTCGAAAATAGAAGACCCTCAACAGGGTGGATTGACACAGTGGCTCTAACAATGCACTCAAGCAGCAGTATTTGTGACCTGACAATGTTTTGTTCTGTTGTACAAAGTGTCTCTGAGTCAGAACCCACCTGAGAAGCTCCTAACAACAATATTTCAGGTCTGAAGTGATGTAAATGCACATGTAATGGTTTAACAATAAACACTTTCCTTTAGAGATGATTGGGGATTTCTAGTTTAAAGAAGAAGAAAAGAAAGTCCATTTGTTTCAAACCAAATCAACCCAGCTTTTGTTTTGGTTTGTTTTTGGTCATTAAGTTGTCTTACCCAGCTACAATCTTCTACAAGAACCAGGATGGCAGGCTGATTGGGAGTAAGGAAATGCCTCTCGGCTTTAATTTGCTGCCAAATCAGGTAGTTGGAACGACTCTTAGTTAAACGATACCTTGACTTTCTTAGTCTGGCTTTGGGAATTGGAGCTAAGGTTAATGGGGTAGGTGATTGCTTAAGTGAGGCAGAGTTTCTCTAAAATGAGAGAGGGAGCCTTTTGACCCATGGGGGCCATCAGACAGGTGTGAGTGGTTACTGAGGGCTGGGCTTGTTTGCTAGTGATTAGTTTTAGCCTCAGCTCACTTATAAGTGAGGAAGCTCCTTAAGAGCAAAGACAGTAAAGGCAGGCCCTCTGCAGCCTCAGGACTTTGGAGCGCCCCCTACCACACCTCCATCAGTGAGGTGCAGAGCCACTGGACACTGGGAACAGCCCTTTGGTTCCTGGAGGGAGACCTTTCTGCTGGTCTTCATTTTCCTGCAGCCCACCACAACCACGGTGTGCTGACCCAACATCTCCATCTACAGTGAGGCTTGAAGATGACCTGGGAGGCTCAATCCGTGCTCCTCTGTGCAGAGAGTGAATAGAAGGGCTTCGTTTGGGGCTTGCTAGTGGTTAATCCGCACTGAACGAGAGAGCTCATTCCAGCCTTCCTCAGGTTACAGCTTTGGGCCAGCACTTGAAGTCTCTTTAGTTTGGATTGTGGCTGCCTCCTCAGTGGGGTCTTGTCCTGGGAGCTCTCGGCCAGGGGAGCACCATGCTGATGATTTCCCAGAGGTCACGAGGTTAGTATTCGCCCTATGGGGCTCAGTGTCAAGCGTGGGGAGATGGTGATAGAGAGGGGAATCTCCTTCCCCCGGGTGCTGCAGACTTGCCAAGTCAGGCTGATGCCCGTCCCACGTGGGACCCAGTGGTGTCTGGCTGTGTCTAGTTAAGGGAGTGAGGGGGCCTGCCCTTCACTTTCTCTTCAGGGATTACCATCCCGCCTACCTCAGAACTTCTGCGTTCCTAGAACGGCTTCCAGACGGAGCTCCTCGCTGCCACCGACACTGAAGGCAGTCGTTTAAAATTCCAGTCTTGCTCCCTAGGGCTTCTGCCTCCATCTTCACCTTTAATAACCGAGTGCCTGTGGTGAGGCGGCGCCTTCCCGCTCCGCGACAGGTGTCGCTTCTGAGCGGGAGTTTTGGGCACGGATAACGCAGACCCGCACCATTCCAGAGCACTGGATGTGTTTCGACTGAACCCAGCTTGGGGTTGGGGGTGATCTGGAGGCGGGCACGTGGGCAGCAGGGAGCAGTGCGCTGGGGTAAAGGAGGGGCCAGCCTGTGCGGTCCCCTGTCTCCAGACATCCCTTCCCTAAGTGAGGGACACATTTTTCTTCTAATTCACTCTCACGAGGGGGTCAGAAGCGTGTGGAGGTCAAGCCGAGCGACGCGTGGGGCTGGGAGGCTCCCAGCGCATGTGAGTGGGTGGGGGCACTGGAAGCTCAGTGATCTGGAGACCCCACCTCCTCGTTCTTGGGGACCCGAGGTTGAACGCCTCGGGGGTGGGGGTGGGTAGTGGCGGCTGGCCCTGCCCGGGTGCACTGGGCGGTGTCCCTGACTCCATCCAGGCCGGGGCTGGCCCAGGTCCCAGCTGCTGGCTTGGCCGTCGGATCCCCGGGCACACGGGGCTCCTCGACGGCTCCCCAGGTCCGAGCGCCTCATCTCCACCCTCCACCCGGTGGCTCAGGACTAGTCCCCCCAACTTGGTCTCTGCTGTTAACTAGTCGCGCTGCCGGAACGATGGGATGGGGTTGCCACAGCAACCAGACTGGACGTCACAATCCGGGCATGTGTGCCGCCCCCCCGCCGTGCCGCCGGCGCTGCCGCCGCCACCCTCGGCAGGCTGCGGGACTGGGCTGCGGGGCGCGGTGGGCGGAGCAGCCCGGGCTTTGCGGGGAGCACGGCTAAGGCGGCCTCAAAGAAAGGGGGTCGGAACGGGGGTTGGAGGTTTGGGGGGGTGGGGGGGCAGGCGGCCGCCATCTTCTCGCCGAGGCCGCCTCGCCCGCCGCGCGCGCCCGTCCGGCAGCGCACGGGTTAAGACTGGCACGGCGCCCGGCGGGAGGGGGGGAGCCCACCTCCCCTCCCCCCCCCGCGCCGGGCATGCGGGGCCCGCTGGGCACCGAGGAAGAGCTGCCGCGAATGTTCGCGGCGGAGATGGAGAACGAGGACGAGATGTCAGGTGAGCCGCGCGGGCTGCTC